>NC_136491.1:79421625-79836625 GCF_053919585.1 Euprymna scolopes | reverse complement strand
CACACACAACCACACGCAAACACACACACACACATATATATATATATATATATATGAAAGTGAAAGTATCTATGTGTGTGTATCTGTGTATCTCTGTGTGTGTACATTTCCCTACGCAATAACTCTGTCAATGTTTAGTCTACAGACTCGAAATTTTATAAACAGTGTACTGAGATCTGGGAAAATGGATGTGATCGGTTTTGAGCCAGAAATTTGGTGACTAAGGAGTCAAAGTATAACGATTTGACCTTTGAGCACTCTACCAAACTCCTCCGAAAATTTTGGGACTACGCACTTCAAATTTTAGATATAGGTTCCTTGGACATGGATCTAACTTTATAACCTGATTTGAGCCCAAAACAATAAATTTTAAGGGCTCATAATAGGGATCAAAGGTTAAAAAAATGGACCTCTGCGGTCTCTTCCAAATTACTCAGCAAAGTTCTGGTCTAAATATTTGAAATTTTACATAAATGGTATTCAGAGATAGGGCAAGCTTTTTCATCAGTTCGGGTCGAAAATGTTTAGTTATCAATATATAAATGTATGTATGTATGTCTGTTTGCATGTCTGCCTTAAATTTTCAATAGAGGCGACGGATTTTTCCAATATCAGTATCGTTTTAAAGTTCGATCTTTCATACGACAAATATCGAAAAATTGGCTAAAAACATTAATATCTTCCCCTTCATCTAGGCACTTTTCTACAGAGGGGCACTTTTTTGCCGATATTTTTGAAAGTTATCCTCTCCTTTAGATTGTCTAGCCTTAATTTTTAAAAAAATGTCGCTTCCGGTTTGGCGGTGGTCCTAACAGCATAAACGTTAGGTTTTACCCCGTTCTTTTCCTCCTTTGCGGTACGGGTTCGGGCCTGCCTTCCTAATACCACTTTTTTTTTGCTCAACATACACATTCGAATACCCGGGCAACGCCGAGCTGAAATGCTAGTATATATATATATATATATATATATATATATATATATATATATATATATATATATATATATATATATATATATATATATATATATTGGGTAAATATAATAAAGGGTTTCGAGCGCTTTCCGTTGACTTGCACGACAGCCGTGGGCTGTCAATACATCATGGAGATTCTCTTGCAGAAGTCCGGTTTAAAACCGGCGGCCTCTCAGATAGATTCCAGGAAACGATGGTCGACCCTATCGAAAGCTTTGGACTGATCTAAGTTGATCAGCGCGGCTTCCGTTTCGTCATCTATTCCCCCGTCTAGTATCGTGCGGATCAGTTGCAAGTTGTTCTGAATCGATCTCCACTTCACAGCGTAGTTCTGTTGCGGTTCGCATCTGGATTCTGTAGTCTCCAGTCAGGACGTTCCTCTGCTTGGTTGTTGGGGCCACGGGCACCACGACCCCGTTCTGGCTGAAGACCCCTCCTTATTGCTTTGCTCCCAGGAGACAGGGGACGTTCAGCACGGCTACATTGGTGACTATTTGGCTAAGGTATTCTGGATGGTGTTTGATGTGTTTCCAGTGCAGATTTGTCCTATTGGCTGACTCTTCGGCCTCGCTTTAGTTTGGGAGCAGAACGCCCCATATTGCGTAGCTCCTCCTGCATATGTATTTGGCTGGGATCTTCAGATCCAGGAGGAGGACCCCCATGCTGTCCTTATCTACTCCTGTAAGGCCTCTTTTCTTTGTGTCCGAGGTGATGAAGGTCACTATCCTTTTCTTAAGGTCCTCTGCGGTGCCTGGAAGGGGTTTTATTACGTTCTCTGCCGTGAGGTCCTTGTAAATGGTCCCGGCATTCCTGAGGGGACATTTGGGTTTGTGGACCCCATTTAGTGTCTTCATTACTGGCAATGCGGGTCCAAGACAGTGTCGGCTGGCTTGGGTGTTGCTATTGCTGCTTCTTCTGACCGGGGTTGGTGGTTTGCCCAGTGGGATGAGAGCCGGCCAATCGGTGTTGAAAATTGTCAATCTACCTGTCCCTGCCTCCTGGATCTCTTTCTTTTTCTTCCTGGGAGGGGATTGTTAGCTCCTGGGTGCCACCTGTTGTGTTCAACCACTTATGCGGGTTGCCTGTGATCCAGTGTTCTTTTCCAGGCTTTTGTTGCTGGGTATCTCCCTTTCTGGGGGAGGGGGCTGGTTGGGGCTTGGTCTCTTGGGGAGAGTTTAAGCAGGCTGGATCTTTGGTCACCACGCCGAGGATCTTTAAAGACGCTATCGCTTCATTGATTAGCGCTTTAATCCTTCTAGTTACTCCATCCTCATCATTTCCCCCTTTTTCCGTGAGGGGTCGTCCTCTTGGGGAGTTGGAGTGCTACATTTGGGTGATGGTGTAGTAGACTGAAGAGCCATCGTCTATGGTCTACCGGCGACGCCTATTGTCTGCTTGCCCCTTGATTTCTTCTCCGCTTATGCTGTGTGTTTGCCCTCGTGGGGAGCAGGAGTGAATAAGTCGTCTCTGCCCAACGAGGATTGAGGAGCAAGAGGTGCAACTGAGTGTGGTTCACCTGAAACGTTCCTCGTTCCCTCGTCAGCAATTACCTGTGCTCCCTGGGTCGGAGATTTGCCCTCATGGGGAGCAGGGTCCAAGCTTGGTTGTTCACCAGTTGGTTGCTTCTCCAGAGTCGCCGCGAGTTGCGGTCCTACCCTGGCTTTCGTCTCTTCTTCTGAGTTTCTGGGAATTGTTCCCTCTATCGGGGAGCTTTCTAGGGGAGCAATGCCTCCTCTGCCCGGCATCGTGGAGTGGTTTTCCTGGCCGCTGACGCAGACCAAAGTGTAGTGGAGAGAAAAGAAAAAATAGGGGAAATGGGGGGGCGGGATCAGAAGAGAATATAGGTTTGACCTCCCCTTGCGGGGACGTCATGTTAGCAGCTCGAATCCCCCGTGAGGATGCTCACGGATCAGAGTGCCGTGTCGCAATGAAGAGAGAGAGGGGATAAACATCTCTGCCCAGAGATGGGAGCAGAAACGAAACACCCGCCCTACCCACGTTACCCTACCCACAAACAACCCCAAGGAAGCGAGAAAGAGAACCCGGTCTGCTCAATCTACTGGGAGAGCAGCGAAGGAAGACAAAGATTGTGCCTGGGAGGTCAGAGTGCTGCTCAGGCAATTAAGAGAGGAGAGAATAAACCATTTCAACTTGAGAGGAGAGGAGGAAACGAAGTACCCAACAAACTAAAGCTAACCTGACCAGGTCGCGTCTACCAAAGAAAGGGATCGGTTTTGGGTCCAGACTATCACACAGTGGCGTCGGTCCTGGCGGGGCAAAGAGGTTCTGACTCCCCAAAAATGGGGTTGGTCTCACTAACAAACGTTAGTGCGTCAAAAAGGTGACAAAAGTGACACCTTGAACTTAACCAACGAGGGTCAAGTGGCGGGCCCTTTGAAAAAAATTTAAAAAATGAGGTAACTGGGAGAACAGATAGTACGCTTTGATCTTGGACAAAAGGCAACGAAAGCTGTATTTATTTGCTTCCCCACCGAGCAAATTAGGCACAAGGCCGATTTTTAATGTGAGGAGTGAAGGGGAAATGGGGACCAACTCCCCAGGGAGTAGGGGAGCTGGATATTGACAATTGGTATGAAGGGTTGCCCCTACATTGACCAAGGTCTTATATGTGGGATTGCTTCTACATATGGTCCTTGTTTGCAGTATCTGCCGAAACAGATAGTACACATATTAAATCTTTTATTCATGTTAAAAATACATTGAAAATCAACAATGAACAAAAAAACTTAGGCACATGGCCAACTCGAAAGGGGGGATTGTGGGGGTCGTTGGTCATCCTTGTCACTCCAGAACTACACAAAATCAAAAGTTTTTCCCAGCTAGTATCTTCTTTCACTATAATACCGCATTCACCCTTTCATATTGGGAGACTCCTACTTAACTCCCAATTTTTAAAACATTTTTATTGACGTGTAAAAACAAAAAAAATAACAATAAACTCGTACAATAATTCATTTGTGTCGAGGGCGGGGAAAGAAAAAGCAAAAGGTGATTAATTGGACCCTCCCAACCTCGTCTAGTTGATAGACTGCCCGTTCCACTAGGTTTGTAAAAGGAACCTCACTTCTGCGAGTCAGTCTCTAGGTGGGGATGCCCTCTAGATGTGGGGAATGGAGAAAAGAAAATTTTGTAGGTAAGTGATTGAGGTTAGTTTGTATTTCTTTCTCTCCAAGATGGGTGAAATTTAGAGGAAGGGTTTAAAACAAAAATTGCAAGTAAGAGGAGGTGGGGATCTTGGAGGCTTCCTAATCGAGGATGGATGGAACACACACTCAGCTAGCTGAGAGGCTACTTGTGTAATTTTACTTTATGGAACTGCGCGTTCCACATCTAGGCGGGGAACACGTATTCAAATTTGTCTCCTTCTCGTACACACAGACTTGCTACATGTACCCAGCTTCTGTCAAATGCCGCGCGATGCAACGTTCATCTATCACATCTGATCTTCACCCGTAGTTGGTGTTTAAAGAAAGCGATCAGATGCTGATCAGTAAAAGACAAGCCCCCCCCTGGCAACCTTGCAGACGCGATGCCCAAATCACCATTCTCGTCATGGCCAGGATCGTAACGTAGACCATTTGTCTTTCCCATTCCCACGGCGGCCTCACGTTGTCCACGACATTGGATACAGTAATTGGACGAGGATGCTCAGTATCGATGCGAGCCGTCACTTCGCTGACATACGACCAGTACTGGCGGAGTCCGCGGCAGTCGAAGAATGCCTGATCAGTAGTTTCTACGGCCGTTATCCCCGTTGTGGGACAATCAGGCGACTCGAAAACCCGGAACTTCATTGTATGTGTTGAGTGGAAGTGCATTTCGGGCAAATTGCCAGGCCAGAGAGAACTCCTAATTGTTCAGATGACTCGAACTTGGCGCCTTGCTCCACGCGGAGCGGATCTCACTCTGCTGCCAACCCAAACGCGCGCATAACGGGTCGTCGACGGCCCCCTTCACTAGATGCCTGTGGAGTTCCCTACCGGTAGTAGTCACAAAGTCGCTGGACCTTGGTAGTCGTTTTAGCGCAGCTCGGCACTCTTTCATGTAGGCAGATTTTCCCCGCGGCATGAGACGGCTCTCGATAGAAGGGTCGAAAAACGATGTCGTGGAAGGTAGCAGTAACCACGGGGTGCCACGGTTGGTCATCTTGCATATAGTGGCTCAGGAAGGTCAACATCACGATGACACTTCCAGTCCGGTATTCCCAAGTCTTCCTCACACGGACGTTGAATATAGGCCTGCCTTCTCACCCAGTATCTTCCTCTGTCCCAAAGAAGCGAGGTCAAGAGCTTTTAGGTGTAGTGTAGGCACGGGAAGTACGACCAGTTTGTAAAGGATGAGAGGAAATATGTAAGTCGCGCACGCCTCAGCTCTGCCCTTTAAGGAAATTTTACTATGAAGCCACGAAGTGACTGAAGCACCATTCACCGTACCTCCAACCAATTCTTGTCAAACTGGAGACCTGGTCCGAACCACACGCCGAGGATCCGAACTGGACCATCTGTTTAGATGAAGGGATCCGGGAGGTTTGCGTTGCAACTCCAGGCGCCCAACCACAGTCATACCGACTTTCTGAAGTTTATCCTGGTCCCTATGATTCTTTCATACTGTGCGAGTGCCTCCGACACGATCTGAATGTCTCTGAAGTCCGACACGAAGACCGTGACATCATCGGCGACCGCGGATACATTGTCAGCTGAGCCGCCAGGCAGAGCCATTCCACGCAAGGCCGAATTTGCCTCCCTATGTTTCAGCTTGCGGAGCAGAGGATCCAAGGCCAGGATATAAAGCAGGGGCGACAGCGGACAACCCTGCCGAACCGACCAAGAGATAACAAAGGGTTTCGAGCGCTTTCCGTGACTTGCACGACAGCCGTGGGCTGTTGATACATTACGGAGATCCACTTGCAAAAGTCCGGTTTAAAACCGGCGGCATCTAAGGCAGATGCCACGAAACGATGGTCGACCCTATCGAAAGCTTTGGACTGATCTAAGTTGATCAGCGCGGCTTCTGTGTTGTCATCTATTCCCCCTCTAGGATCGTTCGGATCAGGCGCAAGTTGTTCTGAATCGATCTCCGCTTAACAGCGTAGTTCTGTTCCGGTTCAACGAACTCGTCGATAACAACCTGCAGCCGATTCGACAGGACGCTGGCAAAAATCTTCAACTCTGTGTTTAGCAGAGTCATGAGGCTGTAATCTTTTAACTCTTCCCCACCATGTCCGTCACCTTTCCTCAGAAATGTGATCACTCCCTTGGTGACTTGCACTGGGAGTGATCCCTGAGCAAACCAATGGTTGAACACATCTGTCAGAAGAGGCAGAAACATGGGCGACAACCTCAAATACAGTTCGTATGGCGGACTATCGAGTCCCGGCGATCTGTCCAAGCTGACCTGCTTCAGCGCAGTAAGAACCTCCCGCTTCGTCACCCGGCCCTCGCAAATAGCTGCTCTTGTCGCCCCCAGACGGGAAGAGTCGGCCAAATAGTCGCTAAAACCAAGGACCGGAAGATAGGGCTGCTGCGTAAAACGCTCTTCAAAATGTTCTCGAAACCACTCGCAGATCTCCCGAATCGATTCCAGGGTGCGTCCATCCGGATGTTTGACTTTCGCAATGTATATGTCCGAGCGACGACTAGAAACCTTATGGCGCACGTCTGCATCAAAATTGACTGCTTCATTGCTTATCTTTCTAAACCTAGCTCTAACTACTTGGCCTTCGTAACGCTCGCTAGTCTCGCGTAGAAGGTCCTGCTTAGCTAGTTCCTGACTAACCTTATCACCCTCCCCCGTAGCCCGGGCTAGTTTCTGCTTTAGCTTCTTCTTCGTCATGGCTTATCTAGTGCGAAGCGCTGGGCATACTTGACGGAGAAGCCTCTGATCTTGGCTTTGAGACCTAACCACCATTTACTCCCGGTAATGGCCCACACTAGTGCCTTTTTAATTAGTTCTCTTAACTGATCTTGGAAGTCTTGTATCTCCAGAAGGGAGGTATTTAACTTCCAGTACCCCACTAACTTAGGCCAATTTCCCAGCTTCAGACGGGACATAACTAGTTTATGGTCCGTCTGGCCTAGCCAAGTGAACGTGGGACAAGATAGGAAGTCTACTTCGCCTCTCCTAACTAATATCCTGTCCAAATAGGTGTTTGGATAGGCGGAAACGCTATTGGTCCACGTCCACATCTCCCGCCCCGGATGCTCGACCCGAAACCTGTCGACCAGACCGCATTTAGCCATCAGATCAGCTAGGCTGGACTCGCACCTCTCCGACCCTCTAGCTCCGCCTCCTACCGTATCTCTGTCGGGGTCTAAGATGGCATTCCAATCCTCCATCAGCACTACCCGCTTCCGACAATCTACAAACGCGTCGAGCTGACTGAAGAATGAGCCCCTCTCACGTGCGGTGCTGGGCGCATGAACCGCAATCACCATAAACACAGAATCTTTTACGGAAACCTGCCACGACCAGCCTGCTCTCCGCATCCCTATGGACAACGTCGACCGGCGCGGACAGGGTACGTTTAACTAGCAGGGAGATTCCTTTCCCCGGGGGCTGCCATATGCTGAGAAAACCTCAAAGTCTGAAGCCAGCACTTGACAGTCCACAGAAAAAACGAAATGCGTACTCTGAATCGCAGCCACATCAACCAAGGACAAGAGGTTGTGCCGGAGGCGAGCCGCCCGGCCCGATCATCTCAATCCCCTCGCATTCAGACTAGCCAAATTAAAAGCCATGGTACCTACCTTAAGGTGTGTTACACTCAGCTCCGAAGGCAGCCGGGAAAAGGACACTGACGTTGTATGCAATGCTCAAGGTGGTCAGGTTTTTCATGTCCTGACCTTCTCTCACAATGCCGCCGACGTCCAAAGGATAAGTCAATTTAAGGGCCCTATAGACTGACGAATGAACCAACACTTGGACCCTTTCTTTGCATTGTTTTGCGAGTTCCTCAAGGGAAGGGTCATTTTTCCTAATCAGTTCAATTCCCGGACCAGTCCCTTCAGCGGCCTCCAGCATTGTCGACACATTGGTCTTGCAGGTCTCTGGAAGCCTGACAAAAGTTGTTAGCCGTAGGGCGTCCGGGAAATTAAAGGGGACATTAACGTCATTTCCCCCTATCTGTTGGCAGTCCAACAGAGGTTTTAAATTTTTTTCTGACGGTGTGGTAAGTCCATTGCCAGAGACAGGGGGTATACAAAACAAAGTTCCTTCCTCGTTTCGAAGGCGAGCGTCCATGTTGGAGTAAGTCCTTAAGTGGGAGAATCTGAAGGGTATCTCCCCCTCCCGGGTTCATTCTTTTCTTTCTGGGATGGCGGCTCAATTTGCATTGGTGTGGGGACGAGAGTCTGTGTGGTGCCTGGTGTTGGTGTTGTTGCGGTGTCTGATGTTTGTGTTGGTGCGGTATCTGGTGCTGGTGTTGGTGCGGTGTCTGGTGTTGGTGCGGTGTCTGGTGTTGGTGTTTGTGTTGGTGCGGTGTCTAGTGTTGTTGCAGTATGTGGTTTGGAGGTGGAAGTGGGTTGTGTGGTTGTTAGGGGTGGTGTATACTCACAGGGAGTGGGGGTTCCCTTTTCTTCCCCTTTACTTCTTTAGCTTTTCTTTTTGTTCTTTTTAATGAACCGGGGAGTTGTGAGATTGAGTTTCTCTCCCTCTCGCTAGCGGATTCATCCTCAGAGGAGCAGCGTTTTCTTCACTTGGTCTTCGTCTCAATTGTTGTGGGGACCGTTGGTTGTTGCTGCTCCTCTAATTGATGTTTCTGTTGTTGATGCTGTTGCTGCTCTTGTTGCTGCAACCGTTTTTTTGCTGCTGCTCCTGTTCTGGCTATTGCTGCTGCTGCTTCGGCTGCTGCTGTTTTTGTTGTTGCCACTGTTTTCGTGGCATTGGTTGTGGAATTGGCCGCGGCAGCTGATGTTGTTGCTGCGGCTGGTTCAACGGCTGGTTCGGCTGGTTCGGTTGCGGCTGTTGTGGAGGCTGCTGTTGTTGTTGCTGCCTTGGTTGTTGGGTTGGTGGTGGGACGGTGGCAGATGGGATTGTGGGCTTCCGTTTCCACCTCATTACCATGCTCCATTCCTCCCGCCTTTGGTGTCACTCGAGTAGGAGTTGACCTTTGAGGGCAGCTCTTGGCCAGGTGGCCCTGCTTTTGGCAGAACCAGCAATGCGGACGACGGCCCTCCACCACCACCGTCATAGTTGCCTCCTTAAATGTCAGCTGTGCTGGTATAGCCTGGAAGCCTTCTTTCTTAAGCCTCATGGCTACAGTGTAGCTGCCCAAGTGCATGCCGGTTTTCGATCGCACTGGGGTTATTTTTTCCACCTCGCCGATCTGTGTAAAGAAGGATCCCAGGATTTCTGCTGATATTTGCATAGGTACATTGAATACCTTTACCCGGGTCCTAGTCCTGCCCTGGTATTCGGGCTTTAGTTTTATTCTCCCATGCTTAATGTCTTGTAGGGAAAGTCTCTCCGCATCTTAATTTGTGAGTAGGAGGATGCCCCAAATGCTGTAGCTCCTCTGGTGTAGGTATAGTACCGGGATGTTTAGCTTGTGTAGGAGCCCCGCAATGTCTTCCTTTTTCATCCCTAGGAGGCGATTTTCGGGCATATTCGAGATGATGAGGGAGAGGACTCTGTCTTCGATTGCCTCCCAAGCGCCTGGCACTGGTTTAATTTCTGCCCCCTCTATGTATTGTCTGTACTTGGTCAAGTACAAGTCTCTATACTCTTGAGGGGACAGTTGCTTCTCTACAGTCTTCCCCCATGCCGACTCTCTTGTTGGTATTGGATCTTTGATGGGGTTGGACTACTTTTGCTGTTCCTTTGCGGAAGTGTTGCTATTTTGGGTGGCATTCCCCTTTCCACTTTCCTTTGGGACCGACTCTCCTTGCTCTATGCTTCTTCCATGAAATGCCTTCCTTTTGGGGGAGTCGGTCTTCTGGGGAGCATTGTATCCATTATTGTCATTGGGAGCTTTTGCCCCTTTTGTTTTGGGGAGGCCCAGGCTGTATGCCCCCTCCTTTTCTTGATTTGCTCCCCTTTTGGGGCAGTAGCCCTCCTGAGGAGCACTGCCCCCTTATCGTCCTTTGGGGCTACTGCCTCTTGGTTTTTGTTGTGAGAGCGGGATGCCCCGTCCAACATTGTTTTTCTCCCTTTTGTGAGGAGTCGCCCTCTTGAAGAGCTGCTGGTGAGTTTTCTCCCTTCTGGGGAGCGTCCTTCGGTTTAGTATCCGGGAGGTATGCACTGTTTCTTTTTGATGCCTCTGTTGGGGAGTCGTCCTCTTGGGGAGCAGTTTTTTCCTGGTGTAGCCCCCTGACTGAGGGTATCTGTATTAGTGGTCACCGGGCTGGGGGTGTCCATTAAAAAAAAAAAAGAAGAAGATCTCTTCTCTGTATTAAAAATCACCAACATGAGTGACGTGGAGTCGGCGTCCAAAGTGGGGAGCCGACTTTGGCGGCAAAAGAGGAGATAGAACAGAGAGAGGGAGTGGGAAGTTAGTGGGAAGTTAGTGGGAAGAGAGAAAGTGTTTCCGACCCTCCCTAGCGGGACGGTCGTAAATTATCAGCACGGATCTCCCCATGAGGGGGAAGAGCAGAGAAAGACAGACCAAGTGGGGGTGCGGACAGAACGCTATCCAACAAGCTCGTCAGGTGTTCCGAGCACGAGAGTGTGTCGCCAGAACAGCACTGCCTAGCGCTGTATATATATATATATATATATATCACAGAACATATACTACACTTTGATATTTATATTTAATTTATTTCGTTTAAAGAAAAAATTACAATTAAAAAAATTCCAATATAAAATTTAAAAAAATTGAAAAAGTAAAATCTCCAAAAGACAAAACAAATTTAGGCACAGGGCCCTATAAGATACGGAGAGGGGAGTGTTGCAGGGTCTTTGTAACTAAAGTAAAAATTGGAGTCTTTGGCGACTTTACTCTTGACTTGCAACATTTACCACAATACCTCATTCATTCTGTGGACTCTAAACTAACTAATGAAAACCCCAGCGTTTTTGCAAAAAGGATATATATACAATTTCTGTATGTGTGTGTGTGCATTTTTTTCTTCTTTTTTTTTAAATAAAATGTGTGTATGGGTGTGTGTGTGTGTGTGTGTGTGTGTGAGTATGTGAAAAAAGTTCAATTCATTGGAAAATAAAATGTTCTTGAATTTGAAAGAAAAAACAGATCGTGTTGGGGAGTGGGAAATCTAGAAAAAATATACAAAAAATAAAATTTCCTAGTGCATTGTTGGTAAGGTCCCTCCCTGAGCTAATGTAGAAAGTTAGATCCCCTACTGTTTTCCGGGGAACCGAAAACAAGCGGAGAGATCCCTAATGGGGATTGGGAAGAATTCATATCGGGTGAAGGGAGTAAAATAAATAGATTGTTAAAAAGAAAAAAAAGGAGTATATTAGGTGGCGACCTTCGAGTAGGAGTTCACCAGGGGGTGATAAAAACAAAAAGATAGGGGGGTAGTGGAAGGGTAGTCTCGGAAGTTCTCCAGTGCCCAAAAAGAAACAATCGGGGGACAGGATCTCATTTGTACCACCAGTCAAGAGTCTCTTTACTTTTTATTTGTCTAACCAAGGGAATGGGCTCCGTAGGACCCAGTACCGCATGTGCCATGCCTACGGTGGTAACACGAATTCAAACTTGGGTCCTCCTCGGATGCACAAGTTAACGTCATGCACCCACCTCTTGTCAAAGGCCAGTCGAGGCAACCTCTTCCAATCGCATCTGATCTTTACTTTAAGCAAATGTTTAAAGTAGACGATCAGATCCCGATCCGGAACATATCCCTTCGCGGACTCGCTTGAGGCATGTGATCTATATGACCATCCTCGCTACTGCTAGTATCGCAAGAAAAAACATTCTTTTCTCCCTAGGCAGCGGCGGATCAATGTTCTCCAGAAAATATGATTCGTCGAGTTCAAGCCAGCGCTTGGAATCGATACGAGCCGTTACCTCGTTGACGTTCCCTAGGAGGGTCTTGAGCCTGCTGCGGCGGAAAAAGGCGTGACCGGTCGTTTCTCTAATGTCCTCGTCGCAGCGCAGGCAGTAGACCCTGGTTTCTTCATGGTAAAGGGTCAGTGCGTTCCGGAGAAGTCGCCAGGTAAGGGAAAATTCCGAATTTGTAAGACAGTCCCGTCCAACTCCACTGGGAGCGGACCTCCTCCAACGACATCCCCGTCCGTTTCACTAGCGGTTACTTTTTGCTACGCCCCACTAGCCTCCGATAAAGCCTGTTCCTAGACTGTTCGAGGACACTGGTCCCCGGCAACGCACTTAGTGCGGACCGGCATTCGGCGTAGAATGTTTGTTCCCCCCTCGGTCTCCGCCGTGCTTCGACCGAGTGGTCAGGTGTGACATTGCAAACGAGCTTTCACAGCAGTGACCCATGGAACGTCTACGCACAACGAACGGCTAAGGAAGGCCAACCTCTCTGCGTGCTTGTGACAGAGGATATCGGGTAGCTCTAAGCCTCCCTCGCTCGGATTTCGAACACAGACCTCTCTGCAAACATAATGCTTACCATCGTTCCACAAGAGTGTGTCGTGGTGCTCCTGTAAGCTGGTTCGTCGTTTTGCAGGGAGGGGAGGTACAGACAGACGGTAAAGTATGAGCGGAAAGACGTATGTAGCACACGCCTCCGCCCGACCCTTCAAGGGCAATTTCCTTCGAACCGAAGTCTTAACAGAGGATCTGACCTTGGCCTTTACTTCCTACCAGTTTTTCTTCAGCTGGAGACCCGGTCCGAACCACACACCAAGGATCCGCACCGGGCCGTCGGTCCAACTGAAGATGCCTGGAAGCGAATATACTCCGGTCTAGGCACCCAACCGCAGACCCACGACTTACTGCGATTGAAGACGGCCCCCGTAACTTCGTCGTATCGAGCGAGCGCCTCAGTGACCACTTGAATGTCCGTGGGGCAAGACACGAACACGGGATGTCATCGGCGAACGCGGAAACCCTGGCTCGTGTGCCTCCAGGAAGAGCTATCCCGCGAAGGACTGTTGTAGTCGCCTCGTCCCTTACCTTGCGAAGGAGGGGTTCCAACGCCAGGACATACAAGAGAGGCGACAGCGGACAACCCTGTCGCACCGACCGGGAGATGGCAAAAGACTCTGACAGCTTACCGTTGATCTGCACTGCTACCGTCGGCCTGTCATACAGTACAGAGATCCACTTGCAGAAGTCTGGATTAAATCCGGCGGCCTTCAGCACAGATCCCAGGAACAAATGGTTCACCCTATCGAAAGCTTTGGACTGATCCAAACTGATCAGTGCGGCCTCTGCGTCGTCTTCTGTCCCCTCTATGATCGTGCGTATCAGATGAAGATTGTCCAGAATCGATTTCCCCTTCACAGCATAGCTCTGGTCTAGTTCGATCAAAACAGTGATGACAACCTGCAACCGATGCGCAAGAACCTTGCCCAAAATCTTTCACTCTCTGTTTAGCAGAGTCAAATCGTCTTAATCTTCCTCCTCACCATGCCGTTGACCTTTCCACAGCAATGTGATAACACCCTTGGTCACCTGCCCAGAGATGGATCCCTGAACAAACCAATGGTTGAACATGTCCTTCAGAATAGGGACCAACATGGGCGACAGCCTCAAGTAGAATTCGTAGGGTAGACCATCAAGTCCCGGGGACTTGTTGCAGCCGACCTGCTTCAACGCAGTAATGATCTCATGTTCCGCGACAATACCATCACAGCTAGCCGCTCGAGCCGGCATGAGGCGGGGCGAGTCGGCCAAATAGCTGCCAAATTCTTCAACCCTGAGTCTGGGTAGTTGGGTGAAGCGCTCCGATAGATGCTTTCTAAACCCCTCGCAAATCTGCCGCGTCGACATGAGGGCCTGCCCTTCCAGGTCGTTTACTTTTCGAACGTACCCATCCGAGCCGCGCCTTAGAGCAGCCTTACGCTCAACAGCATCTACATTAACAGCCTCGTTCGAAACTTTCATTAGCCTAGCCCTAACTATCTGGTCCTCGTACCGCTCGCTAGCCAAGCGATTGAGGTCTTGTTTTGCGAGCGCTATCTCTATGGGATCCCCCTCCACCGCCTGGGTCAGCCTCTTCTCTATACGCTTCTTGGCCTTAGCCTTATCTAGTGCGATGCGTTGGCTGTACTGGACCGAAAAGCGTCTAATCTTAGCCTTGAGACTAACCCACCACTTACTCCCGGTAACCGCCACCACTAATACCCGTTGGATTATCTCTGTAACCATCAACCGATAGTCCTCCAGCTCCAACAAGGTGCCGTTGAACTTCCAGTATCCGGCCAGTCTAGGCCTAGAGCTCAAGTTCAGACGGGCCATAACTAGTTTATGGTCTGAACGTCCTAAAACGTGGAACGTGAGGCAAAATAGGAAATCTACATCGACTCTTCTAACTAACATCCGGTCCAAGTAAGTACTTGGATATGAAGGCGTATTAGGATGCCACGTCCACATCTCCCACCCTAGGTGATCCAGGCGAAATCTGTCGACCAGGTCGCATGAAGTCATCAGGTCAGACAGACTGCTGTCGCACCACACTTACCCGCTAGTCCCTCGACCTTATCTATCTTGGGATCAAGGATGGCATTCCAATCACCCATTAAGACCACCCTCTCCGGATCATCTATAAAACCCTCCACCCGTCGAAAGAAGGAAGCCCTCTCCACAGCGGAATTAGGTGCGTAAACTGCGACTATCAGAAACACACTGCTATTAACGGCAACATCACCCGCCCGTACCTGTCCGCGTTAACAACATTCACAGACGCTGATAGGTGCGATTTACTAGCAAGGAGGTTCCATGACTATAGTTATTTCCATATGCTTAGTAAACATCGTAATCGTTCACCAGCACCTGACAATCTCCATCACAAATAAAGTTTGTCTCCTGCATAGCGGCAATATCTACTTTGAGGGATACCAGATCTCTCAGCACGCGCACGGCCTTGCTTCGACATCTGACGTCCCTCACATTATAAGTAGCCAAGTTTAAAGCCATGGCCACCTACCTTATTCAGTGTTACACACGGGTCTGAAATCCTCGGGGGTGAGGGCGTGGCAGGCTTGTCCAAGCTTCCGGTCAGTAATTCAGCTGAGGGTGATTAATTCTTGGCTACGCCTCCCACGTCCAGGGGAAAGGGTAGTTTGAGTGCCCTGTAAAAGGAGGGGTGGATGTAAATAAGGGCTCTGCCCTCACATTTGTAAAATAAATTGTTCAGCGAAGGATGCTCCGTGTCCACCAGCTGCTGGCCCGGGATGGTATCTATCATGGCCCAGTGAGCCTCTGTCCTGAAATCCTTGTTGACCCTAACAAATGTGGTCAAAAAGGGAGCGTCTTTGACGTTAGTGGGATCGGTGATATCGTCCCCACCGACATATGTAACGTTCCTTAGTTGGTTGTAACGGACCTTCCGCTGGCCTTTCAGCTTTGGTATTGCCTGCAGAGGGCCCGTCTCACATATCCTTCCTCCTGGAAGGAAGGGTAGTTCTTTTGTCCGCTCCGTGCGGACAGTTGTGGTTGGGGTTGGTTTCTCTTTAGTAGGGGGAGAAGGAGTAGGGGAGGAGGAAGTGGGGGTTGGCGTGTCTGGTGTGGGGGTGTTGAGTGCTGGGAGTGTTGCTTTTTGGGGGGCGTCATTTGTCCTTTCTGGAGATGGGTTACGTGCTAGAGTCCTAGGGGGTTTGGGGATGGAGGGGGTTGTTGCTCTGGCTGTTTGGTGGTTGGGGTTGAATGGAGATAAGCCTCGGAATTTGAAACATTGAATTTCGGGATGGGGGTGCTTCCTTTTGTCTTTCTACTCTCTTCCTCTTTGTATTCTTCTCTGCCGTCTCTGCTGCTTCTGTTGATTGCACTACTGCTGATGCTGCTGTCTTTTCTTCAGACGGGTTCTCTTCCTCCGAGTCTTGAAGTTTCCTCTTGTTCGAGGAAGAGGGCGCCGGGATGTCCATGGGAGTTTGGTCTGGCTGGTCTTGGGTCACTTTTTGCTTGGGCATGCCTTTGGGGTGTCTGCCGTTCTTGGTAACCGTCAACAAACCAGCCTCTGCTGCTTGTCCCGGTTCAGCTGTAGTTGAAGTTGTTGGTGGGGCTGCAGCCGGGGTTTGGGTTGGTTCTTTGGTAGGGGCCATCCCTTATGCTTTCGGGAGGGGGCTGTGGCCGGGAGTCTTTTAGGGCAGTACTTAGCCATGTTCCCTTGTTTTTGGGAGCGCCAACATTGGGGTCTCCTGCCCTCCACAATGATGGTCATCGTCCACTCGTCGAATTTCATCATCGCAGGGATTTTATGGAATTCGGTTTTGTCCAGGACCATCTTGACCTTATGATCTCCGTTCATCACATTCCGTTGACCGCGGACAGGCGTGACGGATTCCACGTCTCCATACTGGCTTAGTATAGCCCCGACCTGTCGGGCTCCCATTACGACCGGGACATTCAGCACGGTGACGTTCGTTCTCATCTTATTGAGGTACTCTGGTTGGAGTCTAATCCTCTTCCCTCGGTGGTCGGTTTTTGCTAGCCTTATCGCATCTTCTGGGCTGGGGAGCAGCACGTCCCACGTGGCATAGCTCCTCCTGCAGATGTCACTGGGTGGAATGTTAAGCTCTAGGAGGAGTGCCACCACGCTGTCCTTATCGACTCCTGTCAGGCTTCTGGTCTTTAGGTCAGACATGGTCAGGGACAGGACTCTTTTCTCCAACTTCTCGATTTGACCTGGGAGGGGTTTGGCGATGTTGCCCACCGTATAGTCCTTGTAGGTAGAGCTCTCTGTAACCCTCCGGAGTCAGTTGCTCTTGCTGCGTTTTTGGACCTCACGCTGTTTCCAGCTCTTGTGGTGAGTTGGGTAGTCCTGGACGTGGAGATGCTGGCACTGCCTGTGGTTTAGTTTGAGGCGTAATTTTGGCTTTGTTGAGGGTCAGAGTCGGCCAGTCAGCGTCGAAAGTTGCTTCCTGGTTTTGTCCAGCTCCCTGGCCGCCTCTCTTCTTCTCCTTTATTGCAGAGTCACCTTTGGGAGGATGCTCAGCGGAAGTTTTCTCCTTGGATACTTCATTTTCTGGAGTTGGAGCTTCTTCCAGCTCTGCTTCCCTTCTGGAGCGTTGCATTTGAGTACGGGTCGCTCATTTCCGCTCTGAGTATTTTAAGGGACGTTAACGTTTCTTGTAATAGCTTCATTGTTCTCATAGTTACTCCGCTTTCCTCCTCTTCCTCTTCTGCAGATGGGGGATTCTCTCCGGGGTGAGTCGGTGGGTCGCTTGAGGTGGCTAGCATCTGCGGAGCTGGGATTGCTACTGGCTATGGCGTTCCCGTTGCTTTTTCTTTCTCCTCGTTCTTCTTCCTCTTTTTCTCTTAGGGTTGCCCTCTTGGGGAGCTGGGGTGACTTGGTTGCCGTCGGCAAATGAGGATTGAGGTTCAGAGGGTGCCACTAGTTTTGGATCACTTGAGTGGTACCTCGTTCCCTCATCCGCCGCAGGCATGGAAGCTTCCATCTGGGAATGGTCCTTTGGGGAGCGTGGGTAGGAGTACTATCTTCGACCGACGCGGATTGAGGTTGAAGGGGTGTCGCAGGATGTGTACCACCCTTATCGCATCTCGTTCCCTCGTCAGTCGCTTCTTTGACTCCCCGGTTTGGGGAGTGGCCCTTATGAGGAGCATGGGGCGGGACTGGTTGCCCTCCTGATGTTGGACCTGCCTGGGTCGCCGCGGGCTGCGGCCCTAGCCTGATCTTCTCCTCCTCTACTTCATTCGTGGTTGGTGCTCCCTCCGATGGGGAGTATTCGAGTGGGGCGATATTGCGCATTTGCGGTTGTATACGCATTTTCCCCGGCATCATGCGGAAAAACTACACAGGCCGCTGCTGCGGGCCAAAATGTAGCAGGGGAGAAAAAACTGCACGGAAATGGGGGGTGGAGGAGAGAGTGTGAGGTCAGAAGTGAGAAAGTGGATTGACCTCCCCTCTCAGGTTAGTAAAGTAACAAAAGTGACCAAAGTGAAAGCCTTAAACTTGACGGGTGGGTCAAGTGGCGGACCTCTTGAAAAAAATCTAAAATGAGTTACTGGGGAACAGATACTACACTTTGATCTTTATATTTAATTTATTTCGGGAAAATGAAAATTACAATCGAAATAATTCAATGTAAAATTAAAATAAATTAAAAGCAAAATTCAAATTTACAAAACAAATTTAGGCACAAGGCCCTTTAAGATCTGGGTGGGGGAGTGTTGCAGGGTCTTTGTTACTACAGTGAAAATGGAGTATTTGGCGACTTTACTCTTGACTGGCAACATTTACCATAATACCTCATTCAAACGCGGATTTCATGAGCAAAGCTTCTTTCTTAGAACTGCACGCCTGTGGAACTCTGTTCCGTCTGCCTGCTTCCCTCCGGACAACAACTTGGATGTCTTCAAGTCTAATGTTAACAAATTCCTAATGAACCGCCCCCCCCCTAATTAAACACTTTATAAAATCTCCTCACTAACGTGATGTACTTGCAATAACCCTTATCCCTGAGTGGCTTCCGGGCCTTGATAAGTGGTGATCACTGTGTAAAAAAAAAAAAAAAAATCTGTGGACTCTAAACTAACTAATGAAAACCCCAGCGTTTTTGCAGAAAAGACACGTATACAATTTGTGTGTGTGGGTGTGCATTGTTTTTTTGTTTTTTTTTAAATAAAATGTGTGTGT
The DNA here is from genome assembly GCF_053919585.1 of Euprymna scolopes. Lineage (NCBI taxonomy): Eukaryota > Metazoa > Mollusca > Cephalopoda > Sepiida > Sepiolidae > Euprymna > Euprymna scolopes. The sequence goes on along the minus strand of NC_136491.1, from coordinate 79,817,941 downwards.
GTGTGAAAAAAGTTCAATTCATTGGAAAATAAAAAGTTCTTGAATTTGGAAGAAAAACAGTTCGTGTTGGGGAGTGGGAAATCTAGAAGAAATATACAAAAATAAAATTTCCTAGTGCATTGTTAGTAAGGTCCCCCCCTCCTGAGCTAATCTAGAAAGTTAGATCACCTACTCTTTCTTGGCCAAAAAGTCAAGAAAAGCTTAAAAAGCTAAGAACAGCATTTATTAACAACATACCTTTGATCTTAACCATAAAGGCCAAGCATCAAAGTGTTACGGACAGACCGACAGACCGACCGACCGACCGACGGAGTGACTTATAGAGTGGCTTGCACGCGACTTATAAAACTAACATGCAATTCTTCTATATTAAAATACGAAAATATATTTTCCTGAAATAGAAAATTTATTATTTAAAACACTCAGTAATTAATTACTTAATAATTACTTAATTATACCTATGAAAACTTCGAATTCTTCCTTTAATAACAGTAAAAATGAAACTATTGGAAGATGGAAATTGAGACATGATCTGTTTCTATGCTTTGTGCTGATGCTGGACAAAACATCTGGTCTTGCATGTATAAATACGCTGTGCCCTGATGATAATCACTACCCATGTCTCTTGAAGATCGTCAAAGAAATGGCTTCTGAATGTTGTGATAGAAATCATCTATTAATTAATTAAGAAATCATATATTAATTATTTTATTACAAACTGTTCAAGATTAATGCACACTCTTAATCATCGTGTATATTACCCCGGTAACTAATGTTTATTTCTCGATTATATTAAAGATCTGTAATTGTTGACTTTTGTCTTCGAAATTTTGTCTGGAAAAAAGGCGTCTCCTTTTTAGGTGATATAATTAGAACTATTATTTTAATATTGGGATCTTTTGAGATGAGTAATTTATTTATTTGCGGATCGTTATCCTATATCTTTATAAGTATTGTTAGTTGGCCCAAAACTGGTGAGATGACAACAACTATGAAATGCACTAATTACTGAGGATGCATAAAAAGACCCAGCATTTCTATCTCCTCGCCGTAAACCACCTAACAAAGACCAGAGGAATAGTTGGCCGAAACGTTATGGAAAACAAACTATTAAGATGAGGATAACACTCTGCATAAAGTAGATAAATATCATTAGAACTGTTGTCTATGAAAATAGGTGAATGTTTATGTAAAGCTAGTAGTGACCCCAATAATTCATACATCACATTCATACATACCCATTTGTTTGAAAGGCGGCGCACTGTATGTAACATATTTAGATGCATTAGCTATAATATTGCAATTGTATTAATAATAACTATTTTTCCAAGAAGGGAAGCCATTTCCAAATTATTCACAAAATGTTCGTTATTATTGGACTGTCTGCGGTCATATAACACGGTTTTTAAGAAGTTATGTAGCGAGATGTCTATTTACATTATATTAAATCTTCTGTGTATAAGTTCAGATTGAGAGGCAGGAAGGAAGGAGGAAATTCCAAAGTCTAGCTTTAGAGTAATACGCTCTTCAGAATCTTGATAGATTCTATAGTAAACGGCGTAAGATTTACTGTTTGTCAAGTAAATCGCGATCATGTACACCGAGTGCTATGAGTTTCTCAGAGCAAATTCAATAAAATTACTTGAAAGACAAGCACAATTATGCAATGTTGAGGATATTAAAACAGTTACTACTTGTCTATGTAATATCATTAGGTCTGAGTTTTTTTTGAGTCTGTTACTAGGAAGATACTACATGTTGATGCACCAGCCCAAACTTGAAAGGAATACTCAATTCATGGTCGAATGGTGTCTTTCAAGATGTGTAGGATATTTTCAAGTGAGGGCGATTTTATTGAGGCAGTTTCATGTGAACCGGGTCTCTTTACAGAAACTTTTTAAATGTCCACAATGTATTTGTTAAAGTTCATGCGATTTTTAAATGTTAAGCTCAGGGGTTCAAACGATAAACGCTTGTATAGGATGTTATTTAGTATGACAATCGGTAATTGAGAATATTTTAATTGTTCAATAAGCTACGAATAAGTATCCGTAAATGATCATATAAAGGTCATTTTCTTATGTTTTACAACTGTTTTATTTAGATGAGTATATTCATATTACGCTCATGCCCATTACAAAGCCTACTGTCATGTTAAAATACACCTATTTCTCACACAACTAGATCAGCGTCGTCGTTTATTTATAGTATAAACAATATAGGTTCAAGGATCACTCCCTGATGCACACTTACATACATTTTTACATATTCGTCCATGGCGAACCAATTTAATATTTCTCTTGTTTATAAATATCTAATCATGCTTAGTATTCATCAAAATATATGATTAAATTATTATCAGAAGCCTTTCATGGCATATTTTATCCGCGCCAAATAAACTTACCTAGCTTCCCTGCCTTATCCAATGAATGCTATACGATTAGGAAAATGTACTTCAAAGCTTTACAGGGTGTGTTCATTGCGATGGAAAACAGTTTAAGCACCTGTCTTAACCATATTAAAAGCGTTTGCTTTATTCAAAATTATACACAATTGGGAATATACTCCTTTAAGCCTTAAAGGATCAGTCTCAGTTCTAACAAGTTAACCTTCCTGCTGTAAACAGAAAGAATGTGTAAAGTCGTAAGACTACATTGACTATAAATTTCATCTCACCTATAGACCTAATTCTCTCTTTGTACATCTATTTATTCTATTGTGCATAATTACGAGATTTTTAGTCTCAGTCATAATTTTCCCATCGATAGAATTTACCGGCCTATCCTCTTGCTCTCCTACGTGATAATGCTCGATTTAGTTTTGTATTTCACTTATAGCAATGCGTTTCTAAGACAATACTATATTACAAACTTACCTTAATCAACTTGGATAACACCCAGTCAATACTCAATTGTTTCATCCAAATAACAGAGCAACACGGATGATGATTCATCCAACAAGATATAGTAAGTCTTTACCGTTTTATTACAAAAGTTACCCATGAGAATTAATTACAATTTTATTACATTCATATCAGCATACAAAATTAACAACATGCAGGCCAGCTATATTCTTTTTTTTAATTTTGAGTGAAAATACTACATGAAAAAAAAAAACATAAACCAACTGTATGTAACCATTCGGACATACCCTAATGATGGTATTTGATGGTATTTGCGATTTATTCGGTGTGTTGCTTCTAAAGACTAAGGAATAATGTCCTAGGTCATTTCCTCGACCTTTATAGAGATGACGGAATGAAACTTTTACGCAATTGCTATGGTAACACTGTAGATATACCGCAAAAAAGTTATATATAAAGCATTCTATGAAGTAAGGTTAAATATATCTATTAACCCCAAATTAAATTAGGCAGCTTTCGTGGGCACAAAGCCTAGATCCAATTTATAATATATATAATACCTTCCACAAAGATAATCAACACAATAAGAGATAAATAAAGGATCCTCTCATCCCCTAAACTCAAACTGTATTATAAAATAACACTCCATATAGTGGTTTCACAAAAGATATTATATATCAGCGAGCCAGTCAAGAACAAACTATCTTAAAACAGAGAAAATAGGAAATAGTGCATCATATGATTAACGCATCTTTTTCTCCTATACTAAAATATATGAGTAGGTCACATGTTCTTAAAACATTCCAATTCAGCATACAGTAATTTTTAATAAGAATAAAATAAGAATCATCTACTCTACCACCTCCTTAATAAGGACTATCATCTCAGAGAAACCGAATGCAAAACATATTCAAAATAATTGACTCTAAAGAGTAATTGAAAAGTAAATTCCTCCGTATACGATATGATGATCATTAAATAGACCAGTAATATGTCAAAGGTGTGTTTGGATATGGCCCAAGTCACATTGCAACAAAGATTTGTATGCATACAAAAGTAGAGAGGAACAGTGTTAATGGTTCTCTCGACATCGGTAATTTAGACGGAATTTCGAACGAAACGTTTATTTACATCACGGTGGTAGCATGTCCGCGTTCGGTGAGCCATGACCCAAGGACCTGTGGCGGCGATTGCTCTGATGAACTGCAAGCACTGGTACCCCATCGACGTAAATACCCCCGGCAAACCCGACACGCAGCAAAATCCCACCCCTTTACAGTAGAGATCAATGTAGCCAAATTCTTAGTATGAACGAACGAAAAATACAATAATCAATTACTGATGGAAGGAGGGCATGTTCCCCCGGTGAAGAAAATCAAGGTTTGCGCGTAAATTCCGTCAAAATTCTGGAGTTCGAGGGAAGCATTCCCGAGTAAAGTAAACCTAAGAAATGGTCGGATGTTACATCCGCCAAACCGTTGTGAAAATAATAGTCAAGATGAGAGCAGTAGCCCTAATGTCCCAAATAATAGGAACATCTGAATCAGTCATTTCTCTCTGATAGGTTTATAAGATGGGCAAAACCCAGAATCTCACAGTATTAATGCTAGAGTCCTGCAGGTGTCCATCCTGGACCAAACTCTATTCCTGATATACATTAATGATCTTCCAAATCACATCCTTACAACAATTATGCTGGTGGGACTATCATCTCTGATAGCACATCTAAGACCGTAAACGACCAAGTTCTCTCCGATGTTCTCTCCTCCGATTTTGAGCATGTGGTACAATTTTGAAAAGAAGTTGCTGGTTACTTTTAATGCATCTAAAATCAAGCTATTATCGTTACATCATCAACGCTCTGATCACCATCTGGCATCAATTGAAATGAATGCCTTTCGTATTGAGGAACACTCATATTTTCACAAGCTTCTAGGTGTGACCTTTACTCCTGATCTGAAATGGAACACGTACATCAAATCTGTTGCTAAGGCCGCTGGAAAAATGGTGGGATCCTTCTATCGATCCAGTATATATATCACTGCTGCTGCAATTCTCTATCTATATAAGAGGCAGGTACGTCCACGGATGGAGTACTGTTGCCACATCTGGGCAGGAGCTGCTAGACAGGCCTTTTCCTGTTTTGATAGAATTCAAAATAGATTTCGTAAGCTCGTAGGATATTTCCATTTCCCGTCCCTGCCACATCTATCTCACAGAATAGATGCTGAGAGTTTGCCTCTGCTTTACCGTAAATTTCATAGCAAGTGCTCGACTGAGCTTCAATCTATGGTCCACCCACGCCAAAATTTCACAAGAAACTCTTTTCTAGCTGAAAACTCTATCAATAATTTTCCCATTCTTTATCTGTGCCTAAACCTAAACGTAGATTCCATGAACAAAGTTTTTTTTTTCTCAGAACTGCATGCCTTTGGAAGTTTTTTTCGTTTTCCTGCTTTCCAGCTGACTACAGTCTGATTCTCTTCAAGTTAAGTTCTTGGTGAGCGGTTCCACTTAAGTTAATAAATTTACCGAATTTCCATTACTTACGATTACTATATTGTTTAATTGACTACTGTACACTCTTAACTCTTATCCTCCAGTGGTCTCTGGGCCTTGATAAGTGATTATGCCTATGTAAAAAAGTATTTTTGATTTTAAAAATATTTAAACATAGAATTATGAATGGGTTTTTGCAACATATAATATTAATTTATTTTCTTCGAAAACATATTTATTAGTAAATTTACAAAAAAGTATCAATATTATGCATATACATGTATATATACATATATATATATATATATATATATATATATATATATATATATATATATATATATATGTATGTATAACGTCGTCATGAACGTTGGGGATTTGTGTCGTTATGGACGCATCTTCAATTAAAAATCTGTATTAGCGGCGAAGCGAACGTCTGTCTATTCTACGTGTTGTGTATTATGGGTTGTTTTCTCTTTTATTCATGTTGAATTCAGCTATTCGTAACAGTCATCATTATCATCGTCATGAACGTTGTGTCGGTGTGGACGCATCTTAAATTTAAAGCTGTGCAAACGACGAAGCGAACGTCTGCCTCTCTATGTGCTGTGTATTTTGGATTGTTTTACTTTTTGACTCATGCTGAGTTCACCTATTTGTACCAACCATCATCATCGTGGTCATGAACTTGACGATCTGTGCCTGTATGGACGGCGAAGCGAATGACTGTCTCTCTTACGTGCTGTTTGTATTGGATTGTTTTCCTTTTTTATTCATGTTACATTCACTTATTCGTACTAACCATCATCATCGTCATCATGAACGCTCCTTCTTATATTCTATATATTCTACATGTGCGTGTATGTGTACGTGTGTGTGTGTGCATATATACTTCTTATATTCTTATATTCTACATGTACGTGTATGTGTACGTGTGTGTGTGCATATGTATGTACATGCGTGTATGTATGCATGTATGTCTGTATGTTCATGTTTTCATGTGTGTGTGTTCTTGCGTATGTTTGTTTGCGTGCACCTGTATGTATGCTTGTATGTGTACGTGTATGTGTTTATTTCAATGTGTTTGAAAGGGTGGAGAGGGCTCCTAAAAGCCTTGGTAAAGGCATCCATTCTGGGTGAAGCAAATCTCTGGTTTGAAAAAAATATATAAAGCGGGAGACCAGTACCCGCATTAAGCTGGTCTGCAGTTTGACTTGTTGCTGGATATCTTGCTCTTGCTTGTTGCTGGACCTCAACATTTTGAACCGAGAGAGAGACTTACCTCTCGTAAAAAGCTAACACTATGTTACATAATCTTTGTATAGATACTTTCTCAAGCATGTGTTTATAAAAAAATAGTCATGTCGCGATGGAAACATTGTCGCGCCTGTAGGCCTGAAATTCTGGATGACTGTAACAATAGATCTGCCATCATTCTATACATGTATTTGTATGCATATGTGTATATATGGTCATGTATGTATAAGTGTATATATGTGTATGTATATCTATGTGTATATGTATGTATATATGTATGTATATATATGTATATATATATATATATATATATATATATGTATATATATATATATCCTTCAGGGAGACTAACCGCCCTCCTCACCATACAAGTCTGAAGGATTTAAAACAAGACCTTCCAAAGGGCGAATGAACTCTTTTTCTGGGTCAACGGCGAACTAGCACCGTGTATATTTGTGTGTGTGTATATGTGTATTGGAGTAGAGAGGGCTCCCGTAAGCCGTGGTGAAGGCAACCTTTCTAGGAGAAGCAAATCTCTGATTTAAAAAACATAAAGCGGAAGACCAGTACCCGCATTAAGCTGGTCTGCAGTTTAATTTGTTTGCTGACTATCTTGCTCTTGCTTGTTGCTGGATCTCAACATTTTGAACCGAGGGAGAGATTTAGCTGTCGTACAAAGCTAAGACTCTGTAACATCATATTTGTATAAATACTCCCTCAGACATTTGCGCTCATGGATTTTAAATGTCTGAGGGAGTGGTACTCGTCTGACAAGACGTTGCAATCATCATATATATATATATACATTTTTGTGCATATATATGTTTATGTGTGTTTGTATGTATATACGAATGTATGTATTTGGTGTGTATGTATGTATATGTATATATGCATATATATGTATGCGTATAAGTGCATACATATGTATGTGTATGCATATGTATATGTGGGTAAATTTATGTATATGTATATATATGTGCATTCATGTGTACGTATATGCATGTGAATATGTATGCATATGTGTGTATGTATTTGTATATGCGTGTAGATATATGTGTGTATGCATATGTATGTATGTGTGTGCATGTATGCATATGTATGTATATATATATATGTTTGTATGTATGTGTATGTGTTATGTACTGTGCATGTGTGTATGTATGTATGGATTTATGCATGTGTGTATGTTTACAGACATGTATGTGTATGTGTGTGCATATATGTATGCGCGTATGTATATATATGTATGTATTCCAATGAACGTCTTCAATGTCATGTAGTCTTGAGCGTGTGTGAATTCGCCGGCAGGATTAAAAAAAAAGTCATCTTTGGGCTCATGGACTTTCAGTGACTGAGGGAGTGTCACTCGTCTGACAAGACGTTGCAATCACACTCACACACACATATATATATATATATATATATATATATATATATGTACGATACATGTGCAAATATAAAACTCTATACGTACTTTATACAGGCATGATATATATATGCGAATGTATTTGTATAAAACTATAAGTTCTGTGTGCACAGACAGATTCTAGTCGAAAATGTATATGAAGTATAAAATAAATTTAAAATAAAGTAGAATAACATCAATGCGTTTTATATTGGTAAATGTAAAATGAGTATATTTGAAACATTTCCAAAAATCTTAAAACAAAATTATTACATTTTAATGAATTTTTAGAATATATATTTTATTTTTAAAATTCCCAAAATATGTTATATTTATAGAAATAAGTAACTACTATATATATATATATATATATATATATATATATATATATATATATATATATATATATATATATATATATATATATATATATATATATAGCCGATTTAGTATGTATAATTTACCTTCGGTGTTATTTGTGTATACTCGTGTAATTGCGTGAAGGGAGACAACATATTGCTTGATTTTAAAGAAATGTAAAATTTAAGAATTATCTCTTATGGTAGAAAAAGTCAATGATTCGAATTCAGACAGTAGAAACAATCGATAAATTTAAGTCAGAAGAATATGAGGAAAGCACACAAAGAAATATATATTAGGTTGGTGCCACAATAATATCGTTTTTTGACGTTGAACTTAATGTCAAAAACGACATCCTTTTTGCACAAGCCTAATATATATATATATATATATATATATATATATATATATATATATATATATACACACATAAAGCTTAAAGTCTTGTGTGTGTGTGTGCGTGTGTGTGTGTGTCTGTCTGGTTACAAATAGGCTCCTATATGGTTGACTATTTAAGAAAAAACGATTACATATAATGATAGAAGATATATCGACGATCACAAATGGGTATGTTTGATCTGGTGGAACAGTGGTTCATAAAAATTGTGGGGTCTGCACCTGGCCCCCAAAGTATGGAAATAAAAAATGAAAAAAAAAAGAACTTTACAAGGGTTTTTGATATAGATGTACATAAGAATACTTTGATAAGTATGTTTTAACTTAAATAGGGATGGTATAATAAAATTGCGGGGTATGCGTTCGCGTCTGTATCCTATGGAATTATGGCACAAACTTTAACAAAGACTTCTCATATCTATTTGCCTAAGTATACTTTGATAATTATGTTTCAGTTTGAAGACATATGGTATAATAAAATTAGTGGGTGTTCGTTCGCGCCTGACCTACATAGAATGTAAATATGTCACAAAGTTAACAAGGTTTTTTAAAGGGGGTGAGGGTCCACAATAACACCTTAATTTTAATCTTAATTAACTTAGCTTTTATTTATATTTTTAGTTGAATCATATTATGGCGAATAAATTCACCTCATCAATTCTCGTTCTTATTAAACTGAAAGGCCCCCCCAAAAAAGTCGGAACTTTAGACAATTCTCGACACAAATTTTGCATATTTTTTCCTTCTCCACTTGAACGTGGCACTTTTTAAACAATGAGAACGGTACTTGTTATTGTGTCAAAAGAAAGAAAAAGTCCTGCTCACTTTTTAAAAACATTTACACAACCTTTTTACTTTTATTCATATATATGTTTAAGCTCTTTTTTGCAGTGTACTAGAAGGAATTCAGTTGCTTACACCCCTTCATGCGTGTTTTTACATTACAATAGTACAACCCTGAATCGGACGACGCAATACTATACCGTTTACTACTGTAAAACTGAAACGAAGCTGTTCTTTACTTTACAAAACTAATGCAATGACGTGTTTACTTTTCCATACTCCATTTTTCTGTTTCGGATTATTTTACTAAATTTAGTCAAGCTTCATTATTTTTCAAAACTGTTTTGGTTTCTTTGCTTTTCGATATTTCGCAGAAAAGCCAACAAACCACTACCCGAAAAAATAAATATACAAGAAATAGATGTTACCATAGTCAATAAAAGTTCAATTTATGTTTTTCTTTGTTTTTAATACTCTTTACTTGAAATAATTTCAGTGAACCGAAATTAAAACGAAATTTGAGGCGATAACTACTTAAATGAATCTTAATATAAACTATATAATCGATTATTCATCAAGCAAAAAATAATGGAAAACATTTAAATATGTTTATGATTATTCTTTACGTTGAGGGAACTCTCTTAAATTGTTAACACAGAATGCTCAGGGTCCTCTCCTTCAAATTGAAAACGGGGCTCTCCATTTCAATGTAGCTGCCATTTTGATTTTTTTTTAAACCGTTTCGTGAATTAAAAAAAAGAAATTACAAACTATTAAAACTATAAACCAATTGAATTTGCTACCATAAAAGTTACTATTATTGACTATGGTAACATTTATTTCTTGTATATTTATATATATATATATATATATATATATATATATATATATATATCATTTTCTTTTTGTTAGGAAACATCATTTTGTTGGTCACTCTTGGCTACGAATGCAAACAAAGTTGATATAAAAAATATATTTTCGCGAAAATTATCTTTGCTTTCATCATATTTTGCTTAGGATAAACTTTTTGAGTATCAAAACCTATCTCTTTACAATCCCTTCATTTTCATAACCTATAATACTTTCATCAGTCCATTTACGTGGGCTGTTTTTGAACCCAGTCCACGACGGGTAATTCTGCTAGTATATATATATATATATATATATATATATATATATATATATATATATATATATATATATAATGTCAGCAATTTTTTTTATTCAAGGACGTCTGATTGAACACGATTTTTTTCTGATTGTTCTGGATATCTTTTCCAGACGCCGAGCCGTCTTTTTATTTTAGCTGGCATGTTGTATAAAATAGCGTCCAAACGTTTTTGTTCAGCGATATTCTTCTTAAGCGCTTTATTTCGGTGCATAAAAAACCATAACAACAAGAGTCGCTCCTGATAATAATTATCAGGAGCGACTCTTGTTGTTATGGTTTTCTTTTTCTTTTCTTTTGAGGCTTGGCGTATTTACAGCGTTTTATTTATTTTGGTTATAAAGAGAGGTGCAGGAAGAGTGGGAGCGAATAAATTGTATTCTTAAATTAGATTTTCCTGTTTTATAGTTTACTTATTTATTTTCTTGCTAGTTATTTTATACTGTTAATATATTTGTCCCGGTGTTTAATAAGATATGGTTAAAAAGAAGCTGTAGTTGTTTATAAGTATGGCTTTTAGTATTTTTATTCGTTGTGTACAATTGTAAATGTGTCGAATTTTAGTATTGTTAGTTAAGATATTTCTACTGTCGGACAACTGTAGGTTTTTATCATGGAAAGCTAGGTATTGTTTATGGCACTATTGTCAGTTAAATTATAGGTTATTCGGCAGGAGAGTGTTGATTTAGTGTTGTCTGTGTAGGCGTCTTATGAGTTTTTAGAGTGAATTCGGAGAAATTATGCAACCACCTTTATAACAAATAAAATATTATAAATACGCCAAGCCTCAAAGGAAAAGAAAAAGAAAATGAGAACAAAAACAATCGCTCCTGATGATAATCGGCTGCACTGATTGAAAGCGCTTGAGAAGAATATAGCAGAACAATATCTTTTCAACGACACTTTATAAAACCTGCCATCTCGCCGAATAGAAAGATGTCCAGAAAAGTCGGAAAAAAACATAACTCGGACGTGTTCAATCAAACGTGCTTGAATATATATATATATATATATATATATATATATATATATATATATATATATATATATATATATATATATATATATATATATATATATAATATGCCCGGCTCTGCTCGTACCTTATCTACTGTTCCTAACTTTATGTGCATATATATATATATATATATATATATATATATATATATATATATATATATATATATATATATATATATATGTATATATATATATATATACATATATATATATATATATATATTAAAAGGTTTGACTCATTTTCAGGTCGCCTACTTCTGAAATTTAAAGTGTTTAGACCCAAAATTGGCGGGAGAATTTCGTAGAGTCTGCAAAGGGAAACACTTTCAAATTTGACCTTTTGCCAGCCATATTTTCGACCCAAAACTAATTTAAAAACGTTCTGCATGTCTGAATACACTTTATGTCAATTTTCAAATGTTTAGACTCAAAATAAGCTGAAGGGTTTGCTAGAGACCGTAAAGGTAAAATCTTTTAAATCTTGACCCCATGTCAGCAAATGTGTGGGCTAAAAACGTATGAAAAAGCTTGCCCTATGTCTGAATATACTTCGTGTAAAATTTCAGATGTATAGACACAAATATTTGTAATTTAATAGACACGGCAGAGGTCAATTCTTTTAAAAATTTAACACCAATTTTGATACTTTAATATTTATTGTTTTGGACTCAAATCAAATAAAAAGTTTGATCCCTGTCCAAGTAACCTACATTTAACATTTAAAGTGTTTAGACCCAGAATTAGCAGCGGAGTTTGCTAGAGTTTTCAAAGGTCGAATCGTTGCATTTGACCCCTTGACAGCCAAATTCCTGGCCAAAAGCCAATTTAAAAGTTTTTCCCTTCATCTCAATTCTCATGTCAAATCTCGAGTATGTAGACTGAAAATTATCAGAGTAGTTTTGTAGGGAAATGTACACACACAGACACAAACAGACAGTGCCACTACTATATATATATATATATATATATATATATATATATATATATATATATATACCGTGTTATTTCGTACGTATTTATGTGCACACAATTATATATATATATATATATGTATATATATATATATATATATATATATATATATTATATGGAAAAATGCGCCCATGAAAAGTAATATTCTTAAGATTTTATTAAACCTGGAAAAGTAAAGGACAAGAAATTCAACCTGGAAAAGTAAAGAACAAGATAATCTAGTAAAGTAAAAAATAAGAATTTTTTAGACTTAAAATATTGCACCTAAAAATAAAATTTGAATATTGATAAATATTTTATTTATTATTTGCATATGTTGTTGTTTATTCTTGAGTTAGAAAGGGTGTCAGTCGCTGGATTGAACTTATTTCCCCCTATTATTTGCATATATTTATGTAGTGAAAATTGTGTGAATAAAATTAACTCATTAGTTAGTTAGTTAGTAGATGGAATTAATAATTTTATAATTTACATAAAAATGAATTAAATGATCCTAATTGTGATATAATAAAATTATTAATTTTTATGTAAATTATAAAATTTAATTAAAAAAAAAACATTACACGGGATTGAACCTAAAATCTTTCCACCAATCCCGGCTCTATACCCGTTACGGTAACATATAACATTTTCAATTTAATTTCGAATCACAGTTGTTGTTATGAATGACTAATTTTTTCATCAAATGTTATAACGAAAAATTTGAGTTCATTCAAAGAATATGTATATCATAGAATTCACTAATATTTTTAATCGATGAATTCACCATTTTTTGCTATAACATCATAAGGAGAGTTAAAAAAAAATAGTTATTAAAAAAAAGTTCCGTTTTTTAATTTAAAAAAAAAAACGATACACGGGATTGAACCTAAAATATTTCCACCAACTCCCGGTACTCTAACCATTACGCTAACATGTCATACCGGCAAAAATCGCAGTAAAAAAATATTTATATACAAAAAAAAGTTTTGCCAAATAAAAAAAAAACGTTAGTCACTTATGTATGTACTTACTCTCCTGTTTGTGAACCCACATATTTTGTTGTAACTTTTTTTCTACTGAAATAATTTTCGAATTTTTTTTCAATATGTAGCTAATGAGGTGTTCTATCCAACTCTATAACCTGTTTGAAATTTGGTTGCGAACGGAATTAGTGGTGGGGGTTTGAATGTGTTTCGATTCATTCAATTTCGGACTTAAGCATGTATTCAACCACTACCGTGGTTGAATCATATATATATATATATATATATATATATATATATATATATATATATATATATATATATATATAATGATAGGTACATATATCTATTTTTAACGGTTAAAAACTACTACAAGTTTCTACTACAATCCACAGAAATAAGTACACTTGGGATACATAAAATGCACACAAAAAACAAAATGCTATATTTGTAGATTTTGGATGCATGTCATAGTTAAGATCTATTTTAAATTAAACGGACTTTTGTGATCATCATGAATGACATGTTTTGTTTTTCCTGTCTCTCTATCTCTATCTTTTAGTATATGATGTGTTACATTACTTCTTATGACAAGAAGTGTACGGATGTACATATATGTGTGCATTTATGTTGTTTATTTTGTAATTTATATCTTATTCCATAATAAAGAAAAACGGTGAACTACGCAGTTAATTAAGGATGCTCTTCTAACATTTACGAAAGATCAAAGTTTACATGCTTGTTTGATTAAATTTTTTGTTCGATTTTGACGAAACGAAGCATTATTCGCATTCCCGTATTCGGGTATTTTTTTTTTTTTTTTGGTTTCTCTAAGGAAAGAGAACTGGCCTTTCAACACGAAGATAATACAATAGACAATTAAAAACATTAAACACACATTTTCGAGTTTCGATTTCAAATTCTCTATATAATTCTAGCGTAAATCGATCAGATTATATAGGGAAATTAGCAGGCAAGTAGGGCTGTTATCGAAAATTAATTGTGTACGTCAAAGATTTAGTTTTGAGGTTTGATTTTACGTTTTATTCTGTTTAATCTCTAAATTCCAAATTATAATATAAAAATGCAAAGGTCGGCAAAGTATTCCAGTGCCATATGTACGCAGATCTTATAATACTAATGTAAAAACTTACTGCAAATGTAATTTCCTCGTTGCGTTTCTCTGGATCTCGAGAACGCAGAGACGTACACATAAATATAGAATATAATGCAATGAATCTCATATCTTTCTGATTATTGAAGAAATGTTTCCTCTCCTAGAATCACTTTCTAAACAAACAGTATTTAAATATGTAGAAAATCATCTCAGATGTTAAATAAAATAAAAAAATACGTCTTTGTGAGCCAGAGAAAAGGTTTTTAATAGTTAACACAGAAACAAAATGAATGTAGGATATAAATTTGCGGCTACGTAACTGGCAGTCTTTCAATATTGGAAGTGAGAAACTTCTCTTCCGATAAACACATGCTACTTCGATTATTCAGTTAACTGTAAGACGATATTAAGCAGCTTCAGCAACCAACACACCCCAAATTATTTCATACCTTAGACACATTATGGTAGAAAATATACAAAATAAGCACCACGGCACATACTGAGTATAATGCAACAGAAAAGACCGGCATTTAAATAACATATACCTTATTTTCATATCCGAGATAGATGTACCTTTGATCCATTAAACATTAACACATCTTTATATATTTCTGGGTACGTGCCTGTCTATGCCTATATGATTAAAAGTTAACTACAAAGGGAAATTGCATTTTAAGGACACTAATATTTTCATAATTAAACGTGAAATTATTTCGTATATATCAATATATTGATCACTTTGATACGAGTAAAAACACGCTGTATATTGGTATAACACATAAACGCTTTTAATAATATATCACGCATCATTAAATCTGATTAGTTTGTTTACTTTCTTTACAAGGTACATACATGAAGTAAAATTATAAAGTAAAATTAGCTACAATAATATTCGTTAGGATGTTAGTAAATGAAATATTTTACACTCTCCCTATGTCTTCTCATACTCACTTTTTATCTCTGTCTACCTCTCTCCACCCTCTTTCTCTATATATGGTTATCTACCCCTACCTCTTTCTCTCGGGCCGTCTCTCTCTCTAAATCTCTCTCTTTCTCTCTCTCTATATATATACATATATATATATATGATTTTCAGAATGTGAGAGATTGTATATAATAAATTCCATAGCCAAACAACGTCGCAGCCCACAAGAGCCATGACAGTCAAAGAACCGGAAGTCCAAGACTCGAGTTTCGCCCTCATTTGGGCTCATCAGTTAGACACATCCGAACTCAGGATTCGAAACCTGAGCCTCTTGCATGCAAGGCAAACTCTCTACCAACTGAGCAAACCCCCTGCACACAAGAATTTCAATTAACCAACACAGATCAAGCAAACCGCGCCGAAATCCGACTGTTCATTTCACTTGTGAGACATCAGCTTGGGGTTATTAGCTGGTTGGATGACCGCGTCCCTTGTTGAGACGAAGTAGGTTCATTTCACAGTCGGATTTCGGCGCGGTTTGCTTGATCTGTGTTGGTTAATTGAAATTCTTGTGTGCAGGGCGTTTGCTCAGTTGGTAGAGCGTTTGCCTTGCATGCAAAAGGCTCGGGTTTCGAATCCTGAGTTCGGATGTGTCTAACTAATGAGCCCAAATGAGGGCGAAACTTGAGTCTTGGACTTCCGGTTCTTTGACTCTCATGGCTCTTGTGGGCTGCGACATTGTTTGGCTGTGGAATTTATTATATATATATATATATATATATATATATATATATATATATATATATTAGTGTTCGGACGATTAGTCCGAATCGGAATCAGAAAATTTAGGGTATCGTAATCGGTATCGAAAAAATGTGTGCATATTTTCGATGCCAAAACGATTTTTTTAATTTTTTTTATATTTGAATATGTTTAAAGGAAAACCTACCTTTGCTGTAAAAATATAAAATCATAGATATTTGTTTTTTAACTATTAGTAAAACTTAACTCGATAGATGATTTCCTCAAGTGTATTTTTCTCATTTAAGCAAATATCTTCACATTTAGCATGCGTTTTTACTCAAATCGAAAACAATAACAACTCAATATTTAAATATTTAGAGATTTATAAAGAATCTGTAAATGTAGCGGAATCGGGAAAAATATTGGCATCGTCTCATCACTAATATATATATATATATATATATATATATATATATATATATATATATATTTCTCGAGACGACGGATGATGACCCTCTCTCAATAGCATCTGTTATAAGCTTGACAAATTCAGAAAGTATCTGAGCACATCTCTCAATATATATAGGTTTAAATATCAACATCGAAAACAACCTTACCAACGTAATTTTTATAACACGCATTTATAAACCTGTATAACAAATCCACCAGACCATATACAATTGAGCTCAGATATGTCAATACCATATTATGCTATCCCCCGTATATTAAAAATCGTATACTCATAAGTAATTAGCAATTCTTAGATCTATCTAAGACTCAAAATCTTCAAACAAATCTGAAAACAATATTTTCGAACGTTTAGGCGAAACTCTATAAAAGCGGACGCGTACCAAGAATTAAATTTAAAAAAATGACACAATGTAGACGTATCGACGATTTGTATTATTCAAGTTTTAAAAACAAGATTGCAATTTTAATTTTACAGGGTTGCTATATATTATAAGAATGTGGAATAAAATAGAAACCAACTATAGACGCAGAAAAAAAGATTAGGGATAACCACATTAACGTCAAATTAATAAGTGGAGAGAAGTATACAACATTCCACAAATGAAGATCTAAAGTAACACAATAAATAAAGCTGGTATTCAAATTAAAACAAGCTCATCTGTTAATTCGACATATTTGCAATCGCAATTTCCCTGCCCGTAAAGCAAGCAAAACAAAATAAATATTGCTGAAAAAAAATCAGTCAGATCTCTGTTTAGATCTATGAACATTCAACGAATCCGTATGAATTCTATTGCGTAATGGATTTTAACATGTTGTAACGAGTTTCATATATATATATATATATATATATATATATATGTATATATATATATATATATATATACATATATATATTAACCTAATACGGTTCATATTCTAACCCTTACTATAGCGTCCCGGAATTTGCATAGTAAACTTTTATTTAGTTTTTTAGATATGTTAATCACTTTATATACGCGTTTTTTTTAAATTCTTTTTAACATTTGGCCTTTTCCCCGACTCCGCGCCATTTGAATTTTTTTCACTTCCAAAATTTCGCGAATTGTTGTCATAGTCATATAGTAACCATTAATGTAAGTTTGCTATTGTAACGTTTTGTGGATGTTTCCTTTCTCTGATCGTGCAGTGTATGGTTCTCTCAGTAGTCATTACGTGTAACCTTTAAGGTAATCTTTTAGCATGTACATGTGATCAATTTGGTACGGTATTTCTTTTTAATATTACATGTATCATATACTTTACATCCCTGTCATTATATTTGATGTGTTATTTAAACTTACTGTTAGAGGTAGTAAGTTTTAATACCTATACAAAAACACTGGACAGATATACGCTTTATAAGATTACACATTTTTTTCTTATAATAGTATCATTTTATATGCAATTCTTTAAAGAGTATTCGCGTTTAATAGATATTTAAGTGAATCTGTTTCTGCAAAATCAGTTCTGGATTTTAACAGAATTTGAATATATAACAAAACTGAATAATGATAAACGATAAACAATTAAAATATTAACATATACTGAAACTTTCATATTATACTATAAATATAGAACCGGGCATACTCGAATTTTTTACAACTTTTGTAATGAGTAAACTAATTTATTATACCATTCGATGTGATGTGAACGCTATTAGAGAGAGGTTTCTAACATGTACTAAATTGAATAACCCCTTTTCTGTTTTGTACTCATGGTTAGAATAAAATGATGCGTAATATTTTTATCGTTAGATTTTGATACAGATGTTAAGAAGATTTAGTTGTGTAAAATTGTTGATATCTGTATATAAATTTTAATGAAAAATAGACTCTTAGAGCAAAGGGCTGGTTACATCCCTTCTGTGAAAGTTGGGCTAGAGACAGAAAAAGACAAATATTCGCGGTTGTCGGAATCAGCAAATGGTATTCTGGAAAAACATGCCGTCGATTCTCCGTAATCGTTTTCTTTTGTTACTGTTTCTCCGTCGCTCAAATAGGCATAAAGCAATCACTATGGACAAAAGAAACATTGTGCACGAGGGTGGCTCTAAAATGAATACTCTTATTCTTAATACAAAAAATAAAGTGCTATGAAGACGGGGGTGCTAGAATTAAAATGAGCGACATGTTGTATTTTATAATTTTTTTGACATAGTAACCACCAACCTCAATGCACTTTCGCTAGGAATTCAATATCATATATCTGCTTCTGATGCACATCAATAGCATTTTTTTAACGTATCATCCTATAAATATCTGCAACAAGGTGATGAAATTGTCAAGCCATGAAGTCGAGTACACTTATCATAAAAACATAAATTGCAATTCCCTCTTAATTATTGGAAAAGAATAAAAAAAATAGAAAACATTGCGTTTGTAACGTACGCAATTATTATGCGTAACGGAAAAAAATCGACGTTATTTCTCTTAATAAAAGAAAGAACATCTTCAATATGCGCTTGCAAATTAATCTACCATTCTGTGTAGCTGACTCAGAACTTTCGGGTTAATACAACGCCGCCAAACTTTACTTTCACCTTGTGGACTGAAGGAGTGATGTGGAAATGTTTAGAAGAATGTAATTACTCTGCTAATACTCGGTAGTATGGAATCGTAAACTCTAATCTGTTCAGAACTCCCTCACCGCTAAATTAAGGATCGGAGGCAAAGAAACTGATTAAGCCTTGGCAAAATTGCTGAAAACGAAAAAACTTCGCCTAAGTGTAAACCCAAATCAAATCAACACATTTAGAATAGTAAAATGTAATATCTCTTATCACCCTCTCTCTCTCTCTTTCTCTCTCTCTCTCTCTCTCTATATATATATATATATATATATATACATCTATCGACTAATCTTACATTTAAGCCTCGCCCTACAGGACATAATACATGATATAATCTTTGTTACGTCATGTATGACTTCATGCGTGACGCCATAACACACACACATCCACAGACACACAGACAAACACCCACACACACACACACATATATATATATATATACCATGGCATAACGGAATCTATTACGTAATTGTGAACAAAGACACACACACAAACATATATATATATATATATATATATATATATATATATACACACACCATGGCATAACGGAATATATTACGTAATTGTGAACAAAGAAACGAACAAACATACGGGAATGCGGATTTATTATAGTAAATATATAATATATACGCCCTGAGATTTGGGCGAAGAAAAATGTGAACAAAGGCAAATATCTCTTTTACTTATAATCAGGGGGCGAAATTAAGAAATTTATCGCTAATAAAAATACCAATACAAATTCAAACTATCTGATTGATATATATATATATATATATATATATATATATATATATATATATATATATATATATATATAAGGCGAAAGGATGTCGTGAAAAGATATCAATAAAGTGTTGGATCGCGATTGTGAAAGTTTAATACGATATATTTTAAAACTAGATTACATATTCCAGAGACGTACCAATGATTTCATCGAGAAATGGCTTATCCATCATTATGTAACCATCACTTCATCTTGGAAATCGTTAATGTATAGTTTTTAAATAATTCATATATATATATATATATATATATATATATATATAAATATATATATATACATATATATATATATATATATATATACTGTGTAAGCAAAAACAAGACTTCAAAACAAGGTGTTGGTGGCAACAAAAAGTGTATTTACTGAATTTCACGAAATCAGTATAATTACATATAAGTCTCTCTCTCTCTCTCTCTCTCTCTCTCTCTATATATATATATATATATATATATATATATATACATATATATATTTATATATATACGTGTGTATATATATATTTCTATATATATATATGTATATATATATGTGGGTGTGTGTATGTGTGTGTGCGTGTGGTTGTGGGTGTGTGTATGTATATACTGGCAACAAACAAAAAATACCAAGAAGGAATTGCTTCATATTTGTATTTTTCGGATATTACAATTGTTTCTACATGAATCAGACAATTTTTAATTTTATATTGTTTAAAAATTTTCATATTTACATCCCATCATATATATATATATATATATATATATATATATATATATATATATATATATATATATGCGTTGGTTGAATAACCACAAAAAAAGCGTTGTATTTATAGTACGAAAAGCAAGAAATTTGAGTTTGAGGAAAGTGTAGACAAGAAGGGAGAAACTTTGTACAGAGTTTTTGTTATGCAGCAACTCACTAGTATCAACCTTAGCATTCTTTCTGTCGGTCCAAATTTTTCTTACAATTCAGCTAACGATATAAAGAGACGTATTCTGCATGTTAATTTAGAAAAAATGGTGAGCAGTTCTCTGCTTTATTTTCATATTAAGCTAGGTTCTTGACTAAGTTCTAATTTAATCTCTTGTGTGTAAAATAATAACAATTCGTTTACATACAATAACTGTCAATAAGTTGCCTTTATGTTTCCGGTAATGTGAAAATGAGTTAAAATGAATATTTTTTTTTTCCTAGAAATAGTCTTCTTTGAAATATATCAACATACTACAACACAGATTTTTGCGAGTCAAAATTAAAGAAATTCTCTTAAATTTTCAAATTCCTTCAATGTATAATTTTGTTACCAATTATCACGATTTTGCTTCAATGTACACGTATTGACTATTATACTCAAGTCTGCTTTGCGTCTTTAAAACTTCTTACTTTTAGTAAAAAAAGGAAACACAAAAAAAACAATCGCTTTATATTGCTTTTCATTCTTGTAGCTACGTAACCTCTATTTAAAGATTACTATATTTATTATTTTATATACGTAAATGTCTCATTCTTTCAGTAGTTGGGCTTAGGTTGCTTCTACTTAAACTACTTAGCCGTATACTTCGTACACTGGTTTTTCTATGTTTTCCTATTTACACTATAAACATAAAATATGCTGATTGTGTCTATTATTATATTAGCTTTATCTAACAAGTGTCTTTCCATTCAACTGCACATCTTTTTATGTTGTCTTTTACCTTTCCGGTTGCGGCCTTTTCTAAAACAAGGAAAACTTCTTAAACGAAAACATATTTCATCATATAGCTGTTTCAATTCCAACATGTTTAATTAAGTATATATGACTTAAGAACATATATTTCTTTTTTAACTCTTTCAACCCTATTGACAATACTTTTCGGGTCCAGGGCAACCAGACCCCTAACCTTTTATAAGACTAATTATTATTTAAAACTGCGATATGCACAGCCTAATAATATCACTGCGGATGAGTTTCCTTCCTGTTTCGGCTTCTCTCAGATTAGGTAAGCAGTATTATCCAAGCTCCGTTCTTACCATACATACTGATAAGTGTGGGTCTACGTACTGCTCTAGTACGGGAACGGACTGAGGTACGCCACCTTGATATTACCTAGAAGGTACAATCTCCCAGGCCCTGCTACCCGGCTTTCGGTTATGGCAATTTCTTGTTGACTGAGGTGAGTCCACCGACGAATTGCGATTTGAATGCTTGGGTAATTCTTGCTAGTCCAGAATCCCCGCTTTTAGGGTAGTGCTTACTAGACATACTAACTTTCTAACCTTCTGCCAATAATGATGTTACATGCGATGTTACATAAACGCTGTGACTAGACTTGGAAGAGCAAGTTTTGTTTATTTTAATGTTCTGTAATTCTTTTTCAATAAATTTGTTGCTACGCATATGGCGCATGTTTTACTGCAACGTTTATATGCAAAACTAAATCTAGTGTATGAAAATTTGTCGCAAATGTGACTCTGTAAAAACACATACATATCAGTAATGCCAATGAAATTTTAAATAATAATAATAATAATTATAATAATAATTAAAGATAAATAATAAAGAAAGCATTAAAAGATATTCAACATTTGAAAATAGTTCACGTAAAATTTCTAATGGCCTAAACAAATGCATTAAATAAATGGTCCGCATCGACAAACAGAAGATTAACAACTCAGATAAAAGGCACCTGAATAAGCTGGAAGGTACAATGATAAATGCGAACGGGCGTGTTGATTCGTTTGTGAAACATATTTAAAGGCAATAGCTGTATGCAAAATTAGACCCGTTATGTGAAAACCCTAGACAAAATTAATGGAAACAAGCTTCCGTTTTACATTTGGAAATGACACTAATATTTCAAAGAACATGTACAAAACTGACTCTTTTAAATTTATAAAATCTACATAGACAAGGTGTGGAGCCGCTTAAAATAAAGGGCTAAAAAGAACTAAAGATAATCATTGCAAAATAAAAAAAACGCCTATTGTTCCTAGTCTTAGAAAGGATCAAGGTATATATTAGAGGGTAACCGCCCGCATACAGACTGGTCTCCGAAAAAATCTTCTGGAATAAGATATATTACAATAAGTTCTTAAAATAGTGAATTGACAATTGTTTTCACGAAAAACAAGCCGGAATAAAAGAAGCAGGGAATAGATTCGATAGTATTGAATGACACATTTTATTATAAAATTTATTTTTAAAAAAGCTGAGAATAGCAACATTACATCTGTGAAAGAGATGTTGCAAAAATATAGTTTAATAATCAACGATTTTTCTTTCAAAACGCATTTTTTTTTTCATATATATTGTTATGACAGATAAACACTTTTTGGAAAATCGTTTGTCTTTCTTTTTGTTACTCTTTAATTAACCAGCGATATAAAATTCTACTGTGCTTGGGCGTATTCTAACTGCTTACTCATTTCGTACAAAAGTCTCAATTTCGTCAGAACTATATATCGATAAATAAATTTAAGTGAAATTTCTTCATAGCATATTTGGCCCCTAATAACGTATTCATTTAAAATTTGTTTGTTTACGTTATATGCGCCATACGATTAAAAAATGTTGATTAAAACTTTAAAAAAACTAAAAAGCTATGATCGAACTATTAAGAAAGTATGTTGAAATGGAATTACAGCGAGTACAAAGAAATATGACGTGTAATTTAAAATTCTAACAAATATTCATCTATGGAAAGTTAATCATAAAATTAATTATAGCCGTATTTAATTAAAATTACCAGCCTATGAAGCTTAAAACGTATCGTGGGACACAATATGAAAAAATAATATAGTTTTTGGTGGGAGTAATCGGATCAGAAAAGCCACATTGTATGGGAAAATTAAAGAACATCATGTGTATTCGATAAATAATTATATGAAACCTGATTTCAGTAACTGTTCTTTTACAAAAAAGAAACCGCTTATGAAGGCCGAAAGCCAATTCGAGTATCGGTGTTTATGCCTGCCAATAGTAAGAGAGCACCGTAACAATCGGTAATAAGAGAAACTGGAAGGTTTCATTATTTAAGAGGACGGTAAATCTAGAACTTATTTCCATTAAACGATCATGTAGTCAGATACGATCGTATTTTTTGTCACAGAAACACAAATTTTATGGAAAAAAGAGTTCCATGAAAAAAATATATTTGCGTTTAGTTTTAAACACAGGTAGAGTGTACGGACAATTATTTGCAATTGAAGTTATAAGACGAGGTGTTGGTGCAACTGTTTTCAAATTAAACATACATTAAGCGTAGCCAAGATCGCGTTGTGAAAATAAAATACAGAACATATATATTCACAACGTCTCAAAGACAGGTCCACCTCCTCTATATCTGATCGATTGGTGTGACTGTTGTGATTGTAAGCAATGTGGGTTAAGACGCCTTGTTTAACGACAATACTATTTTGGGAATAATTATATTCTTCGTAGTTATTGGTTGTAAACTTCTTGAAATTAAGGACAGCCTGAAAAAAGAATATAAATATTTAATGTGGTTTCCGTCGGTCGGCAACTTCTCCTTCAGTAACTGGAAAAGCAAACTTTCATCAAAAGTAAATGCTTGATATGCATTGAAATTTTTAACCAACAGGCATTTGAAAGTTCACCCAAACTGGTAACAAGTAATTTGTAAGTCTTATATATATGGGATAACCACAGAAGGAATGTGGCTTACATTTAATTGACCACATATGGAGTACACAATGTTAATGCATTACTAATTAGAGGAAGTTTTACAGCAAGCAGGGAAGCATGCAAGCATAAAAAAGACGCTGTAAGTAATCGACACATATCACACAAAGCAGTGAACTGAAAGGCTTGAGAGAAATAAAAAAGCAATTTCGAATAATCTATGAATTTGGTCTTCGCTAAAACATATAAACATTGCTCCGGTAACCATACACCTTTAGAATTTATGTCGACTTCTCATACGTTTCCTGTTACTAAGTGTATTAGCCAGGCTGCTGCAAAAAGGTAGGCTTTATTTATCATACTAGAAAGTTACCTTCGCCTCTTGTCCCGTCTATACGATTACTATTCGACAATTTAATAGGCCCCACACTTTCGGCTAGACTTCAACGTCCCTCCGATCGACGAAATATTACAATCCTCTGCCATTTTTACAAGTATTTAAATGGGAGCTTCTAGACTGAATTTCAAGCACTTTAAAATGTTCAACATAAATACTCCCGGTATGCCAAACAACCAACTAAGTCTAACCTCTTACACGATCTCTAAATGCCGGGAAGCTATCTACTCTAATATTTTTTTTCTTTCGGGTTGCTAGATTGGTATTCCATTGCGGATTCTGTGTTTCCCTTCCTGTACTGACATGCACCATTAAAAGTGTAATAAAAACAGACACATTTCTGCTCAGCTCCCTACATAGAATTTTTCAAATTATATTCTAGAAAGTAACCCCCTATATGAAAGTGTCAATATGCCTTGTTTGGGGTAAAATTGCAATATAACAGAGAACACAAATATAATAATCATTCGATTCATAATTTAATTGCCTAAATTAACTAGTAAGTATGTTATAGCTGAAATTGTAAGTTTCCAACATTGTATGAAGAAATCATCAATTGTACGGTGGCTAAATTGAAAAGGAATTCTTTTCGCTAAAAATGAACACACTGTTTTGTGAATGATTATATAATGACGAATTTATTTGGATAAATATTGAAAAGCCAACATAGATCATTATAATTGGATAATTTTTAATGTGTTAAATTTATAGTAAACTTACTTCCAGAAAATAAAGTATATCATCCTAATTTTTTTCAAAATACACTTAACTTCAATACCATAATGATTATGTTAGTTGAGCATGATTATATTCTGTGCGACCTTGAAAAAGGAATTCTTTTTCCAATTACTGCCAAATGCATTGGATTCATTATATTCCAGAACAATTGGAGTATGTCATTAAAATGTGTTTCCTTGAAGGTAATTTAAATGCTTTCTCACGAAAACAATGATGCTCTTTTTTGTGTAGTTCTTTATAGAAATTGATTGGTATATATTTGTGCGCCAAATAGTATGTTCTTTTCTTATTTTTTCGTATGAGATGCAAATATAATTGCTGACATTTTAATCAATCAATACAGATTTTGTGTGGATTCGATTAGTTTAAAAGATTCAGCGATTTTTTTTTTCAGTCAGGAAAATTTATTACACGTTTTAAAAACTCATCTACGTGATTACAAAACCTTGGCAATTTTCATACCGATTGTTTTTAGATAATATTTATGATATATTCTTATGAAAATTCTGTAATGTATATTGTACTTGCTTTGAAGTTCTAAAGCAAGCTATGTATATATATATATATATACATATATATAGATATATATACATATATATATATAGATATATATATATTTATTCTACATTAAATGTTATCACGTCCGCGTATTTTTTTCACATAAGTGTCAAATCTGGAGGTGGCAACAGGTGCTTTTCTTTAGGTGAAACATCCGTTACCTTTGTATATAAGAAGCACGTTTTTCTTTACTAAAAATACTGGGTTTATTATTTAGTTAAATTTATTTACTAATAAACAAAAGTGTCTAGCATCTAAATGTCCGTGTTACACAACTTAATCTTTTTCCTCGTCTTCTTCTATTTTTTCAATCGTCCTCCTTTTACTTCTTCTACTGACCCAACGTCCTTATCTGCTAGCATTAATATTATAAGATATGAATTATAATATTCTTTAGGTTGCTCAATGAATTCCAGTTCATAGTTTTCTTGGTAAATGCGATTTATTCATTGATCATGTTTGGAACCTACTAACGCTATTAGAAATAAATTGTACTCTTTGTTTATGTTTTTATCGAAATAATTGTTTCTGTTTTCTTCTTTTTAATTTAATACTTTAAATCTGTCCGTAGACAACTAATTGTTTCTGTTTTTTTAATGGTATACTGTCCGCAGACAAGTTGGGGTTTTAATCTGTACTCTGGCTAATTGTAATGTTGCTGTGTATAGTTTGGGTTTGTGTATCGCGTAAAATATATAAATCAGAGATGTATGAACGCTATATATTATGTTCGTTGCGAGGTATAAAATGTTATACTAATGCATGTGTGTATTCAGAATATATACACGTTTGTACATACGTGTCACAGTCATGAATATTGAGTGTGCATATACCTGTGCTCATCTCTTACCGTCTAGCGTCGTGCTCGTCTAACTTAGAGTCTGCTGTGCCTGTATGTACATTTAATGACAGGTAATGATCAAATAGACATATATATATATATATATATATATATATATATATATATATATATATATATACCTTTATAATACAACAGACGAAAAACACTTATTTCAGTGTTTCAACATCTTGTCAAACGAGAATATATCTAGTATATCTTCAGTCTTGTTTGACAAAAGATATGTAATGGAAATTTATCCCAGAAAATGACCGAACCTCGGGTTTTATTTCCGGCAACTTTTTTATTCCAGAGTATTTTTTCTCCTTTGGAAAGTTGGAACGCTTGTTCTGACTATCGCCATTTCTCACCACCTACACTTCGAGCGATCTTTCTCTGTGGATCGTCTATCTTTCTCTCTCGACTCTGACTGACTGTCTCTGTCTATTAATCTCTAAACTTTTCCGTATATATGTAACTATTTCTTTGTGCTTACGTCACTCTATAACACAAACACCCACCACGTGACTTACAGTCACGTTTCCTGGCTAAATTGTTTGTGTTTATCACTAGGCTTGAATACCCACTCTTCTTATGCCCCAACCTTTTTCCTTGTGACTGTTTCTAAGTTAACCTAAGTATTTTACTGAACATTATTTTGCTTCAAATATGTTCCTGTATACCTTTTTTCTACATAAAATTAATGTTCCTAATCTAACATTTTACTTTTTAATTATGAAAATTGTCTGGTTTCTAAATCGATTATCGACAAAGACGCCGATTCTGCGTCGACACAATCCAACATAATAACCCTACGGATAGATTGATTAGCAAGTATGGTAGGTTTTTTTTTTTTTTTTTTTTTTGACGTGTGCATGATTGTAACGGATTTTTATCTCAAATCCATGTGCAGGCGATCTGGGCTACAAACCCAAATTTGGGATAAGACCATTAGAATCAATCTGTAATTAATTTGTAATATAAATGTGTTATATTTGACGTGTTTTTTATGCTTTTTGACAGCGAGGTAAGGGTATCTATATGTCTATCAGATATTTTGTTTTAATATGATGTAGATAAACTAATTATAATAATAGTTTGTTTTTAACACACTCATATTGCAATACCAACTGCAGCAGAATTAAGAAATCAGCTTTTCAATTCCGACAAAGCGATTGTTAAATTTCTTAGAGATTAAATATTTACGTGACCTTGTTCAGGTCAATATTCCATCCGTGTATGTCGTGGATGGTCTTGATATATATGATATGAGGACGGTCTGTATATATATATATATATATATATATATATATATATGATATGAGGATGGTCTTGATATATATGATATGAGGATTGTCTTATATAAATGATATGAGGATGGTCTTTATTTATATGATATGAGGAGTGTATTTATATATATATGGTATAAGGATGGTCTTTATATATAATATGATGATGGTCTTTATATATATGATATGATGATGGTCTTTAAATATATGATATGAGGATGACCTTTATTTATATATGAGGATGGTCTTTATATATATGTATGAGGATGGTCTTTATATATATGATATGAGGATGGCATTCACATATATGACATAAGGATGGTCTTTATATATATTATATGAGAATGGTATTTATTTATATGATATAAGGATGCTTTTTATTTATATGATCTGAGGATGGTCTTTATATATGATATGAGGATGGTCTTTATTTATATGATATGAGCATGGTCTTTATATATAATATGAAGATGGTCTTTATTTATATTATATGAGGATGGCCTTTATATATGATATGAGGATGGTCTTTATTTATATGATATGAGGATGGTCTTTATATATATATGATATTAGGATGGTCTTTATATACATGATATGAGGATGGTCTTTATATATATGATATGAGGATGGTCTATATATACATAATATGAGGATGGTCTTTATTTATATGATATGGGGGTGGTCTTTATATATATGATATGAGGATGGTCGTAATTTATATGATATTAGGGTGGTCTTTATATATATAATATGAGTGTTGTCTTTATATTTATGATATGAGGATGGTCTTTATATATATGATATGAGGATGGTCTTTATTTATATGATATTAGGACGGTCTTTATATATATGATATGAGGATGGTCTTTATTTATATGATATGAGGATGGTCTTTATTAATATGATATGAGGATGGTAGTTATTTGTATGATATAAGTATGGTATTTATATATATATATGATATTAGGATGGTCTTTATATATATATGATATTAGAAGTTCTTTATACATGTGATATGAGGATGGTCTTTATATATATGATATGAGGATGGTCCTTATATATATGATATGAGGATGGTCTTTATATATAAGTCGTGTGGATGGTCTTTATATATATATGATATGAGGATGATCTTTACATATATATGATATGAGGATGGCCTTTATTTATATGATACGAGGATGGTCTTTATGTATATGCTTTGAGGACGTGCTTTATATATATGATATGAAGATTGTCTTTATATATATATATGATATGAGGATGGTCTTTATTTTATGATATGAGGATGATCTTTATTTCCATGATAGGAGGATCGTCTTTATATATGATATAATGATGGTATGTATATATATATATATATATATATATATATATATGTGTGTGTGTGTATATATATATATATATATATATATATATGAGGATGGTATTGATTTATATTATATGAGGATGGTCTTTATATGTATTGTATGAGGATTGTATTTATTTATATGATATGAGGATGGTATTTATATAAATATATATATATGATATGCGGATGGTCTTTATATATATGATATGAGGATGGTCTTTATATATATATGATATGAGGATGATCTTTATATATATAATATGATGATGGTCTTTATATATGATATGGAGGTGGTCTTTATATATATGATATGAGGATTGTCTTTATATATATCGCATGAGGATGGTATTTATATATATTATATGAGGATGGTCTTTATATATATATGATATTATGATGGTCTTTATATATATATATATATATATATATATATATATATATATATATATATATATATATAATATGAGGACGCGAACCTTACCAGACTATGTTTAACTCTGCTTAAAACTATGCGTTATTGTAAACGTGTAATTCTAATTAATTCTTATTCTTGGAGTAACGTAATTTGCCGAATCCTTGTTTAATTTTTTTGAAGCCCTTATATCTTCAAGTTCTAATTTCTAAAACAATGTACTGCATATTTTAGGATATTTTCCCCAGATGATTCCTTTGTCAAGTTCGAAACACACCCTTTTGTCATGATCTAACACTTTCCTTCTCCTCAAGAATGATCTTAAAAAAAGGCATAAAATCAAGGAAAGGCGGTTTTTTCATCTAATGAAGCCATTTATCGCGCATAAACTGATGGAAGCAAAGAAGATAACGATGAAATCACCATGGATTAATGGATCCTAAGAAACGTTAACGCAATGGCGACGTACATTCTACATATTCACAACGTTTGAAGTTCATAATGGACAACAATTGTTTGATTAAGAATGCAACGGTTGCTATTCGTTTCTACGCAACAATAGTGATGACCCAAATTCAAGGGGCAATGTGGCAGAACGTCTTTCATAAATATGATGAGATATATGATATTAATGTCATGCGGAAACTTAAGTTAGCATTTATATTTTACGCATGGATGTTATTTAAGACAATCACAATTAATGTTATTTAATCTTCATAATCAATTATCCTGACATTGAACTAGTTGTACGCTGTAATGGTTCATACATACTCATCCAGGATTCGATTTTTGCAACGGTGTTCAGGTGTATATTTTAGTCACGTAAAAACGCATAAGACGATGCAGCTGCCTCTGGACTAGATTATGGGGTCATCAAGTGATGGCTCTTTATATAGTGATCAATTACTTATTTTATTTACACCACCTTTTCTCATGTTAATCTTCCTTTAGTTTACAATTATGTCGTTATTTGGCTCAGTATTGTTGTTATATATTGACAAGTAAAATCAAATGCGTAGGTCGTGTTAAATTTAATCAAAAGTTGATTGTAATAAAGTGTCATTCAATCTGCTTAAATAACCTATCAATTCCCAATTATTTAGAAATATGGTAGGAGTATGAATATCAAGTTACATTGGGCTAATAATATATATATTTTTACAAAGAAATTGTATATCTTTCAACCCGGTTTATTTGCAAATATAGTTATG
Organism: Euprymna scolopes; assembly: GCF_053919585.1. Taxonomy (NCBI): domain Eukaryota; kingdom Metazoa; phylum Mollusca; class Cephalopoda; order Sepiida; family Sepiolidae; genus Euprymna; species Euprymna scolopes. The sequence continues at coordinate 79,786,225 of NC_136491.1, read as the reverse complement.
AAAGATGCTCTAAAATTTTTGCCGGAATTACTAATGTGTTCTGTAATTAATAGCAATGTATATTTCGTATGTATTTATATATACTACCAGGACGCCCGGCGTTGCCCCGTTGTAAAATATGTTGCAATATTATTATTTTAATTCATGCAGATTTCGCATCTATTATTATAGAGTAAATTCTCTATTAATGATGATATTTGCTTTAATAGATTACAATGATTTCAAAGTAAAAAAATATAGATCGGCAGTCATTAGCTAAACTATAAATAAAAACATACATCCCCCAACGTTGTTTGTTAGCATACAACTTAAATGAACACGAATATAAAAGTGAAATAAAAACGTTGTTTAACTTATCAGTGTAAACATGCGCTTGCGCCGTACAAAATAGCCATAGTTGGTTAAAACTAGACAAAAATCAATATGTAAAAAAAAATTAACCGCTTACTAAATATTTTACCAGCTAAACAAATCGAAGGTGTTTAAGGCTGCAAATTCCTGATAAATTAATTTTGAAGTCTGTAGACTACAAAATTGGAAAGAAGTTTTAAAGAGACCATTCGGCAAACATAGATGAGGTCACCCACCAACACACACACACACACACACATATATATATATATATATATGATTGTGTATGTATATATATGCATATATACGTATGTGTGTGCGTATGCTACAGTACGTTTTATCCTAAATGCTACGCCCACTATAGAAAATATGAAGAAATACAACTGAGCGTGATTGTTTTATTAAACCAGCAATCTAATAATAAACCATACAAAATGAATAATTCATTAATGATGTAATTTTTCAAAGAAATATGAAAATTACTAAATATTTATGAAGTCGCTCTCATATCTCTGACTTAGAATATAAATATTTTTTCATAAATTTTAAATAGAAAAGTAATTGTTTAATATCAATGTCAGTGCGACAATCTAGGCTTTATATATATATATATATATATATGTATATGTATATACATACATATGCTGATGCGCATAAGCCTGAAGAGTCCTAGAGTGGATGAAACGCGGAATATTCAGTGTATCTTAATCGTCATATATATGTTATAAATTACTAACTAGCTCTGCCTACGTATTGAACACTTTTGAAGTAAATACTTAAAGTTTACGCATAAATCTATACTTTCGTGTATTAATTTTATGTGAGTAAATTAAGTAGTTATATATATATATATATATATATATATATATATATATATACATATATATATATATATAGCCAGTAGAGTTTAGTTTCCTAGAAGTACATCCAATGAAACGACATTTGTCTACCAAAATAGTGCCCAATGAGTGAACAGAGCAGGTATATTAATTTTATTTATACAAACATTAATGGCTACATATGTGCATACATGTTTCTGTAATCACCCACGTTGGGGGATTGCGTCTTCAGGCCAAGAATTACAGTCGAAAGTAATATTTCCACCAAATACATTTTCCTATTTCATTTATCAAGTTTGAATGCAACCTGGGTGGGAGTCATAAAAAACGGTGAGAGGACAAGTGAGGTCTTTGAAGATAATAAACATCTTTTTCATTTCCCTTTCCCCCCATCCAACCTAAGTTTTGGTTTTTATGGCATAAGGTACTTGAGAATTTAGTTTTTTTTTGTCTTTGAGTCTGTAAATAAAGAACATATATATATATATATATATATATATATATATATATATATATATATGTGTGTGTGTGTGTGTGTGTGTGTGTGTGTGTGTGTGTATAAGGAATGAAAAAATACCAGCGGTGGTTAACGTTATGTTTTGAGAAAAATAGAAAAACCGAATGAAATTATTAAAATAATTAACGTTTCGTCCTTATTTCAGAGGACATCTTCAGGATAATTGAAATAAAAATGTAAGAAAAGAAAAAGTCATAGATCGTGCGAAAAGGACGACAGTTTTTGAATCCTACCCATGTCGGGAAGGACAAACATATGTGTGCGTATGGGAAGGTTGGGTTGTTCGATGTCTATATATACACTTTTAAAAATGCGTTAAAATAAATATGTGCATTTTTTTTCTTCTGTAAACTTATTCATTTTGTTGAAATATTTAAGGAAAAAACGGTTAGCCAGGATCTGTTTTGGTATTTTGTTCTTTGATTATTATTTTCCCTATGCTAGGGGTTAAATGGTAGAAGCCTTTTCTTTGCGTAATAGTATTAGTATTCAATATTAGTGCTGATTCTAAAAGTCTTCTTTTAGCTCTATCTATCACGTATTTAATAATTTTCGCTTGATCTAAATGAAATGAGTGATCGTGTTCTGCACAATGGCAAAAGAGTGTATTTAGGGCGTTACCATTCCTTATATCTCTTCTGTGCTCGTTGTCTTAATTTCAATTTTCGCTGTGTTTCACCTATGTACGCTTGTTGACAGTTGTTACATGGGATGGAATACATACCGGCATCGGATGTGAGGGTTTTGGGAGAGTGCTTGGTAGTTTTTAATGTATGTTTTATGGTTGAGTTAGTTGTTTGTATCAAGTGAAAACCAAGTCTATTAAGAGTGTCGTAGATTTTTGTATTTTTTGTGTGGGTGGGAATGAAAAGATGTCTGTTTAATAGTGAGGTATTTGCTTTATTTTTCTGTGTGTTTATGTTATAGTGTATTTTCGTAGCTTTTTTTCTTTGCGTAAGAAATGAAATAGGATGGATACTGTAGTTTTCTTAAAACATTCGTAATATATTGAAATTCATCATTAAGATATTGGGGACTGCATAATCTAAAGGCACGTAAGAAAAAAACAATAATCATGCCCGTCTTTATTTTATCATTGTGGTGCGAGTAGTAATGAATATAGTCGTTTTTGTGTGTGGTCTTTCTATGTACTGTGAAACTCAGATCGGTTTCTGATCTGATGAGGAGTATGTCTAGAAAAGCTAGGGAGTGGTCTTCTTCGGATTCATGTGTACATTTTATAGATTGTTCCACTGAATTTAATTTATTTCTAATTTGTTCTATTTGTGTGTTTTCAGGGTTAAAAATAAGAATGCCATCTATATATCTAAAATATGTGGAGTTTTGGGGAAGCCTGTGTTAAAAAAAGTTGGTTTCTAAGAATTCTAAGAATAGGCAGGCTAGTACACCACTAAGGGGGTTACCCATAGGGAGTCCAAATTTCTGTCTGTAGTAAGAATTATCAAACTGAAAGTAGGTTCTATCAGTGATGAATTTTATGATTTGTATTAGTGTATCTGAGGAAAAAGATAGGTCGGCTTTAATTTTGATTAAGTGCTTGTGGAGTAGATTAATGCATTTTTTGATTGGAATATTGGTGTAGAGGGAAATTATGTCTAAACTGTGCATGGCTTTATTTTGTATGTCCATATTTTTTATTCTATTTAGGAGGTCACCAGAGTTTTTGATATGTGAAATGCTGATGGTACCCATTAGTGGAGTTAAAATTTGGGCAATAGCTCGTGCTAATTTATGGGTGACGCTTCCAATGTTAGATACTATAGGTCTCATAGGGACGTTCTCTTTATGTATTTTTTGGAGGCCGTATAATATAGGAATAGTGGGGTGGTATTCTATGTTTTTTATCCATTTTTTTATCATTTCCGATAAGTTTCTTTACGGATTTATTAAAAGTTTCAAAATCTTTTTCTATTGATTTTAAATCTATCGGAGTATATATATCTCCGTCTGCCAATAGTGTGTGCATTTTCTTTAGATATAGGTCTTTATCTATTATAACTATACCACCTCCTTTATCGGCTTGTGAAATGATAATGTCTTTATTTTTTGTTAAAAGTTTTAAGGCATTAATGTATCTTTTTTGGTAGTGCTAATTCTTGAGGTTGGGTAGTTGTTAAAGCTATTATCCCTTGTATGAAGCCTTTAGTAAAATCAGAGTCCTCTTGTCTATAATTTTTTAGGGTTGTGTTAGTCAGCACTAATATTGAATACTAATACTATTACGCAAAGAAAAGGCTTCTACCATTTAACCCCTATGCGCCCATATATGGATTATTGTTGTCATATTTTGGCTGGTGCACCTGCTACTGGTGTCTCGGACCTAAATAAGGTTCAAAAGAGAGTCGCCAATGTAATATGTCCTGAACTGTCATTTAGGCTTCGGAGTCTGTCCCATCAACGAAATGTTGCACCCCTCTGCCTTTTCTGCAAGTATTTTAATGGTGAATGTTCCGAGGAAGTGCAAGCACTTTTACCCCCTCGACGTAAATATCTCTGACAAACCCGACAAGCAGCTAAATCCCATGCCTACACAGTAGAAATCCCTAGACGTAAGATAGCTTTCTACTTCAGTAGTTTCTTCCCCAGAACTGCTAGGCTTTGGAATTTCCTTCCGAGCCCCTGCTTTCCTATCTGTTCTGACATGCAGAAGTTCAAGTGTAACGTGAACCGACATCTTGCTACCAAGCCTCCTACATAGTACCCCTGTAGCTTAGGGCCCTGATAGTAGCCGTGTACATCAAAGTGGCAATGTGCCTTGCTTGGGATTAAAATGTAATACAAAAAACGCGAACTCAAATAATGCTTTTCTTTTAAGACTAGCATCTTCTTGGACTGGAAAATCCATGACGACTTTAACGAGGTAAGAAACAATCTCCAAATAGAGACAGATCATTTACCAAAAAATAGTTTTAAATAGACTATACATGATGTTCAATATATATATATATATATATATATATATATATATATATATATATATATATATGCATGCATCTTCTTTTAGAAAAGTGAAGTATAGGTAAATTACAACGCATGGTTGTTTGTGTGATGTGTTGTGAAATTGTGACCAGAGAAGTGACTCATATTTAAAGAAGGTATATAATGTATATCCAGTTTTTTCTCAAATGAGAATAATTATTTTATTATTCAGAAAACTGTGCTAATCTTTGACATTATTTTCACAACGTCCACGTCGATGAGACCTCTTCTCTATTTCAGGTATATCTTGTAAAACTCGAGAATTTTCTACTGAACTCCGGAAGCAGATCCGACGTTAGAACGTAAATTGTATTGTGACAAAATGGGAGCGCGAGATTTTCGTGGAGTACAACGAGGACGGCACGCCCATAACTATTAAGAAGTATTAATTTATTCGAAATTGTATTTTTTTTTTGTGCCCCGTGTCCCCAAAGGAACCGGTGACACTGTAGATAATATACTTACAAAAATTACATTGCAAATTACACTCTTCTGGAATCTGAAGTTTTAATAGTCAGTGCGAAGATATCACTAAATTTCGACAAATAGTATGCCTATAAGCATGTTCATACATCAAAACAATATGATGTATGTTTACAGTCGCTGGCCATGAAACAGTGAGTACTAGTGAGAGTGAAAAATGCATGTTACATGAGAATGACTGTCTTCTTCTGATGTAAGTAAGAAGGCAGACTAGATAAGTGAAAATGATATTAGGAAAAGGCTAAAATCGAACCCTGTAGGAAAGTGGATAATTGAAATCCTAGTAATGCATTTCATTGTTAATTGTTTACTAAAAAAAATTATATCGGACAAAAAAGCGATTGTCCATTCATTTAGAATAAGTGGATATTAAATTTGTCGGTTAAAAGAATGGTCACTACGAATTTATAACTTTAAACTAGGTTATATATTGTACAATTAAACATGGAAATTTTTTGTTTGCCAAAAGTGTATTTGGACGGACATATGTAGAAAACGTGAAATAGTCACATAGGTTGAGAGTAAGTCTCTGACGTCATAAACAAAAAAATTATCAATATATTGAAGTTGATGAGAAAGAGTATCAGAGAAGATCACAGTCATAAATATACATATATTTTAATATGGATTTTTTAGCAAACTTCTAAGTGTGAACCATTTTTATAACAGTCTAGTGAGAATGATATAAATCGATATATTACTTAATAACATTATAGTTATGCTTAGTGTGTATTATTATCGAATATTTCAGGAGACATCTATATATAATTAAAAAAAATATTTTTAATGACTACAGACACTAGTGTTTCATACTTATGTGACCATCAGTATTGGTAATTCCTCTCGGTAAAGAAATTCGAACCCAGATACAGAAGCCACATTCGAATCCATTTAATAACATCTACTACAACGATTTGACCTTTGAGAACTCGACCAAACACTCCGCCAACTTTTAGTTGACACACTTGAAATTTTATATACAGGTTACTGGGGCATGGAGCTAATTTTATAATTTAATTTGAGCTCAAAACAATAAATAATAAGGGGGTCATAATAGGGCTCAAAGTTAAGAAAAATGACCCTTGCGGTATCTACCAAATTACCCAGCCAATTTTTGCTATAAACATTGAAAATTTTACATAAAGTGTATTCAAACATAGAGCAAGCTTTTTAATCGTTTGTTTTGCTGAAAAGCTAGCTTCCAAGGGGTTAAAGTTTGCGGTCTGTAGTAAACTACTAAGCCAATTGTGGGTCTAAATATTTGAAATTTTACATAAAGGGTATTCGAACATGCATGATTTTAAATAATTTTTTGTGCGAACATTTGGCTGGCAAGAGGTCAAAGTCTACAGAGTTCATCTTTGTGGACTTTACCAAACTCCTCCGCCAATTTTGGTTCTAAGCACTTTAAAGTTTAGATGTTGGTTACTTGGACATGGGTTAAACATTTGATTTTGAGCCTAAAACAATGCATGTAATTGGGTAAAAGTTGGGGTCAAAGTTAAAAAAAATGACGTCTGCGGTCTCTACAAAGTTTTCACTATGGTAGTCATCATCATCATATCTTATCGCAATAGAAATTAACCCATCGCATAGCGGTGCTGTCTGCCTCCTTTTGGTTTGAGCAATGAGGACCCAATCGGCAGTTTTCCCTAAGGTGGTGTATCGTTTGTACCTCTCCACATGAACATAAGTTTGAGGTGCCTAGGCCCAACTTGTGGAGATTGTCTTTTGTTTTGCTTTCTTTGGCTCTGGCTCTATTTAGAGTCACCCCGTTTTTTCTACCAAGGTTTGAACCCTGGGGGAGTGTTTCTTTTGGGTCTAGTAGGGCTTCATTTTTATTCCTGCTGTGATAGTCTCGCTATCGTTCCATTCTATACGAGGTAGCTTGTTTGGGATCGATTTCCTCTATATTGATGAAGCTACTGCGAGATTTTAGTCTTTGTCTCACTGATTGGTGGCCAAACAGTGAGTGCCCGTGGTCGTTAAGCTGTTTGTACCCTTCCATTCTGGTGATGACTTCTCGCCTGGTATGTGGTGGTGAATACCAGTTAGGCAGTATAGAGCTGGCAAGGGAGTTGGTCTTAGGGCACCAGTTATGGTCCGGTATGCCTTGTTCAGCTCTACATCAATTTTATGGGCATGACATGATTTTGCCCATACTGGGACACAATACCCCGCTGTGGAATGGCACAGTGCGAAAGCTGTTTGCCTCAGTGTTTTGGGGTCAGCACCCAAATTGCTGGTGGCAAGCTTACTGAGAAGGCTGTTTCGTGATGACAGCTTGCCTTTCAATTTGGTAATGTGTTTTCTAAAAGATAGTGTTCTGTCCAGAGTTACCCCCGGGTAGACTGGGAAAGGTTCATGTGTAAGCATGTTATCATTCCACATAACTCTTAGTCTCCGATTTGCTTGGTGATTATTAAGATGAAAGGCGCAAACCTGGGTATTTTTTGGGTGTGCATTTAAGTATCACTTTTTGTAGTACCGAGAGAGAGTGGCTAAGGTATAAGAGAGTCTTTCTTCTATTATGTCAATACTATTTGTCTGGGTGGCGATGCATATGTCATCTGCATATATATATATATATATATATATATATATATATATATATATATCTTTGTATATTTGGGTATTGTGGTTGGTCGTTAGTGTAGATATTGAATAGGGTTGGAGCCAAAACTGAACCTTGTGGGAGGTCATTGTTTTGGATAAACCATCTACTCTTTTTGCCATCCATCTCAACATGGAAACGTCAATTACTAAGTAGACATTCAATTATGCTCACCAATGCTGAGTTTTCTATTATTTGGGCTACTTTTAGTATGAGTGCCCGGTGGTTGACAGGCTCATAGGCTGCTGTAAGGTCTACAAACAGAGTGCCTGTTATTTTTTTGGTCTCAAATCCATCCTCAATGAATTGGGTCAGGTTTAAAATCTGGCTACAACATGACCGACCTGTTCTAAAGCCAGCTTGGTCAGCTGAGAGTTGTTCTTCCACTTTTTCCGTTATTCCGGCAAGTATCATGCGTTCATATAGTTTATAGAAAATGCACAGTAGGGAGATAGGTCGGTAGCTCTTAGGTGATGTGGGGTCTTTTCCAGGTTTTAGAATGGCTACTACTCTTGCGTTTTTTTTCAGATTTTAGGGAGTTTGAGGGATGACGCATGGTTATTTATTAGGGCCAGTAACCACTTTCTTACAGTTTTTCCAAAGTGTGTTACCATCTCTGTGGTTATTCCATCAAGGTCCGATGCCTTTCGATTTTTTAGTTGAGATATTGCTGCGTTATTTCGGCTTCTGAGAATGGTTCTCGATGGGTATTTCTGTTTTGCACGACGTGGCAATGTTACGTTTTCATTCCATTTTTCTGTCCTCTTTCTTTTTGGTGCGGTTTGCCATTCAGTAGCAGCTGATGGGCTACTTGGTTGGGTGTCATGGCTGCGATTCGGAACTGAGGAGCTTTGTCTGAGTTTAGCTTTTTTATTGTAATCCATGCTTTTTTGCTATTGTGTGTCATATCGATGTTACTTATGACTTCTTACCAGCGCTGTTTGTGTTCGCTACTGATGGAAGCAAGCAAATTCTCACCGAGCTCTAACGTGTTTTCAGCAAATGGGTCTTCATTATAAGCTTGGATATATTCCTCATACTGTGCTTTATTTGGTTCTGTGAGACCAGGGATGTACGTTTTCCTGCACCCTCTTGGTATGTTTTTCCTGGCTACTTTCCAAATCAGGGATTGGAAGTTGTTAAATTCACCTGGTAGTGGGGTGATGGTGTTGATGGCTAGTTCTAGGCCAGAGGTATAGCCTTCCCAGTTGGCCTTACGGAAATTGAACCGTGCCCTAATCTGGAGTTTCTGTGACCTAATGATAGGTCTTATATCAATTAATATGGGTCGCTGTTGGGTTTTTGGCATTGGGCTGTCCACAGTTTTTTGCAGATTTCCATAGTGCTTTGATGAAATAAATGCAAGATCAGGGTTATATCCTCGTCTCCAACGGGCACTTTGCATCGTGGAGAAGTTTGAGTTCATTTGCAGCAGCCCATGCCTCTACTGCTTCCCCAGACTGTTTGCATTGAAAAAAATAAGGCTGGGATAATTTTCAGATGCAATTAAAGGTAAATGTTTATACCTTACTTTGTTTAATTTATAAAATTGCCAGAGCTTAAATTAAATATATTACATCATTTTTAATATTCATCAAAACTATTTTTGTTTTGCCAGTTTCATGTCTTGCGAGAAATGCTTTATATCTTGTAGAGAAAATGTAGAGTATACTTTTAAGAAGTAAAATATGTTTTATGTGAGTTAACTTCTTGTATTTCGATTACATCGATATCGTATTGATCTGATATTGCGAAAATAACATCAACGAAGATAATCATTGTGTTTTAATTCATCAAAGTTTGTGAAGGTATATTGTTACCTAGGTAAAACAACTGTACGTGCAGACAACAAAGTGCTTATATATACAGAGCGTATCTCGACGCTCATGATAATTTAGAAAGAAATAATCACGTTCAAACAAGAACAATAGAGCGCAAGTCACGAGCAGGACAAATAAAAATAAATTTAAAAAAAACTAGGGAAAAGTATAAGTGAAATGTTTTGCAAATTGTACAAGTGATAATTCATATTTGTCTATAAATTGAGATCTGTTTTAAAAAGTATTTAAAACAAAAAATATGACAGGAACAATAAATAATTTATCTTCGCCTTTTCTTTATTTATGATCTTTTTGCATGCGATAAACACGTTACTTTCTTAACAACTAAACAGCGATGTGTCAAAACAGCTAGCTTTATCTACATAGCATACATAAGTATGCACGTATGTTACAGAATTCTGCGTCCTCACCAAGTTGTATATATGTATACTAGAAGGTAAACACGACTCTCTGAATTTAGTGAGTATAAGCGAATGTTTCACACTTCTGATAGTTTTAGTGTCATAGAATTTTTTGTATCAAATCGATTAATTACGTGCTCTAGTGCAGGACTCACCGCAGAGCACCAGAAAAATCTTCTTAAACATCCCTGCAGTCACTTAGTCAACAATATATTACTGTTTACTTTAGCGGAGGTGGGGGGGGGCTTCCAGCTTTGTTCGGGCATAAAATACGTTTAAATTTTCAGATTTCTGTATACTTTTATAGATTTTTTTATTTCGCATTTAAAGTAGTTGATGTTACCACTGTATCACCGTGACACGCATATAAACCGATTAAATACAAAAAAATAAAAATAAACTAAGATAAATGTACAAAATGTTTAACGATTTTCTTTCAATTTTGACCGATTTTTACTCCTTAAGATTTTTACTCCTTAAGAATTATTTTAGCTAAAATCCTATAAAATAACAATCATTAAACAATCCAAATATTTGGGGCTCCTAGCGCCGCTCTGAAACTTTTATTTTCGGATGAGACACTTTAAAAATATGGAGAAAGACAACAGACAGGCTTGTAGCCGTTTAAATATTAGATTTCACTGCAAGGAACGTAAGGTAAATTTTATGAATTTATTTTCTTATAATGGTTTGAATGAAAGTTTAAAATACAAAAGTAAAATATCATAGGTCAATAGGGTCCACAGAGGTAACATTCATTTCGAATGAACCCCTCATTTTTCAGAAAAGCTGACGCGGTGATAAAACTTATCGAATGCAAGTGTGATTTTCGGCTATAAAAGTATGTTAACATTGGTAACAAAAATGTTAACATTGGTAACAAAAATTGAATTAACCATTTTTAAATCAGATTTTTTCGATTATCACTTTTCGATACTTATCTGTCGCTTTCCGATACGAAACCTACCTAACAACACTTAGGAATGCATTAAATACATTGTGTGAAACTTTTTTAAAAAATGCAGATCCTTCTTGGAATCAGTCGGAATGAACTCCTACACACAGATACAACCATGAACACATTCAGGTAAAGTTCCTTTTATACACACAAACACTCACCCCCATATATATATATATATATATATATATATATATATATATATATATATATATATATATATATATATAATGTATATCAATATATTTCTATATTTCTATATGCAAGATAAACTTCTACTGACACTTTGAATACAGTTACTAAGCGTAAGTGGTAATATCTTTCTATATTTATTTCGATTTGCATTTAAGTAAATAACGTGCAAAGTGATAGACTTATAATGTAAATTCAGAAGTCACTGATTGTTATTATTTCTATTAGGTATTATATAGCATAAATCTTAACATATGCGCCTACACATTAGTAACATTTGAGTATATAAAACATATTTTTGGAGGCTGAATATCGAGTTACCTCTCATTTAAAAATTCACAATGTTCCGATTTGCATTGGATTATTTGCGAACTCGTAACCTTCAAATTCAGCAAGATTCTATATATGTTCAGGAATCCAATTTTTTGCATGGATCAACATCGTAATAAAAATGCTCCACATAGATTTAGTATCCTTACATCTTGATTTGTGTCTTCGTGCAGTTTCGTAAATGTTGCCCAACTATTTTATTTGAGAAATTTATTTTTTCCCGTTCTAATCTTTATCTTAATTGGCAGAATATTAATACGCTTTATCTGTATGTCTGTGTTTTATTTAGGCAACTGAAAACGAAGTCTTATATTGCGATGTTACTTGCAAAATTTGCAACTTCTTTAGAGTTTAAATGTTCGGTAACATGAAATATGATTATCAATTCTGGCTTGTTCAACGAATAGTAGGAGTAACTATGCCTTCATATTGTGATTTTTTTACTAAGAAGATGGAGCTTATAGCAGCCACGTGTTAAAAAAAACATTACCGTATCACTCTTAGTCATTTTCTCTCTAATGTCGCCGAAAAATCAGATTTAATTCTAAATGCACCTTAAATCGGACACAATTATACCTGAATAGTAATGATTTTCTATTATTTTTTATTTCGAGTTATATTTTGCAATGCGCATAAAACATGCATGTATGGATTAATGAATTTCGTTTTATTTCGCTCGTTATCCATTGGATTTTACGATCCATGTGTCCATAAAAAATATCCTCTCACCACCAACTTCTTTAGATGTTTATTCATTAGATTTTTACAACAAAAATATATTTTTAACATGCTGAACATAGTATTCGAGTACAACGATTTCCAAAGCCATGCCTCCTCACTTACTCCATCTTTTGGTGCTATGTGAAGATAGTTTTCCGTTTTAACCCGTAGTTTCGTATTTTTATCTTTTATTTATTTTTTATTTATTAATTATTTACTTTTGTTTTAATTTCACCTTTTTCTATTTGTTTTTCCAATTATCATATAATATTGGATAAGCCTACTAGATTCAATATTTATGGATACGCTTTTATATTTAAACCATAAGTTTTTAAAATTAGTCAATTATTCTCCTGGAGAAATTATTGAATGCTATGGACAGAAAAAAGGGTCACATTTTCTGCCAACTACTTTTACAAGAAAACAGTTATTTTTTTAATGATTAACTTTATTTGTGTGCTAGAAATATACTATTACGTTGGGTCATTAATTGATTTCATGTTTCATTTTGCAGACTTACTGATATTTAATAAGACTTTAACCTTACGTTTAATACCGGGAAATCTCGGGTACATTTTCAACAAATATATTATAGAATTGTGTTATTATATCAATTAATATACATTACTACACACATATATAAAGTGAGAGAAAGAGAAAGATAGAAAAAATAGAGAGAGTGAGAAAAAACGAAAGACAATAATTACAAGAAATATTCTAAACCCCCATTAGTTATAACTAAATATCCACTACTTGGAAGTTTTTTGTGGCTTCTTTGGAGTGAAAATGTAATAAAATTATAATTCCACAACTATTTAAACTGAAAAACGTTTGTCACAATATTCTTTGTGGATCTAGATTAAAAACAGGCGCAAACGCAGGCCCCATGATTTAATTTCATTATCTATTTTCAGACTGAAACATATCTATTGAATTATACTTATGTGGATTGATATGAAAAGTCCATTTTAAAGTTTGTGGCATATTTTGATTCTGTGGAGTCCAGGTACGAGTGCATACCCCACAATTTCATTACACCTTCCCTGTTCAACTTGAAAATGAAATTATTCTATGCGCATATATATTCAAAACCGTCTAAAACTTTTTTGTAGATTTTTTTTTCTAATTTTTTGGACCAGGCGCGTACAAAGGCTTCACATTTTCGATAAACAACCCACGTTCAAAATTACACGTATCCATTGTTGATATTTGATACCTCTTCTATCATTTAATGTCATCAGTTTATTATAATTGTAAACCATATAGGAATATATCTGTGATCAGAAAGACACACACACAGACGTTCAGCATTATATATATATATATATATATATATATATATATATATATTACCAAAAGTACCCGTCGTTGACTGGGTTCATAAACAGCCTACACAAAATGGACTCTGATTTATGAAAGTGTGATAGGTTATGAAAAGGAAGGATTGTAAATTTGGGTTGAATTTGGGGGTATCAAAACCAAAGCAAAATATGATGAAAGTAAAAATAAAATAGATAAATCCCACGATTTATTTTACCATACCTGTTCACACTGAAACCCTTATCACAATATTCTGTGGATCTATATTAAAAAAACCTTGTTAAACTTTGTGATATATTTCCATTCTATGGAGGTCAGGTGCGAACGAACACCCCATAATTTTATTATACCATATTTCTTCAAACTGAAGCATAATTATCAAAGTATAATTACGCAGATAGATATGAAAAGTCTTTATTAAAGCTTGTGCCTATTTCTATTCTATGGAGACCAGGCGCGAACGCAGGCCCCACAATGTTATTATACCATCCCTATTCAAGTTAAAAAGTACTTATTAAATTATTCTTATTATGTATCAAAAACACTTGTAAACGTTTTTTTTATTTTTAATTTTTTTATTTCCATACTTTGTCGACCAGGCGCGAACGCAGACCCCACAATTTTAATGAACCACTATTCTGCCCGATCAAACGTAGCCATTCCTTTGTCTTGATACATCTTCTGTCATTATATGTAATCAGTTTTTTAAAATAGTCAACCATATAGTAGGCCAGACACACACACATACATTCAGCTTTATATATATATATATATATATATATATATATATATATAACTACTTCATTTATTCACATAAATTTAATATGCGAAAGTATAGATTTATGCGTAAACTTTAAGTATTTACTTTAAAAGTGCTCAATACGTAGGTAGAGCTAGTTAGTATTACTATATATATATATATATATATATATATATATATATATATATATATATATATATATGTTTTCACATAATTCGTCAATTGTAAGAATAATATATGTTTCTCCCTGCAAAAAAAAAAAAAAAAAAAAAAAAACACCGGTGTTTTATTTTGTTTAATTGCAAATATAGTTTGACTTTTTAGGACTTTAAAAGCGCGTAATTTTAGTAATCTTAATATTAAACGATACCAAATGTTGCTTGAGTGTTATATGTAACACATAAGATCCTTTCCCAATGATATCAGGTGTACGATGCAAACCAGAAAAACACATTTTTTTAAATCATGGGATTGCCATAATCGGCATATCTTGATAATTCTTTCATTTTATTGTGTTGACATGTTCTTTCAATGCGACAATGGTAATCAATATTATAGAGAGATAGAGAGACAGAAGAAACCGCTGTCACCCGTTCAAAATATGTTTAATCACAATATTTGAAGAAATTACATCTTTCACAAAGATGACGCACCTGCCAATACAGTTAAACAACAACAATACAAAAACGGTGTTCTGTGGCAATTCTTTCAAAATGGTGATACTTCTCAGATAATATCTAGAGTGTAATGCGATTAGAGTAAAGAGGATTTTAAAAAAACTAATCATACAAAATGAAACTTAAATTCATGGCTCCATTAGATAACACATCTAAATTACTCGAGAGACTGAATGCGCCCAATATGATCGCGTCCGATATTAATGAAGAAAAATATTTTGATCAGTTTAAGTAATTACTACGGATAATCTTGATTTTTTTTTTTTTAGACTAGCTTAGAGGCACTGATTTTATTTTGGATTTGTGGCGCAACAGATAAAAGTGCTAGGGTATAATCACTCTAAGTAATATTATACTCAAATTTTAAGTTTTTAATTCGCAGCATGTGTGATATTAAGATGTAAATTACATATTACTAAAGTATTTACCTCGTTAATATCTGACCAAACTACTGCAATTGATTCTGTTTAGTCCCGTTCAGAAACTCCTATAACTTGTTAATCAAGTTCAAACGTTTGATGAAATTCATCCGACGAATATCAAAGGGTACTTTGTCTTAAACCATGTGAGGTCGAAACAAAAATAATGAATAACTCATAACAAGTATCCCATTTTCTCTAAATGAACTGTGAAAATAATTCAATGCTATTTATTTATCATTCTTCGTTTTCTTTTATTTCTATTAAAACAGATTTATTTGCTCAAAATTTTATTTTTATTAACTGACTTACTTCTTACAAAATTATAGTAATATATATATATATATATATATATATATATATATATATATATAATATTTTTAAACCCATGTGCTGTTTTTAAAACATGGTTATTAAAGTAAAAGTGTGCATGTTCCGACCGATAACACGTCATTAAAACTAGGTTTATCGCTTAAACTAAACGTAAAATATAATTTTACATAGGTTTAAGTTGTGAATAATTCATTTAAATACATGAAGTGTTTCCATGAGAAAATCTATGTACTTTTCGGACATATAAGGCATACGACTACTTACTGCAAAATCATACAGTAAAATAGACTCTGAATTGTCTTACGAAATATTGAACAAAAAAATATTAAACGATGATATATCATTAAAATTACATGATATTATTACAAAGTAATGTTGCGTTGTAAATGCTATTTTTTCTAAGATAAAACTCTTTTAATCTAACAACGATAAGCAGGTTTTCCACTTTTCGAAATTATTCCCTTATACAAACATGTCTATTTAAACCTAATAAGAAGTTAAGCGACTTTGCCATGAGATTAAGATTATGTTACGAAACTTTTGTTTTTTTATAATTGTCGTATATGAAAATATTTTCTCAAATTCAGTAAATTAGTAACATTTCGTCACATTCTTAGAAAAACATTTTTTAATTTGAATTAGCAATTATAATAAGTAAATTTAAGTGCATTACATAACTTTAACCATTGTGATCAAGTCAGTTGGTGTATTCTGAATGGCTTGATACTTTTATGTATTGTTTTCGCGCCGAAACAAAAAGGATAGCAATCGAATGCAACGCAGCAAATAATCCGAGGCATTGCAAATGTCTGGTTCTAAATTTTCAATATCCGAATATAAAAGTCAGACAGGAAAATTAACAAAAGGTACACAACTCATTTAAGTATCTATGAAAATTGCATAAAGTTTCGTTTTCTTATAAACTTAAACATTTCGAAAGAACATTCATTAACTAAATATAGTATATACGATTAATATTATTTATTACACCCCAGCCTAAAACGATAATTTTTTATCGTAATTTGACAAACCTAATTCTTTTTATACAACAGAACTAATTTCGGATGAGATGCTGAGTTCTAGCAAAGACGCAGTGTTATTCAAGAAGTATCGTATCACATCCTCAGTTTCCATATAAACAGTGTCGACTGTGTTTAGCTAGTAACCGACTCATTTCAACTAAATTGTATGTAGGAAAATTGACTTCGCGCATATAATCCTATAATTTCGTTTATTTTTATACTGTTCTGCAAACCAATATTATTTGTAATTTTTTTAAATAAAATCTATCTAAAATTTAACCTTTAATGATTTACGTAGACCCAAATACACTTATTTAAAACCTCTCATTTTAATGCCTCCTCTCGAGATTTCCCATTCGATTCTGTTCAGTATAACCTCGTGTCGTATTTTTAACAATGGCTTGCTCGCATTCGTAGTGTAAACAAAAAGAAAACGTACTTTTTTTAAGCTTCATATAGCCGTGAGATAAATATATACGATTCATCGTCAGAAAGCATCTCACGTTGATATATTACATCGATAGCAACTCCAAGAATTGTCTGCATTCCCAATACCTCAAAGACGGGCTTTTTAAAACGTTTTAACGGTACTTTCTAAAGCAACCTTGCATTTCATTACAGTGTATATCGTCCGCCGTGTTGTTATAAAAACCATGCCGTCTCGACAGGTCTTTTTCAGTCGCTCATGCATCTGCGGAATAACACGTCTATCCCCTGTCGGAACGTGCTTCCCAGTCCCAGTCGCCTTAGGTGGGTCACATGTTCTCTCTTTCCTTTTTCCGTTCTAATCCTACGCTGTCACGTTAACTCCTGCCATGGTTTAATTATTTGCATACTCGAGATGCCGCCACAGCCACTTACTTATCAGTGGCTTAGTTACATACCTTTCCTGGCTATAAATGTATTATATGTATTTATTAAAACCTGCGCAAGGGTAACAAATCTGCAAAAACCTCAAAACTTCAAACTAAAAAATCAGATAAATACATCTAAATAACAGTTCAGAGTCAGTTATAATTTTCTCTTTTAAACAAAAACAAAAAATGTAAGATGATTTCGTAAACAGATGCAAATAACCCACACAGAAATGTCCGTTACCTGATTATGAACAACAGTAAGGAATAGTTTAATTATTACGCGAGCACTCTAATCGCAGATTTCCAAAAGGGTTATTATGAACAGAAATACTTTTCCTACATATAGAAACGGTCAATATCGGGAATGCATGTGAAGCGACTAGTAACATCTTCTAACAATATAGTGTCATACTTAATAATAAAGAGGATGGAAACAGCACTATTGAAGACATAATAACGCCAAAAGGTTTGTGGCGAAAGCCAAAAATTTCGCCGTGAAAACTGACATGCATTTAGGTTCAAGAGACACATGTGCGAAGAGGAAAAACGGGGCAACACTGTGTTTATCAAGAAAATAAAAACAAAGAGAAAGTCAGGACGCCGGAGCTAAAACCTTGTAAAAAAAAAACACAGAACACTAAATACATAATTGGAGGAATCAGTCTGCGAAAATTCAATTAATTAAAACTGTTGCAGCCTACTATACGCACCAAGCAGACGAACAGCTCGGAAGCCTAACCTTTACTAAAATCAAAGCATCCTCTCTCACTTAGAGAGAGATGAAGCTGCTGTTAATGTAAACATAGTGTTACTAAAAAGTATCACAGGCTGCGATTAAAGTTTGAATAAGGAGCACATATTAATACGTAGAATAGTTCAATTACGATTAAAGGCTAATTGTTTGACATTATGGAAACAAGAAAGCAATGGCATAAGCTGTCACTCAAAATTTAAAAAAAATATGATAACGTTAAAATAAAATGTAATAAAAATCATCAAACTGATATACCAGTATGTGTTACACTGTAGGTGACTACCATCGCTAGAACTGCTAGAACTAATTATCATTTACTATACAATAAGTTTTACAATAGAATCTTGCAGTAACTCCAGCCAACGAAATCGAAGACCTGATGGAGATAGATTTAGAGCGGTTATATAAAATCGACTCCATGACAAGATCTGTGAAACTATCTGCCGTAAAAGTATACAGGGACACATTGAGGTACATAAAGAAACGTAATTCTTTTAAAGGAAGGAATAAAACAGAAGCGAAAGAAAATAATCAAACAGGTAGAAAACACTGGATTTAAACGTTAGATTTTAACGTTAGCTTACTTACATTAAACAATGGAGGACTGAGAGCTTGTTTCAGCATGAGACATCTGCATACATCAAGGAAATAGCAGCCAATGCAACTCATGCAATAAAAAAGCTGGCACAATAGTTTGCAGGTGCCAAGCCATTTTATAAAACCCATGCTAAAGCTAGTTACTGGTCCATGCAGCTTGGTAACGAATCTCAGCTACGTATAACATTCTAGACTCATTACTGTAAATACTGTTTTAGAGATTTCCATTTCTTTTGATAGCATCACAATAAATTTTTAAAATGAATATGGGCCAGATGCTTCAAGAATCCGATGCCGGGATATGAATTGTTGACAGCATTGTTGTCTACAGAAATACAGATATAAAATACTACACGAGTTTACACAGGTTTACAAGTAGCTGCTGATACTAATCTAGTACTTTCTTCGGCAAAATGCGAAATAAAGCCAATAAGAATATTTTTCTACTGTATAATCTATATAGAAATGGTGTTGTCAAATACATAGAAAATTACTAAGGCATACACAAATTGAAAACGTTTAAATGTCTGTAGGCTTGCTCATATAATTGCTAACGTTAATTTCTAAATTCGTTTACAAAACACATACAGTTAGAGGGCATTTCAAAATGATGCATATTATCCTTAAGAAAAACAATGAAAAACGACAAAAAAAGGAAACCAATGGTGTAGTCTCTCGGATTATTATTGCTTTGAGTTTATAAGACATATTTTAACAAAGCTGGCCTACCAGTACAACAAACTGAATAAGTTATGACTAAACTTAGTACTGCATTTATGCAAAAACAAACAAACAAACAAACAAAAATTTAAAAAAATCATTGCGTATAGATCAATGTTTCAAACAGATACTAAGAAACTGTACACATGCGTATTTCAGTTGTATTTTGTGTCCACGAGTTTAACACACATCTATAAAAAGATAAATTTAAAGTGGTCATCAACCATAGGTACAGCCGTTGTAAATATATATTAAGACCCGTACACAAAAAATGACTTCAGAGCCTAGAGACTTTACAAGCAAGATGTGTCGAATAGTCAGACTGTCGGTAATAAAAGATGTCTACCCAATTTTTATAAGTTTTAAATCTACTACTATTATTAGTACATTTATGGCCGCTATAATATATTATATTTATATCACTATATATTTCCTGGAATGTAAGAATTATTCTCATAGATGTAACTTAAAAATAATTACAAAAAAATTATTTTCCTCAATCTTAAAGCTATGATCTTAGCCTTAAATCAAATAAACAAATCATGTATTCAAGTGTTACTAAAAAAATATAAGTTCATTAATTTTCAATAACAATACTGTTTTTATTAAAAACAAACAATGATATAAGCATTTTAATGAATATATATGATTCTGTCAAAATAATATTCATGAGAAGTGAGCTGCAGAAACTTCATAAAGTTCTACACGCTAGACTAACAGTTTGTCTGGCGAATATTTTCGATAGAGTAACAGACAAGCATAAGTCCATATTTTATACTACTGAACAGCCTTTAAGGAATGAGCAGTATTTATATCAATTATATAATGCAGGGGTTTTAAAACATCGTGTGAGCTATCAAGCAAAGCACTATTGAAATTATGGGAAGCTTGGAATTGGACGATCACTTCTCTTGGATATTTTATTTCATTTGGATCATTCCTGTTATTCAGATTATACATTCTGAAAGAGATAACTATCATGTAATTATACACCCACTCCCCATGAATAGTCGAATTCTAAACCCACTCTCCATGAATCGTCAAATAATCTGTGATTATCAATCCATACCAATCCATGAACAGCAACCCTTAATATCTTCTTTTGATAGGCGATAGTATTGCAATGATTTATGCACAAACTGAACCGGTACTCATTGTAAAACAAACTTCCGGATATTTAGAGAAAGGCGAAGCCATCTTCCTTCGTTATAAGTCTGAATACAACATACCCAATGTCTAAAATTCCATGCATTCGTATACAGTGAAAACATACAACTTATCCATCCATCTATACTTAAATATACTTACAGAATATATCATAATTTTTATCTTCCAGGTATACCTGTACTAAACTGCACTCCAAATCAAATGTGCTATTGCATCTATATTGAGCATATATCTCAGTTTGGGCACACAATTTTAATTTCTCATATGAAGTAGATCACACCTTAACATGGGTTGCTATTCCTAAACTTAAAACACTAAATCTAACCATACATTAACTCGTCTCTCTCATACCAATCCTATTGCAAATTTAATTGCTTCCACTGCATGAATTCTTACCTATCCCCTCTCCCATTAACAATGAAATTGAAAGCATAGTAATGTCCTTTTAATCACTTTGAGGAGTATAATTTTTCAGTAGATGTTAACCTAAATAACCGATATTTCAGTGGTTATTAATCTGAATATCTGATTAATATTAACTACCAATGCGGGGTCGCAGAAATACCTGTATTAGAACCCAGGTGCAGGGTTAACCCTCTCGGTACTGATGGACCCGTACATATTTCCAGGTCATTTGTTTATGAGAAGGCAAACTCTGAAGCTAAACCTAGGGGAGGGAGGCCTCTTCAGTCCTGGACGACAACCTCCCTAGAGCTGGTGACTTAAACAAATCACCGATTGGCAAACCTAAACTGATTAAGGAGGAGATAGGCTCTGTCTATCGCCAGGCTCTCAAATTATTCTTTGCCTATAAGCCAGTCGTAGAGGTGCTATCACGGGAACTCTTCAGAATCGCCCAGTGGTTGACCTTGTTTCCTGACTAGGGCAATGAGCGTGGTTTTTCCCCGCTCCCGCCATATCCAATTCCCCTAAACTGGACACTGTGGCGGTGCTTCTGTACCATATATGTCGGTGCAGTTGGACTGGGCTGATTTGCCTAATGGATTAAGGGTACCGGATTTGCAGTTTCCTGGCTGCTGTTTCCGACTGATAGTACAGGAGCCCTTACTCGTTGGTAGCGCTTAGAGCGGCTGCTCCATCAACAGTTGTATAATATCGGGATGTTTGTAGTGCCATGTCGCGCATGAAAGGGGACCCTGTACTCATCCTTGGTGGGCTTTCCTGAGGCCACAATCCTGTCGGTGAGGAGAGCTGATTGTCTATTGTGTTGCATGTCTGATATTCTGCACAACCACTTGTCCAGCAACCGTCACTCCTTCACCCTAACTGAAACTTTTAAATAAAATGAAACGCAAAAGTTACGTTTAAACCAACACCAAACTCAAAGCAAACCATCCTGCCTCCTCCCTTGAGGCTTGCGTTTACGAATATCCGTGGGCTTAGAACTAACATAGATGATGTTGAATCATTTCTCCTAGTAAAAACCCTGAATATCTTAACATTAAGTGAAACTAACATTCACTCCTCCATTCCCTCTAACATGTCTGGTTATCTCTCACGCTGCCGTTAGGACTCGGCCAGACATATGTATTCGTAACACCCCCTGACTAGAGAAAAACAGCTAGAATCACACGACGAGGGTTTATGTGCTTCAGACTAAATATGCTACATAATATTAGCTACTTGCATTTTCTCTGCTGCTCTCTCTCAACCAAGGACGCTACCCTAATAAACAAAGTCTTTGACAGCATAGATATAGCACGCTCCTCTACACTAGCGGACAAGTACATGTATTTGGTGACTTACATATCTATCACAGTAATTGGCGTGGATTCTCTAATTACACGGACGTAGCTGGTAGCAAAACACATAGCTCCTCTATATCCGATTCACTATCTCAGACGGTTGCATTTCCGACACGTTTCCCAGACCAGTTAGATCAACATACATAAATTCTAGATCTATTTCTGACACCACTTCCCGATGATTTTACTACAAATACTCACATACCACTCAGGAATGTTAATCACGCTGTGATAATGGTAGAAATCACCCTAAATTCTCGCCGTAAAACTGAAGACCCACTACTAAAAACAGCAAGATATTACAAAAAGGCTAACTGGAAAGCCATCAGAGAACTCATGAGAGATTCCCCATGGCAAAATATCTTTTCTTTTCCAGCTGATCAGTGTGCAAATGAGACCACCGAATGGTTCAAAACTGCAACTGAAGCATATGTTCCCACACGGAAATTCTATAGCAAGCCCTACTTTTCCCAATGGTTTACTTCCGCTTGTGCAGTTGCCATGGCTCAAAGGCAGCACGCGTTCAACATATTCAACCGACATAAGTCCAGTTCTAACTGACAGAAGTATATAGAAGCTAGAAATAAGTGTAAGAGAGTAATAGCGACAGCTAAGACAGATTACACTGAAACCAACAGAAAACGCATCGAAGCACAGAAATTAGGAACCCGTGATTTTTGGAAAATCTACATAATGGGCAGTCAATGATTCCCCCACTATCAAACAATCATGAGGTTGCTTGCACGGCAACCGACAAAGCCAATCTGCTGGCCAGTTGGTTTGCCCCAAACTCCAAACTGGACCCGGCACACCATTCCCTCCCCGACTTTCCTTTGCGGACAGACGCAACACTAGACGATTTGAAAGTCACCCCTTCTCAGGTGCATGGTATCATAAAAAACCAAGACGCCTCAAAAGCATGTGGACCAGATCTCATCCCGGCTGTGTTTTAAAAAAATGCTCTTCTGAGGTTGCTCCAGTTCTCTCCAAACTTTACAATAAATGCCTTAAAAACCTTGCTTTCCCGATTGCTTGAAAACCGCTTCTGTGTTTTTTAGGTTTTTTTTACATAGTCATCACAACTTATTAAGGCCAAGATGGAACTCGAGGATAAGGGTTAAAGAGTGTACAATAGAACTTGGACAATATTGTAATCGAGATTCGGTAAATTTGTTAACTTATATGGAACGGCTCATCCAAATCTTGCTTACGTTAGACTTGAAGACAAACATGTTATAGTCAGCTGGAATGCAGAAAAACGGAATACAATTCCATAGGCGTGTATTATAAGAAATAAGCTTTGCTTATGGAATCAACGTTTAGGTTTAGGCACAGATAAAAAGTGGGGAAAATTAATGATAGTGTTTCCTGCTAGACGGTTAGTCCTTGTGAAGATTTGGCGAGGGGAACCATAGAACGGAGCTCAGCCGAGAGCTTGCCATGAAAATGACGATAAAGCAGAGACAAACTCGCAACATCTCTTCTGAGAGAAAGAGGTTGCAGGGAAGAGCAAAGGATATCTCCTACGAGGCTATGAAGTCTATTCAATGCAGGATAAGTCCTTTCTAGCATCTCCTGCCCAGATGTGGACGTACCTGGCTCTTATATAGATAGAGAATTGCATCAGCAGTGAGATATCTATTGGATCGATAGAAGGATCCCACCATTTTTCCTGCGGCCTTGGCAACGGATTTAATGTACGTGTTCCATTTAAGATCAAGAGTAAAGAAAAAAAATTGTGACCTCTCCAAGACTAGAGCCATTCATTTCAATTGATGGCAGATTGGGATCAGAGCGTTGATGATATAAAGATAGATGCTTCGTTTTAGATGCATTAAAACTAACAAGCCACCTCTTTGCCCATTGTACCACTTGCTCAAGATCAGAGTAGAGAGAGAATCAGAGAGAACTTGGTCGTTTACGGTCTTAGATTTGCTACAGTATAGTAGTATCGTCAGCATAGATGTCTACGAATGATGTAAGGATGTGATTTGGAAGATCATTAATATAGATAAGGAAGAGAGTTGAGCCCAGGATGGACCCCCAAGGGGCTCCAGCATTAATACAAAGAACTTCTGATTTCTGCCCATCAACCACTACTCTTAAGAACCTATCAAAGAAAAATGATTTAATAGTATGTCAAATGCCAGTTTCACTTAGAAATAATATTTCTCGTTTAGTCTACTGTAATTGGGTGTCAACCTCTAGAAGGTTAGAACGAAGCCCCTTGATGTTCGAGAAGGAAACCTGGTAGTTTAGGTCTACGTTAGAATTTGGAGATCCGGATTTAATCGTGTTTTTTCTATTGAGACTTTTCATAATGGTGTTTTGCGATTTGTGGACTAGGTCGACATACATTTTTGAAGCAGGTCAGAGAGGGAAAATAAGACAGAAACCGAAATGAAGATTTTTTTCTGTAGCACAGGAAAAATGTAAAGCCGTAACAATTACCCACTATTATGCCATCGAGAGGCTCCACCAGACGCTACTGCATGGTCCGAAATCCATTCACCAAATGGTAACAGTCTTCAAGAATTCTAGTGAAAGAACTGACCCACTAAATTACTGCCCCATTAGCGTCCTTACGCTTTTTGCCAAAATATTTGAGATTTTAGTTAATCAAGCCCTAGTCCAACACCTAACAGCTGCTAAACTCCTGACCGACAAACACCATGGATACAGGCAAGCCCGTTCAACAGCAGATATCTTAAGTGTAGTCTCTTAACGTATATACTATTCACTAGGCAAAACAGGGGAGGGTAGTGCGGTAGCCCTTGATATATCAAAGGCTTTGGACAGTGTATGGCACGATGGTCTTCTATGGAAAATTAGACCATATGGTATCACTGAAAGAATACATAATGCAATTAAATCCTTCTTAAGTAAGAGAAAATCAGCCTCTGTCCTATCGACGAAATGTTGCATCTGTCTCCCTGTTCTACAAATACATTAACGGTGAATGTTCTGATGAACTGCAAGCACTTGTACCTCCTCGTTGTGACTACCCCCGACAAACCCGACAAGCAACTAAGCCCCATCCCTTTACAGTAGAGATCCCTAGGTGTAAGAAAGCCTTTTATTCCAATAGTTTCTTCCCCAGAACTTCAAGTCTTTGGAACTCCTTTCCGGGATTCTGCTTTCTCAACTGTGCTGATACGCATACATTCAAGTGTAATGTGAACAAACATCGTTCTACTCATCTCCCTTCATAATAACCCCGCAAATTATGTTCCCGATAGTAGCCCCGTACTTCAAAGTGGCACTGTGCCTTGTTTGGGGTGAAAATTGAATCAAAAAATATCCCATAATAGTCCAACTTAAATCTTCAGACATTTTTTTTTTTTGCAAATAATATAAAGAAAAGGAAAAGACTGATAAGAAAGTCATTTGCCAACTTGCTGTCTTCCATCATTCGCTCTGCTTTGTTTTGATTCTTGGAACATTGCATTCTGTTCTGTTTTGTGATTATTAAATTTATTACGTAATACAATAGTTGATGTATATAAAGATGCATATGTATAACTTTGATATATCCAGTCATTTATTCTTGTCTTGTCGAATTGCGCACTCGGTTATTTCACGACAGTACTGATCAACGTATCTTAGATTAACTGCCATTTGTGCGGTAACAGTCCACAACAAGCATATTACAGTTTTTATTTTTTTTTAATACGATACGTACACGGGAATAAATTCCAATTTGAAATCCTCAGGTGGGCTATAGTTATATATGTGGCCCTTGTAACTGAAAAGTTTCGACATAAACAATTGTAAATCATTAATTAGCTTTTATAATGCAAGTAACTCTAATGTATTTTATAACGTTTTCGATAATAAAGAAAGCAGTAACTCAAACAACTTTGTGTTCGCAACTTAGTAAAGTTTTAATAAGTTTAATTTATGCTAAAAACTTTGTTTTAAAACGCGATAAATAAGCAATTTTTACTACTTTTCCGACCACCTTTATTTTGACATTTCCTTCTACCCACCATTTGTTCTAATGGGTGTTTGTGCGAGCAGCAAATAAGGAATATAATCGTTCGCATTCGAAATGCGAAACAAAACAAAATACCTGACTTGTACAATTTCACTTTTTGCAAGTACGTAAGTTTTTATAGCAAACACCGTTTTTTTCTCGCTTGGTCAATTTTAGAGAATGGCGCTGTTTGAGCTGACGATT
This sequence comes from Euprymna scolopes, assembly GCF_053919585.1. Taxonomy (NCBI): domain Eukaryota; kingdom Metazoa; phylum Mollusca; class Cephalopoda; order Sepiida; family Sepiolidae; genus Euprymna; species Euprymna scolopes. The sequence continues at coordinate 79,759,407 of NC_136491.1, read as the reverse complement.
TGAGATATTATTTACAGATAAGTTATTTCTCGGTACAGTCTCGCTACCTGTGATAAATTCTAATCATAATGCTTTCCAATTATTTCTTGCTTCACAGTCCATTCATGAAAAATGTATGCTTATTGGTGGATTTATAGTGAACACTCGTTTATATATATATATATATATATATATATATATATATATGTATATGTATATGTATATATATGCATATATATGTATATATATGTATATGTATGTATATGCATATATATGTATATATATATATATACATATATATATATACATATATATATATTAACGTAATTTTTAAATTTATATATAATTTATATAAAAGTAATTTTTAGATTTAGTCAAGATGTACGCTAATCAATCATGCTACTAGAAATATACGCCTCCCCGTTTCCGCCATTCATTTTAACTATTTATTTTGGATTCGTCTGCATATCACTACGAAACCATGCAACTCTCCAGCGGATAGTTATGACAAACGTAAAATACATGAATTTATTTGTTCTGTCACGATTGTTTAATATAAGTTCTTGGGGCGTAAACGATCTATATATTAGCTTCTGCATGCCTATCAGTCTGGTGATTGATATCAGAATTTAGAGTAAAATACCGCCATAAAATACTTCCCCCATCTTCAGTTCAAAATATTATTTCCAGATGCGTCGACATATATCTCGTATAGATTGGCGGTTTTTTATCGATCCGTAGATTTCGTACGATTTCGTTTTAAATATATACGTGGATTATTTTAAAACCACGCTCTCTCTGCCTCTCCATTGGTCTTTCATTCTCAAATTTTGATAGTTTTAACAGTAATCTAAGATACATCCATAGGCAAATCTGTCAACCGTTAGAAAGATCATTTTTTTAAAAGCACTATGGCGCCCGCGATTGTCGTACATTTAGACTGATAAAAATAATGGCATAAATAGTTACACTAATATTTTTTCTGTTTTATTGCAACCCTTGGGTATACTACTGTGTTTTAGAAAAACGTACTTTCTCCTTTTTTTTTTTTACTTCTTGTGTCTTTCGAATAATTTACGTCGCGAAACTACTCATATACCCTAAATTACATTGCCGATGAAAACTCTTATTCTTTATATATTTTTATCTTATCTGTTCTGGACTAATTATCGGCACTGATAAAGCATTTACATTTTTATCTTTTTTTTGTGAGGTAAATTTTTACGTTAGGAACAACTTACAATTTTCTTTTAAATGCCGACGATAATTATTATGGCAATATCTTTTACTATTTGCGGACAGAAATAGTTTTCGAGATATAGAGACATGCATTATGCACTTTGCGTGTGGGTATGCTTATAACGAATATCAAGGTTTAATTTGGGAAAAATACTTTGACAAACCCACCATCTCATAAAATTGGGTTGGGTGTATTTTGAAAGCCCTTCTAAACATATCAAGCCGTAGTTTAATATTTTACGACGGGGGCATGCTTCCACCAAGTAATGTCAGTTAACGAGTTCTGCTAGTTTTTAATATGAGTCGATGTTTCTCTTCAAGACACACTGTCTGTCATTTAATTTGTTATACTAATTTTAAAATAACATTTTACGGTGCATATACATTGTAGCATTAGAGGCGCTGTTTGTCAATAGATACGCCAGTCTCGTCCATACATAGTATTGAGACAAAATCCAAATATACCTTGATAATTGCTATAAAGTAACTGTCTGTCAACTAGTTTTTGTGCGAGATAGTATTTAAAGACAATATACACATCTCTATCTGACACGTGTTTCATTCACTCGTCCGTATATAACAGTGAAAGTTAAATAACATTAAAAAAACGTCAACACGAATTTATAAACGATAGCTTGCGTTTCGAGATCAGTCAGTCAGGCTTAAATCTGACATAGCTTTGTAATGGACGTACATTAGAAATGCTTTGTTTTCTAAATTACCTATATTGAGGAAACGTATAAGTAATCAGATCCGCAGACATTTGCATACACCCCTCCCGTTGAAACCGCAATACTTACATGTAACCATAGATTTGCTTATTGTGAATTTGTGTCTATGTAATATTGCAAGCTTGATAATCAATCAATTTATAACGTCTCAGCAAACGTACAAAAGTCAATTTCGTGTAAAATGCACTCTAATAATCTGCCATGGTTACATTAAGATTATGTTATTTTAAAAATGTGTATTCAAGAAATCAAGCTAAACATTTCCCAGGAATGTAAGTAAAATTGAACGAATATACTTCCGTCGCCGGCTTCCTAAATAACAAGTTTAAAATTGCCAATTTCATGGATTGCCTTGCAATTATGATACTTCCTCGACTGGAACTAGAAATGAAATACATGTCGATTGGCGTCGATGTGCCTATTATTACGAGCAAATTATAAAGTTTTCAGTTTACTATTGCGGAAATGGATTTAAAATGTTGGTATTATATCGGTTAAAATCTGCATCTGAATATGTTTTCTCACAAAAATATGTATACATCGTTTAATTGGCAGAAATCAACTTTTCTGGCAGGCGTTTATCGTACTATGAATGTGATGCTTGCGTTTTGTCGCGATAACAACTTTCAAAATATTATACATGTATGTGTTTAAACCGTTTTTACAGTGAGTGTTGATGTTACCGATATAGTAACCAATTCACCAAGAGAAGGTTATGTTTGTAAGTTTGTTTTTCCTGAAAGTGAAAACCGGCATATACCAACTGAACAACAACGTGTGTAAAATAATAGCAATTTGTTTACGTTTATATTTTTCATCTTACAGCAAACATGTATTCATAGCTCAGCTTGCATAAAAGAGGAGGTCCTTATGGCCACCTTCGCCTATGCTCTTTTTTAAGCGCAGCCACAAATTACGATATCATACTGACGGACGAAAAACACTAGAAATAAAGTCAGTATATACGTAAAACTTCCAATGTTATGTATTAGTAAATTTACATATATGGAACTGCTTAAATTACAAGAATGCCATTATTCTTCTAAGTGTTGTTTCGGGTGCCTTTAAGACAATAATAAAGCCGTAAACTATATATATATATATATATATATATATGTATATATATACATATATATATATATATATATCACGTTAATAGAGAAAGTAAATGGAAGCGTAACGTGTTGGTTTTTATTCTCAGTGTTGGCGCAAGAGTCAGAGTGAGTTTGTAAAAACATTTTTAACCATTACTACCTGTGTTTTTGAACAGAGTAAAAATAGGTTTGCTAAGCCATTAATATTAAAAATAACGCAGAATACTCAACTACAATAATAATAATAATCAATATCGCTATATATATATTGCAACAGAAGTTCCTAAAATATTATTGTAATAGTAATGAAAAAATAATTTTTCAAATTACTAAAACAACAGTTGGTGTAAATACTTTTATCGTGTTTTAAGTATTCGTAATCGCAAAGGTATTCTATTACTCCAATAATCTTAACATTGCAATTAATGAATTGCAATATATAAAAACAGAATAGAAACAAATAGATGTATGCATAATTACACACCTGTATTTAAGGATGATAAAATATATGGTGCTATATAAAAATTCATTATTGTAAGAAGTCAAACTTACATTTGATCAAGATTGTTGCATTGTTCAAATCACACATAAAAAAAAATCAATCGCGAAAAACTGACCTCAACTGAAACAGTATTAATAATAAAACAGTACGTCTTTAATTCAAGCAGTGTAGCTGTGTTTTCGTCTAATACAATCATCAGATTGAGGAAATTGTTTTGGCAAACATATTATGAAACTAACTTGGCGAAGTAATATATGAAACTGTCGAAACAAATAACAAAATAAGTGTAAAATATGATTCGCTTCACTCATCCAGATGGCAAGATATTTAAATGTTTTATTGTTATGTTCATACGTGTGAAGTCTATTAATTTCTATAGACATCTCATCAGTCTAGTGATTGCATACACAAGTTCCTATCAGTCTGCCTAACAAAGTGAGTCAGAGTACAGTTTAAATACTATTTTAATGCATCGACTTATGCACTCTTCAGTGATTAGCAACCTGAGTTAAAGTCAGTGTCGCAAATGACGGTTGCTTTAACAAATATGGGTTTGAGACAGAAACAAAATACAAAAATTAATCTACGGCAATAAAAGAAACTGCAGTTTTATAAACATTTACATCTCATCACTTAACCAATACTTGCATTCTTATTTATTCGTAATTTTATTTAAAATATTACTTGCACTGAGCTTATAAACATCGACATCCAGAGGATTGCCACTTAGATATTTTACATAGCACGTTTACGTCTTTCGCCACTGTTTTACATCATATAATGTGTGACACTAACATCAAATATAAGTAGTCTGAATAATTCAAATTAAATATATTCAACTGAAAAGTTTATCGTTATAATAGTAATACGCCAATAATTTTTCTTAACATGAATTCTGCTCAATAATACAGCGTAACTGAAGGTTTTACATTTTATTCATTCGACCAATAATGATTATTGGTGTCTCTATCTCAGATACTTTACATGTAATATGTCGGACAGTTATCTTTAATAAGTATAGTATTGCACAGCGTACGCAAGTTTTAATTTTTTTTCCAAATCAGGGGTCAATTGTTTCGACACAAAGATCTCATCCGACAGCATTTTAATGTAAGCGATAGCCCAGGTCACAACAAAATTCGAAACATTGCGCGCTGATTGAGAGACCAAGGGCTGAACTTTATCTTCCGCAGGCTGCCGGATCTCGACATTTCATCGCAAATGAGAACAGGGAAAGAAAGCTAGAGAGCATGGAGCAGTATCCTGAAACATCGCTTCGCCAACGTTCCCACGACTAGTAATATGTCGAAACTCACTACACAGTGTTCTGCAGTTTAAATCTATTTCCTTATAAAGTGCAGCTCATTCAAAACTTGAAGCCTGAAGATGTTCAAACAAGGGTTCAATATGTAATTCAATGATCTTTAGTTAATGAAACAACTTTTTCGAATAGCATCATAATTATAGAGAATCATTCTTACAATGGTGGGATAAAAAAAAACTCCCATTAATGAGAACAGTTCTTCACAATTGGGAAACGTCAATGCCACTTTTAGTAAAACTGTAAGCATTCGAATAAAAAAAAGAAAAAAAATCTACAAAGATTTAATGGACAGCAGCGGGATATATGCTCACACTACACATGGACGTCTGAATATATCTACAAACAGGGAAGCAGGGTCGAGCGAGAGAATTCCATGATCAGACAGTTTGCAGGAACAAACTATAAGAGCAGAATGCTTTCCGGCATCTAAGAAACTTTTGAGTATAAGGTATGATTTTAGGGCTTGTAGTGTGTACCATAAATATTTACATCGAGATGTTACACGTGTCTTAAGATCTTCGGAGGACATTCCATTAAAGTACATGAAAAGCAAACCCAGAGTCGCAATATTTCGGCAATAGGACAATCATTATAATTTGGCTGATAGCGCGGGGCCATATCTTTTTTTTACATAGGCATCACCACATTATCAAGGCCAAGAGGCCACTCAAGGATAAGGGTTAAAGAGTGTACAGTAGAGATTGGACAATATAGTAATCGTTAGTAATGAACATTTGGTAAATTTGATAACTTATATGAAACGGCTCATCATGAACTTATTTACGTTAGACTTGAACACAACCATATTGTAGTCAGCCGGAAAGCAGGAAAACGGAAGACAATTCCACAGGCGTGCAGTTCTAAGAAAGAAGCTTTGTTCATGGAATCTACGTTTAGGTTTAGGTACATATAAAGAGTGGGGGGAATTATTGATAGTGTTTACAGCTAGACGAGTGTTTCTTGTGAAAGTTTGGCGAGGGGGGACCATAGATTGAAGCTCAGTCGAACACTTTCCATAAAAATAACGATACATCAGAGACAAACTCGCAACATCTCTTCTGTGAGATAGAGGTTGCAAGGAGGAGAAAAGGAATCTCCTACGAGGTTACGAAGTCTATTTTGAACTCTATCAAGGCAGGACAAGTCCTTTCTAGCAGCTCCTGTCCAGATGTGGCAACAATATTCCATCCTTGGACGTACCTGGTTCTTATATAGATACAGAATAGCATCAGCAGTGAGATATTTACCGGATCGATAGAAAGATCCCACCATTTTTCCAGCGGCCTTGACAACATATTTGATGTACGTGTTCCATTTAAGATCAGGAGTAATGGCCAAGCCCAGAATTATTATATTATTATTATATTAGAAGTAAATCATTTTTGGACTCTGTCTAAAACCGAAAGACACTTGTTAGATGCACCGGCCTAGATGTGGCAGTCATATCCATGCATGGGAGAAAGTGGTCTTGTAGAGATATAAGATACAGCCAGATTTGAGCAATATACTAGAACGATAGAGTTAATTCAACTTCTTAGCAGAAACCGCAGTAATGCCCTCAATAAGTTTTTAGTTGCTTGTGAACGTTACACCGAAGAATTTTTGGCTGAGAAAGTGCCTTGTTATTATTAAAAAAAAGGAGCTTAATCTTGGCAGATTAAATGATACTATCAATTGACATCCCAATTCTACTAGACACTGGGCGTCTTCCTCTAAGTTTTCAGGCATTGCCTTACGTCTGTGTCTATTCCTTTTTTTTTGTGTCTGCTATAGAGCGTGTATGTTATTAGAAAAACACCGATCCAAACGACACTTTTTATATGCAGGTTACGTATGTAGTTAGGGTGTCTTTTCATCGATGACAACCTTGATTCTTCGCTAGGAAGAATATGATTATATAAATATGCGTCCAGTAATAACGTATGATTAAATTTGCAGAAGATCCTCGTGCTACTGCCTTAGCCTCCATTACCTCATCTCGTGTGTGGTATATACGATAAGAAATTAGATCAAGGATATATGCTATAAAACGAGCTTACCTAATTTATACTGCTGTTCGGAAAGATTTTAAATATCTATAAAGTGGCAGATTAGTCTTTGAATTTATTAGGGATTCAAAGCTCTTAGCGAAATGAAAAAGAAGGCTAAGCACTAATGGAACGATAATTGCGTGAGTCAATTTTGTAACGGGAATTCTTGAACATAAATGCTAGAGAAGTAATTTTCCTAGCAGCCAAAAAGTAAGATTCACTAAGACATTTATTGTAGAGTTCAGTGATAAATGAAGCAACCACCGCGAATCAATTTTATAATAGTATAGTATAGTTGATACAAAACAAACCCACATAGGGTTTTGTGATAGTACGAATATGAGAAAAGTTGGTGCTACAATCTCCGAGTGTGACTTTCTTCTGCAAATTAATATTGCTGCTTTAAACATAACAGTAGTCTGATTTAAACACTGCTCTACAAGCAGACAAAATACACTGCTCTATATAGCATTCCTTCTGCGATCCCTGGTTGATTCCTTATCAGCCTTTTGAAAGTGATGACGTAAGTTTTTTAGTTCAACAAAGGGTTGAGCGTGCAAAATAACGTCTACAAATATCACAGCGTGCTCAGTATTCCCGAGTAAGCTCTGCGCATTTATTACAAAAACCTCGTGAATGGTGGTCAGAAATAGAACAAAAACTGACGCTCGCTGATCCTGATAATCTGGGTGACGGGTTGGATTAGTAGCGATTGGCCAGTGCCATCTAGAAAAGCTATGCGTAATGCTACAAACCACGTCTGCGTAACTAGAGAAAAAAGCCATATATTATGGTAAACATTAAAGTTATCAAACATATTCACTTATGTGTTACTAAGGAGAGTGCCGAATCGCTGTCGAAGACGTGGTTGATTATCTTTCCACCCTGGCGTGAGGGAAAATGGTAAATAAAAAATAAGAAACGATCTCTGTGTTGCATGATTAGTCTAAAAACATGTAGGAATCTGATTCTAGTAAAGATTTTCTAGTTAAAAGAGAATGTTACGAATATAGACTAGAAGTTCATGTGTGTGCTTGTCTGTGCTATAGCGGTAAAGTGGAAAATAACTAGGCATGTTCAATTAAATAGAGAAGATGAAGGAATGATTTTAAATCGTTTAAGGTAATTCTAAATCCGCAGATATTGTTAATACAGAGACCATGGCAGAGAACGGGATGATTATGTTTGAAGTGTGTGTGGGATTGGCTCATATTCCTGTTAGTGATGCTATTTCATTTAATAGTTCAGTTTTCGGGTTAGAGGTGTTAGAGAAAGTGAATACGCATGATCCAAAATATGCACACACAAGAAGATCATCAGATTGTAACCTCAGGAAAGTCCACCAGAAATAGGCACATTTTCCCTCCAATGAGTGATATTGCACTAAAACCATCCCAATATTTCAATACTGATGGGAGAAGTAGTTGCTCTAATCACTTCCAAAATGTTAGAGCCCGTGTGTGGTCAGACTGAATACAAACGATCAAACTATGAAATCGGTGCTCTAAAACCTCTCAGACATAAGAGGAACAGTCTAATCATGTGAACATATTCAGCACATCAGTCTTCATGATGTAAGTGTTACTGTGTGGGAAATAATGCAAGATTGTGGGGCGGTGTTCATTGACCTAGATAGGAAGCAAGACCGAGTACTGCGTCTGTCTGTTGACTTCCTGTGATCACACTTCTGCACCTGGCTAAAAAGCAAACGAATATGAAAACCTGGTGATAAGCCGAGCGTACTTGCTTCTTTAAGAAGTTTAGATTTGCAAACTAGTGAATTGTTTTAGCCATCTAGTAAGGAAGCCTCCCTCTTTCATTTGTTTGTCGCCATGAGAAAAGTGATCAGTAGCGCAGGTTGAAAATCAGGGTTTTCTTTTTAAGATAGATTACGTGGCTTAATCTATTGGTTCATAGACATTCAGGGGGGTAACCCCGGCGATGGGACGTACACCAAGTATTCCTGTCTTCCCGCGTGAGTAAAAGATTACTTGAGTTTGTACGTAATCAGTATATCTATCTTTACTTTACACTACCCTACAAAATCTTTTTAAAATATATGAATATATAATACGTCCTCTTCCAATTATATGTGGGAAGAGGATAAAACTTATTAGGTATGGGTGTCAAACATAATATTTGTATTTATTATTCTATTTGATTTTAAAAAAATATAATGAGTGAATGTTTGTTAATAACACCTATTAATAAATAAAAAAAAATAATAGGATCCAAAGTTTATGAAGCTTAAAAAGACGTTAGAACTTTCAATTATTAAGGTTTTACGCAATATCATGTAAAAAACTTTTTTGCATGAAATTGATTACTTATTAAGGGGCATAATCCACGCGAGAATGAAAGTTTAAGACCGTATAGTAGTCAATGGGATAATATTATATGAACCATTAGTAGTGTAAATTTGGTAAATTTGATTACTTCAGAGGAACGACACATTAAGGAGTTTACGTTTGACGTAAAGACGATCATATTATAATCATCTGGAAAGGTTGTCAAACGGAAGACAGGTCGACAAGTGTCCAGTTTTATGAAAGCTTTGTTTATAGAATCTACGTTTAGGTTTAGGCATAGATAAAAAAGTGGGGGAACTTATTGATAGTGTTTTCAGGCAGATGAGTATTTCTCGTGTACATTCAACGAGGTGGCCATAAATTGGAGCTTAGACAAGCACTTGTCATGAAAATAACGATAAAACCGAGAAATGCTCGCAACGTCCCTTCTGTGAGAAAGAGGTTGCAGGGAGGAAAAAATGGCATATCCTTATTAGGATACGAAGTCTATTTTGAAATCTTTCTAGGCAGTATAATTATATTTGTCGGAGCTCCTGCCCAGATGTTACAACATTACTCCATCTTTGGACGAATAACTCTTATATAGGAAGAGAACTGCATCAGCAGTGAGATATCTACTGGATCGATGGAAGGATCCCACCATTTTTACTGCGACCTTTGCAGCGGATTCAATCTACGTGTTCTATTTCAGATCCGGAGTAAAGGTCAGGCCCAGAAGCATGCAAAACATGGAGCCTCCCTAAGACGAGGACAATTAATTTTAATTAATGCAAGGGGGGGATAAGAGCGTTGATGATGTAAAGATAGACGTTAGGTTTTATATGTATATGAAGTAACCAGCCACTTCTTTCCCCATTTTACCACGTACTCAAGATCAGAGGAGAGAGCATCAGAGTAAAGCTTGTCATTTACTGCCTTTGATGTGCTGCCACAGATGGTAGCGTCATCAGCGTAAATATCTACAAATGATCTAAGGATGGGATTTGGGAGATCATTTATTTAGATCAGGAAGAGAGTTGGGCCAAGGATTGAACTCTGTGGAAGTCCAACATTAACTCTGTGGGCTTATGATTTCTGTCCATCAACCACTACTCTGATGAACCTATCATACAGAAATGATTTAATAACTGAGAACACATTTCCAGCTATACTAGAGCTGAAGATCCTGTAAAGTAGACGTTTATGCCATACCCTGGCAAAGGCCTTCGATATGTCAAGAGCAATCGTCATAGAAAAGAAACCATCTGTCAAGACGCTAATCCTATGAGATATAACTGTAAGCACATCTGCTGAACATATAGAAGAACGGAAACCATATTAAATGTCATTAAGAAGGTTATTATTGCTTGGGTGGTTGACTATTTAACACAGATTCCATTATTAACTATAATTGGATAGCCGTCAGTTCCATTTGCTTTACTGGAATATAGGTTTTTGCTTAGATTGACAACATCATGCACATATATTTGTATGTCGCATAGCGTGTTTTCTGCTCATAAGAAAATACGGGAGGGGTGACGGCCTTAGTCGTCTAGAGTAGATTATGCTGCTAAGTTCTTGGCAAAGAGTTTGACATTGTCTGATGCAGACGATATTACCTCAGGTGCACTGATGATCGTTGAGATAGAGCGCACGTTATGTTCAGGGCCCTGTTTGCTATTTGCCCAAAATATCCCTCACAGTACCGGCCAATAAGTCTCCTGTGCGTCATGAGTAAGTTGCTCGAATCTGTGTTAAATAGAGAAGTAATCAACCATCTTAGCACAAATAACCTTCTTAGTGCCACACAATATGGTTTCCGTTCTGCTAGATCTACAGCAGGTGAGCTTACAGTTATATCTCATAGGATTAGCGAATCTTTCGACGGATGCTACCTTTCTAGGGCAATTACTCTTGACATATCAAAGGCATTTGATAGAGTATGGCATAAAGGCCTACTTCACACGATCTCCGCTACGGTAAAGCTGGAAATGTCTTCTTAATTATGAAAACGTTTCTCTCTGATAGGTTTGTTTGGGGCAGGATGGTCTGCTGTGTGATAGACGACCCCGTCCCCATGTGTGTAATGGTGGATGTATTTAATGGTAGAGAAATTGAAAAGACAAAACGTCGCATAATGATGACGAAACCATACCGTTATATATCAGCGAAAGAAATGCAATTTATTTACATAAATATACATGAAGAAGTGATAGAAAGACTGAGAGTTCTTTGAAAGATGAGTAACGTTACTTACGGTTGACTGGCCAGTCAGGAACGCGGTGGTGGCCCATGGCCCCACCTGAGCGGTGTTTGCCGCATCTTGACTGCTTGAAAGTCCAGCGCAAAAGAGGAAGAAATATGAGGAACAGGAAGTGATGTAGCTAGGTCGCTCTTCTGAGTTAATGGCGACAATCGAGTTAGGCTGAGAGTTTTCACCAACCACAATACTCCCTTCCTAGTTAGCTGGAAGCTAGAGAAAAGAAAATTGGAGAAACATATGCATATATATGTTTGCGTGTGCGTCCACTGTATAGAGAACGAGGATGAATTTCTTTTTATTTATTAAGTAGAAGGGTGCACAGATAAAGTTGCGACGTTAAAGGATATCAGGAAAAAAGTGTTCAAACTTGTACAACTGTGGGATGGTCACAGGAATGACGTTATGAGTTTGAGTGCAAGTGTTGCGGTCATAGGCTGTATTGATATGCTGTGGAGAGGCTTGATGCGCGTAACAGGAGAGGCTTGTTGTCGCTTTTTTCCTTTCCATAATTGTGGAAAACTGGAATTGAAATAGCGTGAGAGTTGCTATTCGAGTTTTGCAGTGGGTGTGTTGCCACACGTTCTCCATGATAAAATCGAAAGCTGAAATAATTTTTTTATATTCGCATATTGCAAAAAAAAATATTTCGATAAAGTGAACAAAGTTTAAAGTTTTGATACGTAGCTAAAACGCGCGTGTGTCGGAATGTTTTTAGACTTCGTCGTCCACAACAAAATCTATATATAAAACGCGTGTGTGATGGTATGTTTGTTAGACTTCGTCATCCACAGCAAAATTCATATATAATTTCTGGCGTTGAAGATACGTGGAAAACACGTTGAAATTACTATTGAAGTTGTTAGGAACCTCATTCAAATAAGGAAGTAATTTTTGTTCGTTGTAGCAGTGGATGCATGTCGCTGGAGATACGTCAGTGCTATAGTGTGACGTTCGTTCGTTGCAGGTGCTCGTTATATTTGCGTAATCATGTCTCTTCGTGCGAAGTGTTTCTCGGCTGAGGTAAACAAGAACTGGTCCTCGGAAAATAGTTTTTGTTGAACAAACTGATTATTTAGAATGAAGGCAACAGGAAAATGTGACCTTTCAGGTTCTCGAGGTCATATTTTGCTTCGATTATGACGGAGAACAGAATAAAAAAGTTAAATAACGCGAAAAGAACGTCTAAGTATATTTCAGGGAGCGCGTTATATTCAGGACGCCAGTAAAATTATTTTCTCGATTGGATTATGACGGAAATGTGCATCGTTTGCGAGAAAAATCGAAATGTTTGTAAAAATAGTAGTCCGTCTGTATCGTCGAAATTTTAACGGATATTGTTGTTCAAAAATACGCTTGGTCATAAAAATGTGAAGAGAATAAAATGTCTATTTTTCATATGTGCGTGAACATAGATAACACTTAGTGTTCTGTTTATATTATTATGATTATTTAGGCTTCGAGGAAAAAAGATTTTTTTCGAGGTGATTTTTTACATTTATCTGTCCGCGAGTAGTAAGAAAAATAAGATGTCGGACGATAGATAATTGACGCGCCTGTGTTTAGACGTAAAATTGAAAATGCAACGAAAAAGTTTTTCCCCTTTTTTTTGGAAATTGTGTTTTTATTATGTGTTGTGTTTTTATTATGTGTTTTCCTTCTTTTTGGAGTATATATCGCTGATTATTTAACGATATAACGGCATGTTACATTTGCGACAGTGAGAACGTTTCAATGTTTTTGGGAACAAAGATTGTTCAGTGTTCCTTAAGTCACCATTCGAAGAAATATCACGCCGGCGGTCTACCAGATTGTTGGAGACAGGATGGTCTGCTGTGTGATAGACGACACCGTCCCCATGTGCGATGGTGAATGGATGTAATGGTAGAGGAATTTAAAAATGCGAAAGGTCGCATAATGATGACGAAAACATACCGTTATATATCAGCGAAAGAAATGCAATTTATTTACATAAATATACATGAAGAAGTGATAGAAAGAATAAGAGTTCTTTGAAAGATGAGTAACGTTACTTACGGTTGACTGGCTAGTCAAGAACGCGGTGGTGGCCCATGGCCCCACCGGAGCGGTTTTTGTCACATCTTGAGGGCTTGAAAGTCCAGCGCAATAAGGAAGAAATATGGGGAACATGAAGTGACGTAGCTAGGTCGCTCTTCTAAGTTAAAAGGCGACAATCGAGTTAGGCTAAGAGTTTTCAACTCACACAGTTTCATAAGAGTAGTGATTGATGGGCAGAAATCAGAAGCTCTATGTATTAATGCTGGAGTCTCTCACGGGTCCATCCTGGGCCCAACTTTTTCTTGATCTATATTAATGATCTTCCAAATACCATCCTTATATCTTTCGTAGACATTTATGCTGATTACACTATTATCCATGGTAGCAAATCTAAGACCGTAAACGACCAAGTTCTCTCTGATTATTTCTCCTCTGATCTTGAGCAAATGGTACAACGGGGAAAGAGGTGGCTTGTTACTTTTAATGTATCTGAAACCAAGCTTTTATCTTTTCATCATCAACGCTCTGATCCCCATGAGACATCAATTGACATGGATGGCTCTTGTCTTGGGGAGGCCTCATGTTTTGACATAAAATCCGTTGCCGACGCCGCTGGAAAAATTGTTAGATCTTTCTACGATCTAGTAGATATCTCACTGCTGATGCAATTCTCTATCTATATAAGAGCCAGGTACGTATAAGGATGGAGTGCTGTTGCCACATCTGGGCAGGAGCTGCTAGAAAGGACGTATCCTGCCCTGATAGATTTCAAAATAGACTTCGTAGCCTTGTGGGGGATGCCCTTTTCTCTTCACACCAATCTCTTTCTTACAGAAGAGATGCTGCGAGTTTGTCACTGTTTTATCATTATTTTCATGGTAAGTGCTCGGCTGAGCTCCATTCTATGGTCCACCCCTCGCCAAACTTTCACAAGAAACACCCGTCTAGCAGAAAACATTATCACTAATTTCCCCCACTTTTTATCTGTGCCTAAACCTAAACGTAGATTCCATTAGCAAAGCCTCTTCCTTAGAACTGCACGCCTATGTAATTATCTTCCGTTTATCTGCATTCCAGCTGACTACAATATGGTTGTCGTCAAGTCTAACGTAAACAAGTTTTTGATAAGCCGTTCCATATAAGTTAACACGTTTACCGAATCTCCATTACTAACGGTTACTATATTGTCCAATTTCTACTGCACACTCTTCAACCCTTATCCTCGAGTGTCCCCTTTTGTCTTGATAAGTGGTGATGCCTACGCAAAAAAGAAATGGTGAGAACCAAGCCGCTTCCTAGCTACTTTTGAATTAACGGACTGATCATACAAAGAATTTGCAGTTTTTATTGCTCTATACGATGATCGTTGGCAGTATCTACTTAATCATTCTCACTTCCAAATTTGAATTAGCAAAAAATAGAAATACCATTCCAATAAGTAAGAAGTATGAAAATATACAACATGGCGAGAAGACTAATTAAATCTGTATAAATAAGATTAGTAGAAATTATGTGAACCTTATTTAACACATAATATATAAATATGCTTCAAAATACCAAGATAGAAATAGGCTAGGATTTAAATCGTTCAATAATTAAATCCTATTATACATTTCTGTACTGCCTCTCTGTGTGTGTGACGCGGTTTAAGTCAACCTACAGGCAACCCACCCAGGCAATTTTGGTGCCAACATGAAGCTTTTGACCCAGCGGATGCTTTAATCGTATTTATATCCATGTTTGGTGCATAGAAATTCAACATGAATGCAAAGAAAAGCAAAGTAGTCGTGGTGATAGAAGTTAAATCGGTGAGAATAGCAGCCGAGACAAAAATAGTAAACGTGATAGGAGTTAAATTGGTGAAAGTAGCATCAGCAGCTATTAGGTAAAGTGGTGGTGAGAAGTATGAAATCGGTAGGAGTAGCAGCAGCAGTGAACGATTAATATTGGTTGAAAAATACAAGATTTTTTGTATTTAAATAAATACTTCCATTTTCACCGTCTGATTAACAAAACAAAAAAGGACTTTCTTTGATTTACAACCAAAAATAGAAAGTAAGTAAAATGTTCGATTAATATCGGTTGAAAAATACAAGATTTCTTCTGTTTACTTTAAAAAAAAAATGTAATTCCATTTTCTCCGTCTGATTAAAAAAACAAAAAAAAAGGGCGTTTCTCTGATTTGACCAGGGCGGTCAGTTTAGATCACCTGTCATTAAATAAAATAATACTTTTACCCATGTATCTCCTACTTTTTTCATTAATATTGGTTGCAAAATACCATTCTTTTCTTTTTAAAACTAATTACTTTCATGTTCTTCATCTGATTAAAAATATGGACTTTCTCTGATTTGACCAGGGTAGTCGTTTTAGACGACCGGTCATTAAATTAAATAAAATAATACTTTTACTCATGTATCTCAGATTTTTTTTCGTTAATATTAGTTGCAAAAAATACAAGATTTTTTTCCTTTTTAAAACTAATTACTTCCATTTTTTCGTCTGATTACAAAAGGAAAAATTTGGACTTTCTCTGATTGAACCAGGCTTGTCAGTTTAGACGACCGGTCATTCAATAAAATAATACTATGTATCTTATATTTTTTCGTTAATATTTGTTAAAAATACAATATTTTTTGTTAAAGTAGTTCAAGGAGACATCTCTTACAGGAGAACCGACGAAAATAATAAGTAATTGCTAACTTTAGTTTCATAAATACTGGTTGGCAAAAAAAAAAAAAATCAAATGCAAAAATTGCATGAAAAGTCACATCTTTATCGTTCTCAACCCGTGTATCTATATATCTATTTATATACGTAGATATCTGTGTCTATATGTGTCTGACATAACTTTCTGTGTGTCTATATAGTAGGCCTATATTTCTATAGATCTATGTCGATACACTTTCATGTGGTCTATATAACGTGGTGTATACAGAAATCCTATAACTTCTAATACTTTCGCGTTGAAGACTTCCTTGCTGTTGTTGTTTCCCGTGTTGTCGTTTCTTTCATGAAAATAAAAATTGTGTAAATACTCTGTACTTACTCGCTTTTCTTTCACAGTATGCAACCGTCTGGCTGCAACGGGGCTACTTGTAAAATAAATACATATATAAGCAGGATCTTGGAGCAAATATCTTAATCCTTATTTAGTAGGCACGCAAAAACTTATTTAAACGTCGTTTTTTATAATTAAAGAGATAGATTTAAAACAGCAACAACTTATACGTTGTTTAGTAACGATTTCCGAACGTAAACCCATATCTCAAATATGGTGAAATTCTTTATCCAAAGTAAGAAGCTTACACTTCTATCGAGTGTGACATTGGTAGAAGGTAACTACTGATATTTTATGTACTCGGTATAAAGTTGATTCGGAGAGTAGGACGGATAATGAGACAATCCTTTTCATCAGCATAAAATTTCCTTTTCCAATTTTAACATCTGTGGAGAAGTTTTATTTCTGACTTTGGAATAGTACAAAAATGCCAGATCGTTAATTAAGAAAAAATGTCATACCTCTTATAATGTTTCTAACAATATTATTTTAGTATTTGTATAAAACTGTGTTGCGCACTATTACTTTGTGAGTATTTATTATTACTTATTAATTTATATTAATTGACTCAATTCTCTATTTTACATACAAGGAATACTATTTTCATAGAAATGTTAATAAATCTATATTTACTGTGTGTTACTGTTTTTTTTTATTTTCTGACTGAGAACTATGTTAGCGCTATTTAAAAATATTATGAAAGTATACGTGATAATTAAATATATTACTCATTTCATGGTATTTCTATGGACCATGCTTATAATTATAATTAAATAACAAGCGGTAGAGTTAAAGAATCTGGACAAAACCTCAGTAACTAAACTAAAACCAATTCATGAAGAGTTTCCAGGAAAATATAATAAAGTAAGAAATACAATGCAAAAAATACCGACAATTTGATTAATAAAAGACAAGCCTGAAAGATGCGACCTGGAAAAATGAAGAGGAAGAAAAAATAAAAAGAGAAGAATCTGCATGACCAATTTATTGAACTGACAATGGAAAGACGCAAGGAGACACAGAGACATACAGGGGTAGAAGAAAACAAGTCAAAAACTCTATGGTCTCCCGGCTGATACCATTATAATGTTTTTGAATGAAAGGTAATGAAGCAGTTTTAATAAAAGCATTATAACCACGGTTTCTGTATGAGTTTTTAAAATATTTTTTTTGTATTCTAGATGTTAAATGGTTTGAAGGAATTTCCACGTGAGTTATTTTTCTTGTTATATTATTGATATGCAGTAACTAAATCCAAACAGATATAAAGTAATCACATATTGAAGTGCAATAAAAACAAACTGGTTACTAAATTGGATGGGAAGCCATAGTGCAAGTGAAGAAAAAAGTTCTGTATCAAAAATTATGTTCAATAAACCACATTCAATGTTAGTGGTATAGTTTTAGCACTAAGTAAAATGTTAAATCCATTAAGGGATTCTATAAGTGTCACATTCTCTGAAAGAAGCTGACCTAAATTAAAATTACCCAACAAAGTAAGAGTATCCTTATACCCACATGTAAGTTGTTGAGCTCATCGATGAATTTAAAAAAGAAATCTCTAGTTGGGCAGGTTTGCGGTACACGAGCATACAAGCATTCTGATGTATTAAACTTTAATCTATGAAGATATAATAAATATTTGTAAAATCGAGTAAACAAGAGTTACTTCCCTTGTACTGTTAGCCAAAAAAAACTGTTACCTTTTTGTCCACTTAAACCTCTAGCCTGGTGTAATATAATGGGCTAAAATAGTCAAATAACACAGTTTCATGACAAACGATGTCTTAATTTTTATTTGCATTTGGTGCCATTTAAAATCCCCATTTAGAAACATGCATTAATTTTAGGAGAAAAATAGAAATTAGAACAAAACGTGTCTTTTTCACTTCTAAAACACCTTGGGGTCAAGACCCAGAATTTGTCCAAGGTCAATTATTGTGGTATTGCTTTTGTTATTTTTTTCAGTAAAATATAATAGTCGAAAAAATTCTATGTTCAGGAACGTGCTAATTTTTCCCATTTGCCCCCTTTTGACCCGGTTGGAACGCAAGCAGAATTATCTGAGTCAAATATTACGTTCCCAGATCTATATTCATGTGCTCTTACTCTTGGGTAATTTTCAGCAAACTCTAATGGTTGGACAAGATTCGATGTTACGAAAAGTGTTATTTCTGGTTTATTTGTCTTCTTTTAACCCTTGGGAACGCAACTAGTATTGTTTATATTTATAAAAAACGAGAATGATCCATTTCCTCTCATGCAAAATTTTTGAAAAGTTTAATGAGTAGTAAATGATAATTTTTGAAACGAATTGTGGAGGGTGAATTCTAAAGTTCATTTCTGACTAGATCAGATAAAGAATAATTAAAACAAATTTTATCAGGGGTTTTCTGATGAAAGACGCCCATGAATTCCTACTCTGTTAAGCTCTCGACAAAAGGGATTTCTTCAACTCTGTATAATCTGTATTATAATTTTGGGTGCCGTGAATTATACTATTTCTTCACAATACTAAGAATAATGTTACGACCTTCTTCAGATGGCCTTGGTTTTCTCACAAATTTTTGTTTGGAGTAGAGTGTTTTCCTTTCTTTTACATAGGTTCTTATAACCTTCGAGATACTTCCTTGTGATACGGTCAAAATGTTAGCCTTTTTTTCGTTACAAGAGCACTGCTGTGACACGCCTCTCGTGGTTAGGTACAAACAACTGACCCCTGATCTTCTTCGGACTTTGGCCCGTGATGTCTAGTCTCCGAGAGGCTATCACATTAAGTCCTGAACGTCTCGATGTAGAATTCTCTAAAAGCGGAAAGAGAATCTCACATATATCAGAAAAAAGGAAGACAAACAAATAAGAATTCTATTCTACCAAAAATTGTTTTAACAAATTACAATCCTTTTACTAATATGCACATGTTCAGTTCTTAGCACATTTTTAAAGTCATTTCTTAGCACGTTTTAAAGTCTCAAATCTCTCTTCTTCGTAGAGGGAAAATGGCGGAATGGAGAGGAGGGTCAGGCGTTGGGAGCGATGTTATTATCTCGAGATTCCACGCAAATCTCTGTCTCCAACCTTATATCTAGGTAATTTTGAGCGGCATTTGTCTTATATAGTCAGGGTCGGGGTCGGGGTGGAAAATCCACTAAGCCAATCAAGTTAAGATACGTTTCTGGGAGAAACCCCAGATGCGAATTGCGGGGTGCAGTTCAGCCATAGTCTAGAGTTTTGAAATCTGGGACCAAAACCGATATCTGTTCCCATGACCTTAGAGGTTAATCTTTGTCTTTCAGAACAACTGGCCTGGTGTTCTTCAGGCCAGACGAATGTCATCGTCATTATTCTAACATTTCCTGTTATTGAATTTTTAAACAACAAAATATATATCTGGCCTTTCAATAAAACAAAATATATCTTGTTTTGACAATAAAACAAAATATATATCTATATCTTCTGATTCAAGTATTTGATATCTGCTGTCGTCCGGGATTATCTTAACAATTTTAGCATATGTACCCGGTCTTTCTTAGGCCCCCGCGGGTCTCAACCTCCCCAATAGGATCAAATCGCGCCTTCGAGTCGATCACGTTACAGTGTCACCTAGTTCAAGCAATATGATTTATTTGGAAATCTAATAGATCTGTCATTTTGATTTTCTCAGTAATATGCAATGTGAGATGTGTTAACTTTTTTACCAATTAACATAAATAAAAAAATGTAGCTAACATTTTGTCGTGTTGTTCAATTTTTATAAGTGTTTTAAATTTAATTTTACATTAACAAAGTATTTTTATTATTTTGATTGAAGCTAGTAGCTACGGCAGTGACATTAACACAACAGAACACTGTTGGAAATAGCAAGAATAGTAATTGAAATCATCGCTTGCAGAAGCCAATGTACATAAGACGAAGCATAAGATTTTAAGTGATTTGAAAAAGAAATACAACTAATATAGATACTTTCGAGAAACCTTATAGATTAGCAGTGGGCGTCGGGTGTTCGGTTTCGCCTGTGCGGAAAATACGATTACTTTTGATAACTTAATTTGTCCATATTTCGTATACATTATTCTAGAGTTGTGATTTCAAAAGTAAGAAAGAAGTATTTAGGCGCCATTAGCTTGAATCTAAACCAAAACTAGCATTAAAAGCTGGTGATATTACCACACTACTAACGTGATAGGCATATAAACAGATTAAAAAAAACATCCTAAAATCAATTTACAAAATGTTTAAAGATTTTTTTTCAATTTAAACCAATGCTTGCCCCCTTAAAAACAATTTTAAGCAACTAAAGACCTTTATAAGAATGGTCAGTAAAAACTCAAATAATTTGAGGATCCTACGGTAGGTGTGAGACTTTTAGTTTCCAAGGAGTTTGAGATCGGCAGACAGACAGACATACATGCAGGCGTTTATATATTAGGTTTAAAGTTCTCCATGCTCTAATTATATTATTCTCAAAAATCAATCCCATGTACATATATCTGATGGGCACAGGTATCAGCTTGTACTAGGCAAAGGTTTTGCAAAATGCAAAAATATTAAGTAACTAACGAGATGGAAAAACAGCAAACTCCCGCCAAAATTCTGTAGAAAGCACCCATATCTAGTTTATTGCCAGTTAAATTCAAGAGAAAGCTAACTGTTGCTTACGATGAAAACTCGCTGAAAAAAAAAGACTTATTATTACGCTTAATTATTTGAAAGTATTATTGGACATCTGGCAACAGCTGGAAATAAGCAAAACTTTTTATCACGCAGATTTTATAAACACTTGTTTTTGCTAGCGAGCTGTCGGTAAAAAGAACTACTCTGCGAACTTCTCGTGAGCAAATACTACTACCACGACAACAACAACTACTATATCTACTACTACTACTACTAATAATAATAATAATAATAAGAAGAAGAAGAAGAAGAAGAAGAAGAAGAAGACGAAGAACTAGCGGGACCTGTGAAAATTCCACCGCGGATCTTTCATATATAATACATTGAAATAGTTGGCATTCTGTGGATGTTCAGCGTAAATCGAGACGCTCTGTATTTATCGAAGCTAGCAGGGACGCCCGGCGTAGTCCGGTCGTAAAATATGCTCGAATATGAAATTTTAATTTATCCAGATTTCGTATATATTATTATAGAGTCATTCACTATTGATTCTTATCTATATGAATAAAACAGTAGACGTATGTGTGTGTAAATATATAACAGGTAAACTATTAAACTACTGTTCACATAGCACTAAAATTCTCAGGAAATAATATTCATCGACCAAAGGATAGTTTATAAGGAATAATAGCTTTGCTTACAGGTAAGTATATCGCATACAGACATACGAAGATTTGTATGTAAATGTTCATTAAGCATTCGGTAACATTTTTTTTTGTGCGCATGCGTGTACATTTGTGTGTTTTTTTTTCTCAGACTTGAACGCTCGGTTCTTTTTAATTTTGACACCAACTCATTTATTTATGTTTATGTATTTAAAAAAAAACCGAGATCATGCATGTATTTTACTCGCGGTTTGAAATTTGTAAATATGAAAACAACTTTTTTACGATCGCATATTTACTTAATTTCATACATTATTTTACGACGGAGAAGGGGGGATGACACACGTAATACGGACTGTTCTGAAATTAGTAAGAAATCCATTCTTAATATAGGAGGGGGCAGGTATTATTTAGACTATTCTGTACTGTCACTTAACTATTTATTAAATACTAGCTAGGCTACTCGACGTTGTTCGGGACCATATAAACAATGAGAAATTGAAGTCGATTTTTAATATAACTGTTATTCTTTGGAGAGAGGAATTTTAAATTTTTATCATTTCCTATTTTGAACAAAAGTTGTACGCTAGTTTCATTATATCCAAGAAGGGATTTTAAACAATAAAACTTCCCAATGTATGAGGTAATTCCTGGGAGGATTGTCTCATGACAAAATAATCAATATAATATTGCAAGAATGCGTTAATATTAAGAAATTATTTTGCGACAACAGAAAAGATACTACACGTATCCCTCATTAAATAATGTGCATGTGCTTAAAATCGATATTCTAACAACATCAGAACAGATGATATACCATTCTTTTCAAAAACCGAGAGCAAATATCGTGATCAAAGATTCTGTAAAGAAAAAAGAAATTAAGAAATGTTCACATGAAAACCAACCTGCTGCTACATTAATTCATTAAAATAAGGTACTTTTTTTGTCAAATGATATACCAATCTGTATCAGAAATTTACTAATTTAAATAATCGGTAAGTAAAAAATCGACAAAAATAATGCGCCGCCGAAGTAGCTTCAGTTCTTTCCAAACTTTACAACAGATGCCTTAATAAATCTAGCATTCCTGTCTGCTGGAAAACTGCTTCTGTAGTGCCAGTTTTCAAAAATTCTGGCGAAAGAACTGATCCAGTAAATTATCGCCCCATTAGTCTCCTCCCACTTTTCGCCAAAATATTTGCGACCATATTTAACCAAGCTCTAGTCCATCACCTTACTAATGCTTAATTTCTGGCTGACCAACAATATGTATTTAGGCAAGCCCGTTCCACAGCAGATATCCTTACTCTAATCTCACAATGTATATACCAGTCACTGGATAAAGCGGGGGAGGGTAGAGCGGTAGCTGTAGATATATCTAAGGCTTTTGACAGGGTATGGCATGAGAGTCTTCTCAAGAAAATCAGATCATATGGCATAACTGGAAGAATGCATAACATAATTAGATCCTTTTAAGATAAGAGAAAAATCCAGGCTGTCCTTGACGGTCATACATCCAAACAATATG
The DNA here is from genome assembly GCF_053919585.1 of Euprymna scolopes. Classification (NCBI taxonomy): domain Eukaryota; kingdom Metazoa; phylum Mollusca; class Cephalopoda; order Sepiida; family Sepiolidae; genus Euprymna; species Euprymna scolopes. The sequence continues at coordinate 79,736,073 of NC_136491.1, read as the reverse complement.
ATATAAATGCGGGAGTGCCTCCGGGGTCTATCCTTGGACCTCTGTTATTCCTAATATTCATAAATGACCTCCCTGAAAAAATTGTCTGTGAGATGGGTATATACGACACCACGCTCTATAACAGACACGACAGGAAAACAAATGAACACATATCTTAAGAAATGGCAGAAACACTAGAGGATGACCTGCGATCCGTAGTGGAATGTGGACAAAAATGGATGGTCACCTTCAATGCTGCCAAGACTAAACTTGTTTCCGTCAATAATTACAAAAAAAAAACATTCTCTACCGCCAATAGCAATGGCCAAAGCCTCGTTATCTGAAAGTACATCTTTTAAAAACCTCGGCCTAACGTCCACGGGAAACATGAGTTTAAACATTTACATTGTGAAAATTGCCAGGACCGCTGCGAAGAAGGTACGTTCTCTCTTCCGTGTTAGAAAGCTATTAACGCCTGAAAGTATCCTATACCTCTATAAGGCTACCATTCGCTCATGTATAGCGTAGTGTTGTCATATTTGGGCTGGTGCATCTGCTACTAGTCTCTCGTTCCTAGACAAGGTTCAAAAGAAAGTCGCCAATCTGATAGGGCCTGAACTGTCAACTAAATTTCAGCCTCTGTCACATCGACGAAATGTTGCATCCCTTTGCCTGTTCTACAAGAAATTAACGGTGAATGCTCTGACGAACTGTAAGCACTTGTGCCCCTTCGGCGTAATTACCCCCGACAAACCCGACAAGCGGCTAAATCCCACCGCTTCACAGTAGAAATTCCTAGATGCAAGAGAGCCTTCTACTCCAATAGTTTCTTTCCCAGGACAGCTAGAGTTTCTAATTCCCTTCCGGGTCCCTGCTTCCCCGACTGTACTGACCTCCTGGCCGACCTGAAGAAGCTCGTCGCTCGCTTCGTCGGTTCAAGCGACCGAATATTTGCGTGCCCCTCTTTGTCTAGGCTCCCGGATGACGCCAGTCGGCTGTTGCGGATGTCGTCGAAGCTCAATGTGCTTGGGTTTGTGGAGTTGTTGGCTGGAAACCGAAAAATCCTTAAGGACAATGTGGAGCAGATTTCGGCATCGGTTGACCCACTGGAATCGCCTACAGAGAGCCCACGGTGCTACAAATGTGGCCGCCCCAACCACTTCAAAAGAGACTGCAGCAGCGGTGCGAAGAGCACCCTGGACTATGGAGCACAGAAACGAGAACGCTATCACCGATGCGCCATCCGGGCCATATAGCACGGAATAGTCCGGGAAACGAACAAGGGGAGGAAGCCGCGGCGCCAGCACCCTCCCAAAAGTAATACTGAACAAGGCGCTTCCTGTAGTGACAGTGCGAGTTGATGTGTGTAGCCGCTCAGCGATGGTTGATTACCGATGCACCGAAATCCTCATAAACAAGAAATGTTGCTTCGCATGGACGAAACAGAAAGTCTCAGTATTAACCGTTGGCGGAGGCTCATTGGTGTGTTGTGGGGTAAGCATTGCGCATATAAGCGTTGGCGATGGCCACCCGGTGGCTGTGAAGGCGTTGGTGGTCGACAGGGAACTTCTTGGATACGATCTTCTCCTTGGAATAGACACTATTACACAGTTGGGTGGAATCAGCGTGGACGGCGCCGGTGATGTGAGCTTTTCTTTACGCAAGGAACAGGTATGCGCGGAAATCACTCTTCATGAACCCGATTTCCACGCGGAATACAACAAAAGCATAAACGCATGGACCGTGTCTTAGAAGTTATCGGGCGACCAGTCATCAATGTCCTTGCGGAATCGATTGATGGAATATCCCACTTGCGCTTGGCAGAACTTTAATGGATAATGGCTTGATGGTTCAGTACCCAGAGGATGAGGTTGGCCCACTAAGAAATCTGATCCCCCTGATGGCCGTCAGGCAAGAAAATAAATAGGTCCGACCCGTCCTGGATTACCGGGAACTCAATGAACACGTCGACCCACACACGGCCGAGGAGGATGACGACTGCACACATAAACTAAGGGAGTGGCGGCAGCATGAGGCGTACGCAGCAGTCCTGGACGTGCGAAGAGCCTACCTGCAAATACGCGTCGAGAAATCGCTGTGGCCGTTCCAGACGGTCGAGATCAAAGGGGTCTTTATTGTTTGATCACGCTGGGGGTCGGCCTGAACGTGGTCCCGAACACAGTGGCAACGATGATTCAGACTATCCGGCGTCAACATGCAACCGTGTAGTAGGGGACGTTGTTGTATAATGACGACATTTTTTTTAAACAAGAGGCTCATGTCTGCCCAGGCGGTTAAAACCACTTTGAGAGCTTCGGGTTGTCGTGCAAGGAGCCAGAGCGCCTGCAAGATAAAGCGAAAGTTCTTGGCTTGCATCTGACCGGCAGCGCATGCGGACTCCGCTGGGAGAGAGGTGGTTATATCCCGGAAGTTCCATCAACATCACGCGTCGGAGCGTTTTTTCCGTCTGCGGAAAACTGGTGGGCCAGTTTCCCGTGTGTGGGTGGTTCCAGGTCGCAGTAGCGCCATAAAGCGACGTGCGATTTTCATGCCAAGGGGATGAGACAATGAGGTACGTGATCTCGCCCTGCGAAGCATGCTGGTGGAAGCTGTGGCCAGAGTGGCCGAGGACGACCACGTGCGAGGGAGCTGGTGCCTCGACGGGAGCGAGTTTTCAGTTTAGGTGGACGCCAGCTTACTCGCCCTTGGCGTTGCTCTGGCGGTAGACGGATTTATTGTAGAAGATACCTGCTGGCTTCGGCACATAAACATGGCCGAGCTTAATGCTACACTCAAAGGGGTAAATCTGGCGCTTCGTTGAGAGTCCAGACTGCTACACATCGTCACAGACTCTACGTGCGTGCATCGGTGGATAAGCGATGTCTTGAGTGGGAAAGCACGGTTGACAACGAAGGCATCAGCCGAAATTTTAATACGGAGACGACTTGCTACCTTGTCCGAGATTATCAAGGAATTCAACCTGACCGTAGATGTGACACTGGTTCAGTCCTGTCAGAATTGCACGGATTGCCTGACCAGAGTGCCACACCATTGGCTGGAACTGCCAAAAGAAGTGGTAGCACCGGCACCTGTAAATTGCGCCGTGGTGGGGCGTCAGCTTAGCCCGGACCATGTTGCTGATGTCCATTGCCAAGGCAGGCACCCCGGTGTAAACCGAACGCTTTACTTCGCCAGGCTATGTGTCAAAGAGGAACGTGAAATCTGTTGTGAGGAGCTGCGAAACCTGTCGGTCGATCGATCCAGCACCCATCCGGTGAAAGAAGGGAAAACTGAGTGTGAGAGGAAATTTGAACAGGCTCACAATGGGCTTAACTAACTACAGCGACGGGCATAGTCTTACGCTCATCGATTGGGATATACAATGTAGCGGCCCCTTTCGCCGGCAGGACTCGGCCGCCGTTGTCTGTGAGCTGGAAAGTGTCTTCCTCGAGTGTGATCTCCATTCTAAGATACTGACCGGCCTGTGTTTGCGAGCAGTTCAAACAGTTCGCAGAGGCTAAGGTATACGTCTACGATTGCGGTGTGCACATGTGTCTAGTGGTATTACAATTATTGAGAGAAACCATAGGACAGTCAAGGCCATCGCAAGTACGAAGGTGTGTATGGTGCCTGAGGTTGACTATAGGTATAACGTAACCCCTAAGGACGACATTTCACCCTCTATCGCGCCAGCCGAAGCACTGCAAAGGTACCAGGTTATGGTAAGAGGCATGGAGACCAGCCCACTGCCCGAGTCGGAGGCGATTAGAGAGAGTATCAAACAGGGGGGTGTTGAGTGGATTTAGAACCTGCAACGGAACCGGGCGTGTTACGGAGGTGATCATCCCACAATCGGTGCGGGTTGACGGGGTGCCCCGTCACGTCAAGAATCTTCGATCGACATCACAAGCGCAGCCACTACTCGGCGAGGAGAGTGAGACTGGATCTGAGACCAGTGAACCATCATTCTGGGTTACGCCGATTGCGTCCGACAGCGATCCTGAGAATAGCAGCCTTAGGTTCACCGAACCTGAAACCAAGGACGAAAGCACAGGCGAGGACGAAACCCCCGTTCCCCTTTTCCGAAGAAGCACCCGAAGAAAAAGACTACAGCGTTCCTGCTCTCTCTGTGATAATGATATCAAGGAGGAGTGTTGCGAAAATTGTGGGAACGCAGGCTTAAATCTTAAACGGCCTCGGTGTGCGCTTTGCCGACGCAGCGTCATCATACTGAAAAGGGCCCAAGATGGCGCCTGCGGCCTTATATAACAATTCAGTCTCGCAGGATCTCGTGTACTCTCGCGCACATATGCACAGATGAAAATGTGGAGGACTCTGTCTTTTATAAAAACAGGCCACTGGAGTAGATGGGACAGACGTGAAAACGACTATACGGAAAGTACGGACAGACGACGCAACTGCAGTGAGCTGAGGTTTTTTGTACTCTTTTTTATTCTTTGCAACAAGAACATCAGTGCACATCAAGAGGAGATGGACAGTTTATAAGAAACCCTCCACAGAAACAACTATCGAGAGAGAGCATCACATCAGCTTCAAGAAGTCTAGACGAAACACAAAAGGACACCACTCAGAAACTCACCACACTTTGTATACCATATATGAAGAGCTTGTCTGAAAAACTTCAACGAATGTGTAATCTATATGACATCAGGGCAGTATTCAGGAGTGATTCAACTCTCCGAAAACAGTTTGTGAGAGTCAAGCCCCCTACAAAAGAAATCATTATTAAGAACCGTGCATATGAAATCCCATTGAAATGTGGAAAAATATACACGTCGTTCGTTGAAAGTACGGTTAGAAGAACATCGAACACCCGTAGTACGTGAAGAAACTGAAAAGTCAGGTATAGCTAACCATATTTGGAAAGACACGGGAAACCATCTACAATTATGGGATGAAGTAAAAATTATAGACAGAGACGAACGGTGGAGAGTAAGACGACTGAAAGAAGCAGCGTATATGCTGAGGAATAACCAACTGCTAAGTAGACCTAGTATAGAATTTACTAGGAAATGGGAACCAGTATTTCTAGTCAATATATACAAGTAATGAGTAAAATAATTTATATACACAAGTAATAAGTATATATATATATATATATATATACATATATATATATATAGTAATAATAAGTAATAAACAGTGATATTTTCATATATAAATAAAAAAATAGGGTTAAGTCTCCTAGAATTCCTGATTGAATTACTCGCAAGGACCCGTGGCACAATTGTTAAAATACCGGAAAAATCAATTGTAAAAGTGATAATCTCCTGTAGGTTGAAGGTGCAATCCTGGCCGACAAATACATTTGCGAATTACTTAGGACCACTATCCAGTCATGGATGACGGAACATAATACCCGAATACCGATGGTGATGACAATTCAGACGGGGAAATATTTATAACAGTTCTTTGAACATCATGACGACGATATGATATATCCGGAGGAAGACATTTATAACAGACTGCAATGATTCTTGGCGACTTCATATTAATAGTGTCTGGGAGATATTGATGCAACTGTTATTCACACAGAAGAGGGGAGATACATTATTTGTGATGCTGGGAAGGATACATGATACCTGGAAGGGTTATACAAAAATTCGCTTATATATGAATATACAAAGCACATTTACCTTTTCGGCTGTAAATACGACACGAGACAACATAGCCATCAAAATTATTAATGCGGATTTCTTTATTCATCCGTCGGCCGATTGATGAAGGCAAAAATTCAAGCCTTTTCGACTACATGGTCTATCTTTCTCCATTTGTCAATTGATTGTATCACCGAACCCTCGGTTCATATATTGAGGAATCTCCTTGTTTATGACGTCGGAATGTAGTTTCCAACGTAACTAACTTTCACGTGGATTTACATATGTCTGTCGAAACACACTTTTAGCAAAAAAGAATTCCCAATTCTAATTGTTTAAGAACTAACCTATTTTAAACACTATCTTTAAACCCGTAGTGCCCATTCTTTTAACTGCCATATTTAATATCCAGTTATTCTAAAAGAATGCCCACTCGCGTTTTCCAACATAAATTATATTCATTTATTTCTAAAGGAAGTTACAATAACCTCCATTCATAGGATTTCAATTATCCACTTGTCTACAGGGTTCGATTCTAGCTTTTCTCTAATATAATTTTCACTTATCTAGTCTGCTACCTTACTTCCATGAGAAGTGGACAGCACGTTCCTGTAACACAAGAGTACGCTGCCCCGTGAAGAAAATAAAGGGTGCCGCTCGAAATTCCGTCCAAATTCTCGCGTTAGACAGAAACATTTCCGTGTTCGACAAGATACACCTGAAGCAGGTCGGAGATTGTATCGATCGAAACGTTGTGAAAATCACACTCACGATGAGAACAGTAATCCGATGAATAATAATACAAATAACCAATCCTCATCTCAAAAATTCAGAAACGTCACACATCATCATTAATACGTTTTTAAAAGACAACCATATTTTACCAACAAACAGCTATCGATTACTTGATAGAAATATCAGTTACTGGTTGATATCGGTTACTATAAACTTAATGGTGATACGCTCTCTGAAACATCCATTGGTTACTTGATAGAAATATCAGTTACTGGTTAATATAGGTCACTATAAACTTTATGGTGATATAATCTCTGAAATTTCAGTTCTTATTGCTGCCAACAAAGTACTTTACTAACTGAACGGTCCCTTATACGCTTCTAGTTTCATTTCGTTAATTTAGTTTTTGAACCCTGCATCTCTGATAAGCTGCCGGATCTAAGTACGGTCAAAGATGCCGTTTTCAAACGTGACAAACGCCTGGCACAAGTAAGTCAAGGAATCATAATTCTTCTTCAGAGCTTCGGTGAACTGCTTGATTCAGCTGAGCTTGATATGCAGCGATGGGAAGACTTTTTTCTCTGTAGACGTTCACAGTTCACTCTCTATTCGTGTATACTAATCATTAATTTGTTTTGAGATTTCTGACATCAAACTGGTCTCTTTTCAACATAACACCTGGAACTCTTAGACCAGAATACTATTTTCCATTGAAATAATAATTTTTCATCAAAACATGGAATTTTACACCCACTAATTCTGAAATACACCACGCCTGCGTATATCTGAACAAAAATATAAAAAATGCAACATGTACACATTTTTTATTCAATGCATCAGATTCATCCAAAATCAATTGAAAAACACAGACAACAATGTTATAATTAAAGCCATGACAAATGAAAATTATTTTCATTATTTTGACTCTCGAGTATATATCAGTTTATATCTGATATGTTTTAGATAGAGTAATGTGGTTATCAATTGATTAACTGTGTCATACTGTGTCGTATATATACTCGAGAGTCTGACAAAGAAAAAATATTCTCTTGTCATAGCCTTAGTTATAATAAATAACACTAAAACATTATGTGAAATCTTAAAACCCAAGACTCTTTAATATTTGCATCACAGGTGATCGGTTTCGTTTGAAAAATTGTATGCGCTGTTGCAAATGGGCTGTAAATCTATGGCATTGTTATACCTATATGATCCTTGCACTACAGTTAGCATTATAAGGTGACGTGGCGCCTTCATCACCATCTCGATTAAATTGCTAATATGTAGTGTGCCCTTGGGTTCCTTTTGACTGTGATCAACCAGTTTACACTTCGTAGATATGGTGTTAAATTAAGTTAAATGTATAATAATAATAATAATAATAATAATAATAATAATAATAATAATAATAATAATAATAATAGAATATAGAATATACACGGTCATACAGGGAAGGGAGTATACTGAGATTTAAACCATTGCATGTCGAAAATCCAAAGAAATGATACAAACTCACACCAGAAGCAACGCTTGAAAGCGGAACTCATACAATCATATCAGACATGGACATACAGATGGGCACACCGGTCAAATATAATATGTATCAAAAAGAAAGCGGTGCACAGCCGTACATTTCACTGTTATCGCATCCCCGACGCGCGCGCGTAGAATCTACTAAAAAACAAAATAATGCCGCGCTGCCTCAACAGTAAACCCAGTTGCTCCTGGATGTATAAACATCGTTTCAGCTGCGCGTACATTTCCCTATGCCCGCCCACGCAAATTCGGTGGGTCTAAAACGGAACTTCAGTTGTTCGTGCGGACGCCACTTAAAGCATCTTACGTCATAAGAATGTTATTCTTTTCATCGAATCGGATTATAAGGAAAACACATTTTTAGAAAATGTTTTTTTTTTTCTGAAGGCCCTGCTGGAGCCAGTCGGACAAGTATAAGAAGGGCATGTTTCGCCTAAACGATGAGTCGAATTTTGAACGCCATGGCGTAAACATCAACATCGACCCGTCCGCGTTTGGACGTTAAACACACGCACGCCCGTCAATTAAGTCCTCCACGTGGATACGGACTTGCATCCTAATGGACTTTTTTATTTTTTTACCCTTTTCTATCTCTCCGCTAAGTAAGCGGTGGACTTTTTATATTGTTTACATCTTCGTAAAAAGACTGGTTATTTCTAACCAGGAACTTTCACTTTTCTACATCTTTTCATTTAATCACCTCAGTCGCAGGTATAAGAAAATTTCCTATCTTTTCTTTTCATTCAATTACAATCCTTTTAGAAATAAATTTTGTGTTTAAGTTATCCATTCGTCCCAGTCATCTTTGCTTAATTGTTTCAACTCCATTTTACACTCGATTCTTATCACTATTCTTATTTATTATTTTGAATTTGCGGGATTAACATCGACACACGTTAGCTCCGCAAAACTGTCCCATCACAGATTAAAGGGATACGGAGCAGAAAACTCCAAACAAACGTCAATAATAGAAGGAACACTAAAAACAAACATGAAAAAAAATTAAAAACTGAATCGTAGAAATTAAAGGTAGAGTTAATGCTGGGAAGTTTAAAACGCATAACGATTACGAAAACGTTTGAAATCTGAAAAGAGTGATTCACATAAGCTACAAACGCTAAATGGCCTTAGATAAACCGCAATAGGAGTAAAACAAAAAAGATTGGGAAGTAAAATGCTGGACAAAGACAACTGGATCTGAAAAAGTGTCAGATAACAACATTCTTCAAAAACGTCGACAAACATTAACTAAACACCTGGGCAAAAAGGGTGGAATTATGTGGGAGAAAGCAGCGACTAGGCCAGAAATCTATAGAGAAATCAATTTGCCCAGTTTGTGGGAAGGCTTTATGTGATGAGGGGAGTATGAGAAGACATATATGAACGCATACATTTTCTGGACGAATATAACCAAGACTATATTGATAAGAAAGGGTCTATAAGCTGGCTTAAGGATGGATCGCTCCACTATGACCAGGAGAAGTTTATAATAGCTGCCCAAGATCAAGGCTTGATGACGAATGCGTTTAAAAAGATGAGTGGTCTCAGCAAAGATAACAAATGCAGGTTCTGCCACACAGAAGTAGAGAGTGTGAGCCACCTGATTTCTAGCTGTAAGGTTCTGCTAGGGGACGGCTACTATACAATGCGACACAATGAAGTATGCAAATATCTCCACCGGACGATCTGCAATAAGTAAAATATCGAATGCAGCAAGAAGTCATGGGAACATATACCCGAAAGAACAGTCGGAAACAAGTCATATACCATCCACTATGACTATGCAATCCCTACAGCCACGTACCTAGAAAACGGAGCTATAAAACCCGACATTGTAATATGGGACAAGAAGGAGAAGGAAGCAACCTTGGTAGAAGTTAGTGTCCCGAATGATGCTGGGTTAAACAGAGCTGAGAGGGAAAAGATTACCAAATACCAGGGTCTTATGTATGACATGAAAAGAAACTGGAACCTTAAGAAGATCTCTATCATTCCAGTAATTATAGGAGCAACCGGACTTATGAAAAAGAATTTTACAAACTATCTTACAAATATACCAGGTAAACCAAGTGCAAAGGAGATTCAAACAATTGCACTTAAAGTGACGGTTAGAATCTTAAAAAGATCTCTCGGTTGGAGTGTCTAAAATAGCAGGTGTATGTTTGGCATCTGGTAGGATGCCCCATCCCTGGCTTAAACAAAATGATAAGAAAAATGAAACAATGAGAGAAATCTTTTAGTTGTGAAGATTGCGGAAAGGAATCTTCCCAACAGCGTAGTGTGAAAACGTTATTGCCAGTTAAAAATCAATGAAAAGCTGTCCTAACAATTATATAATCATTTGCATGAAATTGAATGTAATTTTGAGCGGAATGGTACTGAGATTCTAAAGAAACCTGTAATAATAATGATAACACCATCACCACCACCACCAATAATAATAATAATAATAATAATAATAATAATAATAATAATAATAATAATAATAATGATCTTTTAATTTTAATAATATGTAAAATATTAATAATGTGTTGTAAACTGTTATTATAGTAATTATCGTAATAATTGTTATATCTAGCAGTAAGAATTATCATTATTATATTGCTGAGTTAAATATATAATTAGTAGTAGTAGTAATAATAATGATAATAATAATAATAAACAATAATAATAATGATAATTATAACAATAAAAATAATAATAACAACAACAATAACAACAAAGTCAACTATATCTAGATGTGAAAAAAAACGAACAGAACAATCGGACCCAATAGACCCAATACGCTACTTAAGCCAGATGAGAAAAGAGCGATTTTATCTTAAAAGACATGACGACTGGTTGAAATACATCAAGAAAATGTCACAGAAAATCGAGATAGGGACAGAGAATAAAACATTTAAGACAACCCTCCAAAAAATGGCGAACTGGAAAGCACCAGGCTACGAAAGAATACAAGCGTACTAGTTTATAACATTGAAAACATTACATTAAAACTCATGCAGAATCTCTCTCTCTCTCTCTCTCTCTATATATATATATATATATATATATATATATATATATACACACACACATTGCATAGGTTTTCATGTTGTTTTTGATTAAAACTGATACACCCAGCCAGTGTCGGTATATTTTTGAAATCACAACTTTGAAATATATAAGAATCGATACGAATTTGACCCTATAATAATATATACTAAATGTGAATAAATTGAAACATTTTATTTAAGCGTATCTTACGACCAAGCTAGGCTTGCTTAGATAAATATTTTTGCAGTTTTAACAAAAGAGCAACAATCATATCTGGGCGTCTGCATTTACACTGAACAGCTACACAATGCCAACATCAATATATTACATATAAAAGAGTCTGTTGTGGAATTTCCACAGGCCCCTCGAGTAACTATTATATTAATAATGTGGTATTACATCGAGTATTTATAATTATTCTTATAATAATATAATGTTAAATTCAGTAATAATAATTAGCCTTATAATAGTGTTGTTTTAAATCTAGTAAAATAAATACAATTGTGTAATGTTCAATCTATTTTTAATTATTATTAGAATGATGCACTACATTTCTTTATATTGAATATATTTAACTAAATTTTAAAACAACGCTTGTGAGTTGTGGTATTTATCGATGTTTAATATATTTTAAGAGATGAGACAATGTTTTTATCGATAGATTTCATCCAGAATTGGATCTTTATCATTTCTTTCACTAAACAAGTTTAAAAGGTTACATAACTTTTTTCTTGCTCAATCATATAAAGTTTGCTCGTTGATGGTTTTGCATTTTGATCTTGCAAGGGATATATTTCAATTAAGGTTAACTCAGAAATCAAAGTGAATTATTATGGCTTTAGCGGATGTCTTTTACGATATGAAGTATACATTCATAAAACGTTTAAATAGAGACGACTGACAATATATATATATATATATGTATACATATATGTATATATATATATATATGTATATATGTATATATATATACGTATATATATATGTATATGTTTATATATACATACATATATATATATACATATATATATATATATTTATATATTTCCCAATTACTACAGCAGGTGCCTGATTACCTATCAGGGTTTGAAGTCTCGAAGTCAAAGTGAATTTATATGGCTTTAGCGGATGCCTTTTATGATATGAAGTAAGTATACACTCATGAAACGTGTAAACAGAGAAAACTTTCAATCCAATATATATATATATATATATATATATATATATATATATATACCTCACAATAACTAGGTATGCATTAGGGTTCGCAATGACGAAAGATCTCAATATTATATTAAAATTATTCTCAATTGAGAGCAAACACTTTACACACCAAACACTTTACGTATGTGATCTATGTGACACGTGACAGCACGCCTTTTTAGCATGTGGTAGCCCGTAGGTTTATCTTAGCAGGACTTTGCGTGTAACAATATCAATTTCAATAAACCCATATTTTCCGAAAACATTATGAACACACACGTTCAATAATTCATGGAAATAAACTGATACGCAAACCTTATTCATACCTGCAGGCTCAGTAGGCACAGTATATATTCAGAAAGATGCATGTCCATGTATGTGTATATAAAGAAATTGAATGCGTAAAAAACACCTTCTTCGAACGCTTAACGTTTCGCCAGCACAAGTAGTCGGATAATCTGGTATAAAGACATATTCCCCATAAGTAAACCATCACAAGATATTCAGAATCGTGTAATATTCACAACCAAAATAAGATCTCATCGGTATGATAAATCTGCAGTTGTGACGCCAAAGTGTAATGCTGTGACCCTTTCGGCTGTGATCACAGCGTAGTATCTGTGTTAACTGTGACAAGCAGGCCATGTGTCAAAACATTATAATAATAATAATAATAATAATAATAATAATTATTATTATTATTATTATTATTATTATTATTATCATTATTATTATTATTATTACTATTAATATTATTATTATTAATATTATTATTATTAATTGATTCGAATGACGGGTTGTCGATGAAACAATCATTATGTTCAGAAAAATAAACAATTAAATTGTGAAAAATGCTTGACATATATAAAATAATAATATCGCAAAAGGAAAGTATAAATAGAAAACAGATGTAAACATTGTTTTTGCTTTGCATAAACAAATAACTAGATTGGGGGCATTAGGTTGGTCCGAGACACGAAATGATGTGAGGTTAAGAAACGCATGATTGATGTAGATTTGGGGAGATTCTAAGCAGTTGTTAGCTGGCCATCAAAGAGATTGGACGACTCAAGATGACAGGGGAAGCAGCATAACTTCGGGCAGCCAAGATGTAAAGAACGTGAAAATGCCGGCCAAATAATGAGAATAAATGTTCATAAATAATTCAGATATGTGTTGTGTCATTTACATCTGTTAAAAGCACTGGTTGTCTACACCTGTTTTGATACATCCGCGTCAATCACTTCCTGTTGAAACTGTTGCATAAATGTTAAAATATACACGATAGACGATCAACTAAATGATACGATGTATGTAAATACACGCATTTACACGTGCTTAAATATGCAGATAAAATATACAAATCAACGATTCAACGTGCACGTCGCTATAGAAAGTATACATACACCTGTCTATATAACAAAAAATATTTTTTTTTTCGAAATGAGGTGATCTAAACTAAGAACCCGAAGCTAGATACTTTTCCAGACTAAATAAATGTGTGTTCTGAAACCAGAAATAATATATACAATGATTTATTTAAACGGAGAAGATGTAAATGTTGCCATTCACTTCTTTAATAACTAAGTGTTTGAGAGGAAAAAGAAAACTTCAATCTAATAATTTGATTGTCTATGGATCTCCCATGGAAACAAATGTTAGGGCCAGATGCATGAGGACATCGACTGAACTAAAATGAAACAAAACGTGTATACACATATGTATATGTCCACATAATTAGTCGTGTGTACGCATTACCCGTTTTCACTCAATGTATATATATATATATATATATATATATATATATATATATTTATATATATAATCATGCATAAACACGACTTGTTAAACTCTTGCCATAGGAAATGCATGAAGAGAAAAAGTATTTTGTTAAACACCTCTTTCAGTTCTACTGTTAAAACTTATACCCCAATGATATTTTTCAATATTGTTGACAAAATTTTTCAAGACCCTGCAAAGATACAACACTTTACTTAATAAAAACTCCATCACGATATCATACGATACAATGCCTAATTTAGCCAGAACAATTATAAATCTAACAAGAAAATTAAAGAAGCTCAGGCAACCCTTATTCCTTCAGCCAAGAAAACTTAATGTAATTGCCGAAACAGAGTGACGCCCTCTTGAGAATGATCGTAAATGTGATTTATTCCTTTACTACAAACGAGATGCCATCTAAATTCTTCAAATTCTACACTTTTAATTTTCTTACTGCTAATCTTCAGACAATCACAGGGAAATGAATTTTAATATCCATCTATACGAATAAACATGCTAAATAACAATTCTTACAATATAAATAGTGGTTGTTCTTTGCCAGAGCACTTCTATTGTAGTAATATTAAAAACCCGATCCGCACCATTATCCCTTATAATTCACCTAATGTTTACCCTGAAATGATAACTATAGATTCCACAACACCTGCAACAGTAACCAGAATGCACCCAAAACATACACATACATTAGATTTACTTGCACTTTAAAAAAGCTGAGAATTTCAAACTACATATCCTCATTTAATAATATAAACCCAACTAGTTACCAAGGAACCTCTTTAACTACTCTCATAAATAAAAGTTATACGAATATTCGTTTCTCAAGTAACTGTTATATTATCTATTAATCCAAATCACGTACCCCTGGCTTAAAATGTTGTAACCTCTGCTTATCTTAGGCAGTTAGGATAAAACTTCTCCTCAATTCAAGAATGTAATCTATGCGAAAAATGATCTGATGTCCCAATGCAAACATAAGACAAAGTACAAGAATTTTAATTTTAGAATCATTGAACCGCCACTGAAACACTAACTGAATAATTAACCCATTTTTTATTATTACTTTCTTACATTTTTCTTGACTATTTCAAATTACTTTAATATTTTAATCTGCTGACTAGCAACACTGCCTAATTACAAACCATTTGGTACATTATTAAGATCATCCATTATACGATCTAGTTATTAACATTCATATCATGACTATTACTGTTATCTTAGGTAGAGCTAGTAATAATTCAAATGTATACACTACTATTATATATATATATATATATATATATCTATATATATATTAATTTTATTTTATATTTATCCATTTAATTACTGCTATTCTTATTATTTTTCTTATTAAAATCTACACGAAAATAATTATTAAAATTTTAATCATACAAGGTTTATTATTTCTGCCATTATAATGTTTACAAATATAATAAAATGTAATATATATATATATATGTATATATATATATATATATATATATATATATATATATATATATATATCTTTAAAATATTCAAATTTTATCCTTCTTACTTTTTATTCGTTTTTTATCTTCAGTATAATAATTAATAGTAATAGTGATTTTTATACCGTTATTCTTTTTTCTATAACTTTATAAATGACACTACTTAAATTTTTTATTATAGTTTAGCGCATAAATACCTGTATTATGTTCATATTTCATTTTCATTAATAATTTTACTTAAGTCTTTGCAACAATATTTCCTCTTCTTCTTCTTCTTCTTCTTATTATTATTATTATCATCATTATTATTATTTTATTATTATTATTTTCATTATTATTATTACCGTTGTTATTTACTTTCATAATTTTGTTATCCTTAATATGATTGTCGCCATCGTTCATATTCTTATCATTATATAGCTATCCTTTTATCACCTATTCATTAATTTTAGCCTTCCTCCGTTTTTTTATGCTAGGATTGTATGGGCTTGTAACACATTTAAACACGCATTGAATTATGCCAATCCTGCTGTCTATACAGTTGCTACTGTGTTGGTTAACATTTACACATTCGCACCTTCGTCATGAAATGACTTAATTTAAGATATCGCGTCTGCTCTTACTATTTGACGTCAAATTAACCATGAAAGCGGTTAGATTTGCCGTGTGTAACTCACTAAAGATCAACTTTGCGATTTCTGGTGTTATTCATCAACTGACAAAGCAATTTAAGTTGCATTAAGAATATATTCAACCCAGATAAGTTCTATCTCTGAAAGTACTTATCTACTTAGATTATTTTTCATCCAAAATTATCTTACACGTTCCACTGACTTTTTAATTCTGAATACTTTTATTTTAAATTTCCTTTTCTTTCTAGTTTTATTATCGAATGAGACTCTATGCACGGTTGAACATTTACTCCCGGTTTGTTTTTGTTTCTTTTAACCCATTTACTCCATATTTTTACAGGATTTTAACTGAAATGGACACATTTTTTACAATTTTTATGTCCAGTGTTCAATCTTTTTTTTTTCAAGAGCCGTCGCTTTTTTGACGTTGAGTTTATTTTTTTTGTGTTTTTTTTTCACCGTAGTAGC
Organism: Euprymna scolopes; assembly: GCF_053919585.1. Taxonomy (NCBI): domain Eukaryota; kingdom Metazoa; phylum Mollusca; class Cephalopoda; order Sepiida; family Sepiolidae; genus Euprymna; species Euprymna scolopes. The sequence goes on along the minus strand of NC_136491.1, from coordinate 79,719,597 downwards.
CTCCAGGTTCGATTTTTTTCCGCACCCTTTTATGAGTGTCCTGGCAACGAGCACCAAAAAGGTGTATGTTGTGTAGTGGGTACCATATCACGATACAGGATATATGTGTGTAATAGGGTACCAACATCATACAGAGATATGTACTTGTGACGAAGGGTTCAGCACTATGTGTGTACGAAATTATTTAAAGAGACAAGAAGTAGCTATGTAAACGAAGGATATTAGTTCTAGAAAAGAAATTTATCTCAAGGAAACAGGTGTATTTATTTAAAAAAAAAGAAAGTAATGTCGATTGGCACTTGCATCAATGTGGGGGCGGGGATGAACGAAACTTTTTAATAAAATTTTATTTTTAGAGCAACATCAAATTTTATTTAATTTCGTTTAAAAATGAGAAAAAAAAACTTCTGTTTATGATGAAATGAATGCCTTCGTGTCACCCTTTCATGTGTTAAAATAGTCTGATAGCAGTGTTTTGATTGAAATAAGTGGCAGACAACAATCTGACTATTTTGGCGGATTTTCATCAGTCGAGGATTCGAACGTGAATACATGTTTATTTTTGTTTATTTTATGAAAATCATATTCATGGAAATTACTTATTCTACTGTAATGAAGTAAGTTTCGAAGATAACCGAGTGTATGCATTTTTATGATAAATGGAAAATATTTCATGTTATTCAAAATATGTTACATAACATTTAAAAATATTTAAAAAAAACAGGGGTCACTAAGATATTTGTTAAAGATTTTTCTATTACTCACTTTTTCGGAAAAATGAGAATAATAGTACGAATAAAATATAAAACATATTTGTTTTGTTTTAGAAGTAAACCTGTATTCTGTGTTGGCATAATGCCCTGTATAAGAAAGCTCTATCAGAAAAACTAAAAATAGTAAAAACCCATGCATTCGGAAAAATTCGGCAGTTTCTGTTTGGTATCAATAGTTGTTCATCTAATCGATAAATGAATAATATATATATATATATATATATATATATATATATATATAGGTATGCTTCATAAATGCCATTTAACGTCTAAACAAGAATAAAACATGCATGCAATCGAAACGTAATAATTTTTAGTACTCTTGCATAATTTGACCCGGATTCTCGGTAATTCCCAGCAAGCATGGATCGGGTGAGACCAGCATTCATCGGTTTCAGCCGAGCGTTGTTCAAATGTTGAAACACTGAATTGACATTTTATTTTTTATTTTTATGTAAGGTTTGTAGTATTTCTTCTGTGATAATAAGGAGGGGGTTCTGATTATTATTTTTTTATTTGTAATTCATTTACTGGGTGTTTAATAAAATAGAAAGATACTATAAAAATTTAATTTAATTTTAAAATCCTATCTTATATGTAACAACGGGGTTTTTTTACGCACCGTACACTGTAAAAACACCTAATATTTCTTTGTAATTAATAACACTGGGTAACAGCCAAAAAAACGGGGGTTCCCAGCTGACTTAGATTAATGCTGGTGTTCTGAGTCCGAATATCACATTGCTTTCGCTCTATCAGGCCAACGTTTTGAGATACAAGCATAGGCCTACCAAACGAGCTATACATATGCTAATATCAGGAGTTTTGAGTTCAATCATATTTTTCTTGAAGAATATATCGAATTACAATGGACAGGCACGAATAATATTATAAATAATTAATATATTTGTGTTTAACATAAATTTCTGAGTATAAATATGTAAAGAATTTATTTAATATTTAATATATTTTTGTGTGAATTTAGACTAACGAGGGTAATACAATAGCAAATTTGGGTCATTCTTCCCAAGGACTCCGTAGTGAGGATATTACCTCTTAGATTCTTTCTAATATTCTAAATACCTTAACATTCATTGCCTTTGCCTTAAATTAACTCATCGTGGGCTCAATGTGTGTTTACATGCGGAAGTTGGTGCACGCCGGTTTTGTTATGCGGGTTCGTGTCTCTGAGAAAATAGTACAATTATGGCATATTCAGTGGCTATAAATCCTAATATTAATTTATTAACTGTCTATGTTTCAGTATGAGCGTATTTAAAGAGCAGTAAAGGGGGGATTCAGCTTATATTTGTTTGTTTTCCTTTTTCGAATTCATCGGGTTTTTAGAACAATAAAAGGAATTCCACAATTAGCCAATCAAACCAATACCTGGCTCACCATTACTCCATAGGAATATATAAATAAAATATTATTCAAAATTTACTTAATTAACCCTTAGCCAATCAAATTGATTCTAAATTTCATTGTCTGACAGCTGCATCTTTCCTTTTTTTTTTCAGTTTATTGTGATGGCTTCGGCGCGACGGTCATGCAGGAATAATCATGACGTGTTCTCCTACATCTGCGTAGAGTACACGCTGTCAGGAGACAGGAAGAACATCACAATATTTGTGAAGCCCGCCTACGTGGCTTATTTAAAGTCAAGCTGGGTGGCCAAGATAAGTCTTGGGCACCTCACACGGTGTGCAAGACGTGCGTGAAATACCTCCGGCGGTGGACGAAGGGAGCGAAAACTTCACTGAAGTTTGGAATTCCGATGGTTTGAAGGGAGCCGTTTAACCATGCGTCGGATTGTTACTTCTGTGCCATCAATACTACTGGCATCAACAGGAAGAATCGGCACTACCTCCAGTACCCCGACCTTCCATCTGCCGGCCGTCCAGTGGTTCACTGCGAAGAAATTCATGTACCCGCGTTCACACAGCTTCCAGACAGCGACGACGAGACTACCATTACAGACGAGCAAGGATATACAGAAGAGTTCGAGTATGAAGCATAAGATCGTCCGCAGCTCTTTTCACAATGTGAGCTTAACGATCTGGTTAGGGATCTCAGTTTGTCGAAGACATCCTCCGAGCTGTTGGCCTCCAGACTCAAAGACAAAAATCTACTTGGCAAGGACGCACGTATCACTTTCTTTCGTAAAAGGCATGAGGACTACATGGACAACTTCTGCCAGGAGGAAAACCTCGTGTACTGCCGAGATATCGCCGGTCTTCTTGTTAAACTCGGCGCTCCTCAGTACGATCAAAGAGATTGGCGACTCTTCATTGGCAGCTGCAACCGCTCTTTGAAGTGTGTTCTCCTCCACAATGGGAACCAGTTCGCCCCAATCCCTCTTGCCCACTCCACAACTCTCAAAGAGAAATATTAATGAAATGGATCATCTGCGTCGACTTAAAAATGGTGAACTTTATACGTGGTCAGCAGTCCGGGTTCACGAAGTACCTATGCTTTATATGTGTGTGGGACAGTCGAGAAAGAGCCCAGCACTATGTAAAGAAAGAGTAGCCGGCGCGAGAGCAGTTGGTACTTGGGACGAGAAACATTATAAACGAACGTCTTGTTGACCGTGAGAAGATATTGATCCCACCGCTACACATGAAGCTTGGGTTAATGAAACAGTTCACGCGCGCTGAGAGGTGCTTCAACAACCTGTGACAAGCCTTTCCTCGACTGACCATTGAGAAGCTGAAGGCCGGCATTTTCGATTGCCCACAGATAGCCAGCTCATAAACGACACAGATTTCCAAAACTCCATGAACACCCTAGAATGCGCCGCGTGGAAATCGTTTGTGCCGGTGGTGAACAACTTCCTGGGGTACACGAAGGCAGAAAACCACGCCAGACTCATCAGCAGCATGATAGAAGCCTTCCAAAAACTCGGGTGTTTGATGAGTATAAAGATGCACTTCCTGTTCTCACACGTGGAGAAGTTTCCTGAAAACCTTGAGGAGATGAGCGACGGACATGGAGAAAGGTTGCATCAGGACATGCGTCAAATAGAGGAGAGGTACAAGGGGAGGTGGGACGCAGTAATGATGGCGGACTACTGCTGGTCGCTGAACACAGACAACCAAGCAGCTGCTCACACACGAGAATCGAAGAAACACCGATTTATGTCGTTAATTCTTAACTTTTGTGTCATGTAACGCTCATACTTATACTAATATTATGATAATTATGCTTATCAAATTTGATGGACTAAATAAAAACTGAATGGATTTGGATACGTTGACTTTTATTTCTCGAGGAAAACGGAAAAAATCGTCAGGGGTTTCTCAGCTGATGATCTGCATATTTTTTTTTTTTTACAAAAAAATCGATTTTTTAAAGAAATTCTGTAGCAAAAAAAAAAAAATGACCTGATTAAGCAAAAGCAAGATCATTTTCGGATTCAGAGCATCAACATTAGTCTAATTCAGCTGAAAAACACAGGATGATTTTTAAAGCATATTTTTGTTTCCCAGTGTAATTGTTTATCTAATCGGTCACATAATAATAAGATATGTCTTCGATAAGTGAATACTAGAAAAAAAATATATAGGTGTTTCTCTGTATTAATAAATTCAACACTGTGAGTGCAATTTAAGTATTATTTCATTTGGTTATTAATACAAAAAGACATAATATATGTTGCGTTCTACATCATGCGGTTTTAAGTGTTCTCATGTGCAAAACTGTCAGCTAATGGTTTATGTATTTTACATGTAAATTTGGCAATGCCTGTACGCGTTAGTCATGTATGTAAACAAAGATATTACTCGCTATAAACCATCCTTGTGCAGGAATATTATTTCCTGAGAAGTTCAGTGTTACGTGACCAGTAGTTTAAGAGTTTACCTGTTAGATACTTACACACACATACGTCTACTGTTTATATATATATATATATATATATATATATATATATTTGCGGTCCCGTAATATATATATGTATATGTATATATATGTATATATATATATGTGTGTGTGTGTGTGTATGTATGTGTGGGTGTGTGTTTGTAGTAAATGAGCTGAATTTAAAATTCAGCAATTATAAGAAAGTGCACGAAGAATATCTATGCATCCGCAGTCGCGTACGTACGAAAATATATTGAAATCCAACACTAATCTCTAAATATATCAAAAAGGAAGTACACTATTCATTCTGAAGACAGAATGGGTAATTTACTGAAACTGAAAATCCTAACTACTGTGATATTGCATAGTGGTAAAGACCTCTTACTCAATATAAAATTTTGCCTTACGAGTGACAGAATTGGGCATAAAAGTTTCTATTAACAGCAAATATCAAAATTAAAATCAGGTTTAAACCTAAAGGTTGGTCATTGGCGTGTTATCGACCCACGTGTTTCATTAAATTTCCTGGAAACGCCCCGCTTATGAAGATCTGCCGATTAGACGTCTTTTGTCAGAGGTAATTAGGTCTGCATGTCTCCTTCGGTCAGGAATATGCCCTTCCTCTGGTGGCATTCTGAATGGAATATTCTTCGTCTTAAAGCCCGTTTCCTTTGAATAAAGGCAGACATTCATTACAGACACAAGACAACTGTAATATATTAGATCTTAACTATATTTTATAAAACGTTTTACAAAATATATTGCGATATTAACACATAGATACGCTAGAACAAATAAAAAAGAAGAGGAAATGTTTGCTGCCGAAAATAATAAATAAAAACGTGAAGTTCTAATTAGATGCGATATCAGGATTATCGATCATATTTTTGCATACATGAAGAAAAACATATAATGCTTAAGACTTTCAAGCAGCAAGAATAGTAACAAGAATCGAAAATGTTGAATGTTAATTAATCTTTTGTGTAACATGTAAAAGTACAACAAAGAAATTGATAACCTTCATAGTAAGATCAATTGGATATCGTTTTGAGACAGATTTTCTGCAACATTTTATTTCAGGGATTTGCCCATAAAAAGGTTTTCTCAGAACGTTGTAATTTTACGGATTGAGAAGAAAATTCTAAAGTCAAAATTAGAAGAAAGTTTTTCAGTGGGGTTTCTCAGTTGCTCTTCGAAAATCTACTAAAATGTCAACCAGAATCTAACTCAAAGTGAATACGCAAACCAATACTAAAAAGAAAGAAGAATTTACTGTTTAAATCATTGGATAAAATCAATGGAGAGCTTGGAATGCTTGAACAAAACGGAACCCTTTCGAAAGTTGAATTCTATCTGGAGGAAGAAGTAAAAAAAATCCAATTTAAGTTGTCTTTGGACTTAGTACTAAAAGATTGCTCTTATCCATTTTCTTGCCCTAAAATTTTTCATTAAGCTTAACAGTGGAAAGAATGATCTATAGTCGGTCTGGTTGAGGTATAAATTCAAATTCCAGTCGAGTAAAATACTTCGTTAGTTGCTATATATTAGGTTTGTTAAAATTCAAAAAAAATAAAGCGTGTGGAATCAATGCAATGCCCGCCACCTTTCACGAAATACTGATAATATGCTGAGCGAACATAACTTCGCGCAAGCCAACCAGGATGATATAAACATAATAAATAGGATCAGGGTACAGCATCGGAAACATAGCCATGCGTATTCTGTAAAATACAGGATGTTGGATTTAAAATCAAAGTAAGGAAGTGCGATTTATTCATGAAAAAACATATTTGGATATACCATAATCAAAAACTGTCAAAGACCGATCCGGGAAAAGACAACAACTGTAAACGATATATCGGCTCCGAAATATTACTGAGCTGCAAGGTTTTGGGGTTTGTAACCTATTACCAAACACTTATTCTAATATGCACGACCTACGCATACAACTAATCGAGTTACTATAAAAAGGCAAAGGGTGAAAATTGGTACCAGGACGACAGGCGTCATTACAAAAAATATAAAATAGCTTAGACGTCAGATCTATCTCTCACAAATTATGACCCAAACGAGGCATAATATCGCTGGTGATGCAAGCTCACATCTATTACATATAATTATCTTATATAAAAATTATGGTACAAAATTAGGAAACTGATGACACACGCGTCAAGATCATAGCTTCCGCCAGCTAAAGAAAAATTTTCTTCATAGATCGGAAAAGAAGCACTTGTTATTATGCCTGCAGTTGCACCGATATTTACATAGGATATGTTTTATACTTCAGACCGACTAGGAACCTCTACTATCCGTCTTTGAGTCGAAGAGAATGTTGCCCTGTTACACAGTAAACAAACGGTTGAGATAGGGCATCATTTTAGTTGATTTATTGTTTCAAGATGTATTACTTCTCATTTAATAAGATCTCACATGTGGACGGATATTTAAGGTATGTCTACAGACAAAGTGAACATAGCGAAAATTTAATAATTGTTTTTTGCGTGCCGATAGTGAAAGTAAAAAAATGATATGCAATGATATCGCAAACATTCCAGTTACGCTACAAGAAATAAAAGGCCAGAAAATACAGAACAGATCTTTCAATGTGTGATACAGTCTCACTTTAAAGAAAAAGGGGTCATAATGCAAAAGGAATAGCGCAGCATTTTCATCTGGGTCATTTTAGATTGAAAAGAATGAAGAGCCTCATGTGTTGTTACGTATACTTGCCAAACCTGGATGAATACATAAATGTCTGGTCGAATTATGCAAGAAGTTAGCTTTGACGACAAACACACCCAACCCCGTTTCCTCAATTGCCCCAAACAGAAGAAATCCAGTCCACAACACACATAGGTTTTGCAGGTTAAGGTAGGTATTTCTTAATTGTGTGGGAAAATAGCTAGAAGGGTTAAGATGTAAATGGCCCGCTCCAGGAGTAGTTATTATATCTCTGCAGGAAGTATTTGTCCGGTGTGTAGTTGTCGACTCCAAATTAATTTATAACGAGGCGCAATTTACGTCCACTGACTATGAAAAGTTCCAATTAGCTCTGTCCAGTTTCTTCAATACCACACGCGATCTAAACGGAGAGCTGAATAATTTGTCGATACTTTAAAACGAGCCTTCCAAAAGCAAGCGACACACCTACAGAAACGGTGTTACAGCAGTCGCTTCAAGTTTATAGGAAAACATCTACTCCTAATACACACTCTGCATTATCGCAAGCTGCCACATCGAACCAAAGAAAGATGGGATTATTTTTCGGAAAACTATTACCAAAGTAAAAAAAAAATTAAGGATATCCCTTGTGCTTAATAAAAACTACAAAGAGAAAAGTTGTGTACAAATTTAAGAAAAATAAGATGTCTTTCTAAGAACTGGGTACAATCGACAAAAGTCTAGGAAATACAGTATAGATCACCAAAGATCCTTAATCTATACATAAAAGACACATAAATAAAATGAGACAACTTCGGTTAGACGATGCACACTGTACAATTCGCAATGTAAAAAAGTGCATTCCGATGATATATGAGGCAGTCGATATTGACCTACCTCAAGCACCTCATGAAGGACACCAAGCGTGATGGGAAAGGAAATTCACAAATCTTATATCACTCGACCCCCCCCCCGCAAAAAACCGTACGAGGTACCTGTTCCGGAGTAAAACGCTTCAGAGGAGAATTTTAGGGGAACCTTGACATTCACTAACAATTAACTCTGATAAAGATATACATACATTTTCCTTTACTATATAATATAATAACATACTAAAATTTGAATCATTTTCAAAGGTTAGAAAAATAATTATACAATTATTTATTTATTTTCAAAAAAGAAACGTGGAAATGTAAGCGACGAAATTGAGACAAACAATGTAAACAGTAATAAAAACAAAAAAAATAAAATAAAAATACACGTACAATCAATTTTTAGTAAATGACACCGGCACATCATCGACTACAAGAACGAATCATTAATTTTATTCATTGCGAACTATTCTCCTCGTCTTTTCTATGAAAATATGAGGATAATAGTCCCCAATAAATTAAATTAATAAATAATACTCATCACAATAATGAATTCCAATTAAATAAAGAACAAATCAGTTCATGACAAGTTCCTCTCAATTTTGTCCCTTACGTTTGGACGTTCCTTTTTTGAAAATAAATAAATAATAGTTATAATTCTTTTTCTATCCTTTGCAAATAATTCAAATTTTAGTATAATATTATGGATGATAACGACTACCATTTTTCAAAATTTCAGTTTTTCACAGTTGATATTTGTAACAAATATTAGGTTTGAAAATGTTGTCCCCTTGATTTGGACGCTACTGTATATATATATATATATATATATATATATATATATATATATATATATATATATGTATGTGTGTGGGTGTGCACATATATATGTGCGTGTGTGCGTGTGTGTTTCTATAAATATGTATATATATATATATATATATATATATATATATATATATATATATGTGTGTGTGTGTGTGTGTGTATTCAGTGAAATAATTAAAAAGATAAAATAACTATGGGTGTATTTGAATGTATTTTTCAATTTAATAAGAAAAAATACATCAACAAGAATAAGGCGTTGGTTATCGCATTTTATCTTTAAGCATTTCGAAATCTTATACTTCTTATCAGAAGAAGAGTCGGGTAGTAGTTTCAATAAATCAGTGCGAAGCGTAATCTAGCTTTACAATATATACGCGTGAAAATGTAAAATAAACATAAAACAAACATAAAAATAAATATTAACTGTAAACATAGAAATAAAGGAGAAATAAAAAATGGATAAATTATAGGGCAAGGTTGAATAAAAGAAACGAAAAAGGGTTAACATATTAAGACTTTATTTTTAGGCTGAATGGAGGAACTTACTTGGACTAAGACTGATGCATTCTAAAAGAGGAGTTTATGGGGATTTCGTAGGAAATAAAATATAGAGAGTTGATACGTGTGACAAAAGTATAAGTCAAAGGGGAGAAAATTTATGTAAATATCGTGAGATGATAGGTGGTGGAATGAGGAAGAGAGAACACAAATGCATAAATGAAACATATGAAAAAAAATAGAAAACTAATAATAACAATTCTAGATAAAACTATAAAACTATAAATACAAGGTTAAGGTTAATATAGATAGAGGGGCTTTTGTAATAAGACTAATAAATCCATATTTTTATCTGAAAAGAAATATAGGACCCCATCTTATTCATGCACTTTGAAATTAATATTCGTTAATAATTCAGGTTAAGTTATACGTTGAGATGATTTTTTCAGGTTATAAACCCAGAATTTAGTTGCAGAAAACTTCCAGTGTAGAAATGTATTTTCTCTTGTTTCAAAGTAAATTAAAGAGTATATGGAAATGAGAGTCGTTAAAACTGAGACGAATATAATTACATGTATATATGACCCACACACAAAAAATCAACTAAATTAGAGGTCAAATATGTAAATTGCAAAGCGAAGGATTATACTAGGTTAGTAGCATAAAAAAACGATGTCTGGATAAGAAGACAGTATAAGAGAATTCTAGGAGGGAGGCAGATAAGTGAGTAAGACGGTTCGAGACAGCAAAAAGAGGGAAAGAAAAAGAACAAGTTAATAAAAAGATAGAGTTCTGGATGGGTCTTTCACAAATAGGAATGTTTGTTCTGACATTTTTAGAAATATGCTTAGTGGAGTAAGAGCTTGAGCGAAGGACATATATAAGGAGTATCAAAGTATTCGGTTATGAGTACAATTAGGTGCGTAAGACCTGCGAGTGACTCTTATTTACTAAAAATGTCAGAAGATTTAGTCTTATAAAGCTTTAGAAGGGGAAATTACATTTGTAATTTGAAGGCTAAAATAGTTTAATTAAATGCAGTTATTTAAACTTAAGTGTTTAGTGTGGAGATATTCTGTTGATCAAATATGGTGGTAGTTAATATGTTTTAATCCAATTGTTTTAAATCCTTTTTCATTTATATTTTTAATATATAAAAATATAAACAGATATACATAAGTTTTAAATATATATATATACATGTACATAGCATTACACACATTTCTACAGAACGTGTGCGTTGTAAGAGGAAACCATGTCATTTTTAATCTAATTGTTTAAATACATATACATATGTGTACATACATGCCTGAATATCTATATACACAAAATGTGTGGTTTTTAAGAAATATTTTTCTAAGGAAAGCAGAAAAAAAAATTCTTGTTAAAAAAAAAAGCTGGGCAAATTCTGTTAGATATTTTTTGCTTGTTAATTTGGTTAGGAAGACAAGAAAAATGACCGTGGTTTATTGTAATACCCGGGCCAATACGCATTCTTTTTTATTTTTTGTAATTTCGACTTCTCGTTTTGTGTTTCTGAAAATAGATTTATTCAAGCTTAAATTATAAAATGTTCAGCGATAAAATGTTTTAATTTTATCTTTCTTACTGTTTTAGTGAAAATGACTGCTATATTACTTTCAGATTCTACGTAATTAAGAGTAAAACATGTTTTATTGACTTCATTTATTATGATATTATATTTGATATTAATGTGCCTCGATTTTTAATGAATCATAAAACCGTTTTATTTTATAATTTTCAAAAATCCAAATAAATAAGAAATAAAAATATACAATATAGTTATGATAAAACATTAAAATCATAAGATTTGAATAAAATAAAAAATCAATATAGGCTAAATAAGTAAAAATAGCTATTACTTACATAGGGATGAATATATATATATATATATATATATATATATATATATATATATATATGAGTAATGTTTTGTTAGTATAAAATATTCAAATAATAAACTATGAGTAACATATGAATAAATATACGCCAATTAAGTAAAAAAATAAGTAATGCCTTACACACACGTACATATGTATGTATGTATATGTATGTATGTATATATATATATATATATATATATATATATATATATAGTCTTGGGAGAGTACAACAGTTTATTTTGACTGAAAAGAGATGAATTAACATTATTTTTTAAAAAATAATAATGAAAAAATGGGCTTGCATAGCGGGTTCGTTCCTATGTAAACAGAGCTAAATCAAGGAAAAATGCGATGAAAAAAATTTCAAAAATACGTTGGGAGAGAAAAAATAAAATTTTGATCAATAAACGGTGACAGAATCACATACAAATCACATAAGGCCGAACAGATTGTCCTTTTGTTTTCAAAGAGAAGGTCTCAAGGACATAACAAAAAATTGTTTCTAGGATTTTAGTATGAAACAAAGAGTGCCACCAGCTAAAGACCGTGAACATGTCGACACTAAAGTTCATAGCACAAATAAGGTGCTCGCAGACCGCAGACTCTGATGTATTATTCAAACCGCCAGAAGATGGAAAATTTGCATGACAAATATTTGATTGTACGTGTTTTTTAAACGAAAACCCAATGTTTGCGATGTCCGCCCAACGTAGTGCGCAGTGACACTTGATTTAAATAAATAAATAAATAAATAAAATTATTATGATTGATGTAGAACATATTTTCGAATGGACGACAACATAGGGGTAGTTGGAAAAACAACACGTGCGGCCTACGCAAAATAACACCGTTATAGAAAAAGAGGTGTGTTTGTCAAATCGATCACTGTTATTACCTAGCCAAGGTAGATGAAGGTAAACTGAACATCTATTGATTAAATTTTCTTAAAAATTCATAAAAATTGAAAAAAAAATTATTAATGGTAGATTCAACAATTTATGAAGAGTAAACATTATTGCAAAGTGTCTTAATAAATTTCATCTCGTCAGCATTGAAAAAATTGTTAAGCCTTTGTGTTAGGATACTAATTAAATTGAATTTATTTGTAGGACAAAAATAGTCGCAAAATACAAAGAAGCCAGTAAATGTTAGTTTACCATAAACGAAATAAGAAAACATGGAAACAAGAACATCTAAAAACGGTAAACTTAAGAGCTGGACGAACGTTATTAAGGGACGTAAAATAGCGCCCGCTTTCGTCTCGTTGCCGAATAGGCAAAATGTGTCATCAAAGTAACGAAAGTAAAGGGCTGATTTATGAAAGCCTAATAGTAGACCCACTTTGAGATAACTTACAAAGAACTTAGCCAAAGCACGCCCCAATAGAGAACCCATGGACACACTATCTGTCTGCATACGATATCATGAAAGCTGAATTCAACCGTCATTTAAGCGAATTGCAGCAATTCCAATTCTGTTCGAGAATAGAGCGGAGTTGGAAGTTTACGTCAATCTAAGGTGTAAGCACATATATAAATACTCTCTAAAAATTAGACAAATGTAAATATAGTAGTCATAGCAATAAGAACACATGAATTCGACAGAATAAATATATTTTTCCATAAAATTTAGAAAAGTAAAATGATCTAAAATAAAAACAAACTATAACCTTCCTAACGGGCTCTTACATACTTGCTAGCCATTGTGCTAACTTTTTTTGAGAGGACTATCATTGACAATATGAGTCTCAACGAATTAGATTATATTTTTCTTCTCCGCCATATTCATGACATTTTTTAATCACAGTTACTCCTCGATTAAGCTCCGTTGATCTAGTAAGGAAACCGCATTAGCTAACCCTTTTTTCATTTTATTTTTTTAATCCATTATGTTAATTGCCCTTTTCTCATCGTGTATATATATATATATATATATATATATATATATATATATATATATATATATATATATATATGAGTCGTGTTCTAAATGTGATGCCTCCTACTCGATTTAATATTGCATCGTTATTATTACTTTACTAATGCATTTTTGGATTGAGCGTTTAATTTCTCCGTTTCAGATATTGACGGTGGGAAACTATCAGAAATGAATCTCTCTTAGATGTGCGTCAGAAGCATAATTAAAGTAAAATTGTTAAAATTCACCTGAGTCTGTTTAACGTTTACGAAGCTGATGCAATTGATGCGATAACACTTATAGTCATGTTTCGTAGATTAAAATATCTCCACAGAGGTGTGAGCCATAGTAGGAGCTCCAGACGCGGACTCACATTTATACCTTCATTGCTGACAAATATACATTCAGAAGTGTTGCGTCTTTATAGGGAAGTAAATTCTAGAGAACACACTGTTATATATTTTAAGTGTACTACTCCTTTCTGTCGTAATTCTTTCAACTTTTATTAGTCGAAATATATGATGCAATGCGAACGACATATGCAAATCTACACTGTAAAAATAATATGAAAACCGGATTACCTCAATTACCACGAAACCATTCGCATCCTTTTAATTTCATATAAAACTTAAAATAAAATGTTTCCAAATTAAGCAAATGGCCGTCTATACATCGGATGAGTCAACAGAATAGAGTGTTCCACGTTTATTCCATTATCGTTTTTTTTGCAGCAATATGGAGATGAAAACATAACGGTTTTCTTGCCCATGTCAGACACCAATTCTACTAAAACCATAAAATGTTTGCTAATAGATTGTTTAAAGGCAGGATCTATTATGAGGCGTCTATAAAAGCTTATGTTACATGTTGATTATTTGGTGAATGTATTTGGTTTAAATAAAGAATTCTAATATTATTACCACTTCTAGCTTTTATTTTATGTAATACTCACCAGAGTAGCAAGCGTCCGCGTATTTGTGCATTGTGTGGATGTGCGTGCGAGCGGTAGCGTGATGGAGGAGGTGTGGACTTGCTCCAGGGAAGTGTTGGGTGGGAAAAGAGAAAAAAAGATGGTGCCTGGTGTTTTATAAACTGTGGACTCGCGAGATCTCGAGAACAGAAGGCATACAGACAAATGAGACAGGATGAACACCTGCATAAAAAGCAAGGTTGAGTGAGAGCAGGAGGCAGTATCGTTTACAGTCACGAAGTTATTGTGTTACTATTGCGAGCATTGGTGACGATTGAAGTTGAATTCGATACATTTTATAAATATCTGTGACTTATGATTTGTTTTATTTCTATAATAAATGACTGTAAAACTGTTATGTTTTACATACACTGAGGAACTGGTCAAAGACAGATTAATGATACAAAACAGTAAAATACACAAAACATATAATAGTATACCTTTAAACTGGATACGGATTTAGTAGTCTCATAGTATATAGATAAAAAATCATAATTATACGTCAAATTGTTTAAGTCAGTGTGCGGCTGTATACAAAATTGAATTTGCTATCTTCATTTTGGGACCAAGCGCCAACCCATAGGTTGAAATTGATGACCTTGAATCACCGGTCCATCCAAGCATAGATCAATGTGGATGTTCACAAGAAAAAACAAAACAAAACAGTGAAGAGTTTCGTTGTTTTGATCATGAGTAGAATGATATTACACGTCTTTAGTATTCATTAAGCTAAGTTCAGGATTATCGTCAAGGTTGAGGTATAAAAATTATTGTGTAAAATATTCTACTAAGACACACAAAGTGTTTAACAGTCTCTTACTTAATATAAAGGGAATGGCCAAGTTTCACTATATATAAAAGAACAACGAGTAACATCCACACTAGATTCGTATAAATTAACACACAAACATATCACACCCACAGCCACACACACCCACATACACCCCACACACACATATATATATATGTATATATATATATATATATATATATATATGCGTTTGTATGCTAGCCGAATAGATGGTACAGAATAGACTGAGTAATAATGATAATAATATGACTAATCTATATATTAATACGATCGAATGTGTTCTTTTGTGTGTCACGCGTACCTCATTTTTTCTTCCGAGTGACTGTCGTTTAAATGATTTGGCCTTCTATGTCTTGTAATAAATAATTTTACCAAAAATTCTGCACAACTTTTAGTTTAGGTTTCAATTATGGCTGATGGCACTCGAGTCATCTAGATATTTTAATATATATTTTTACCAAGAATTCTTGGTTTACGTTTCGGTTTAAGCTGATGCACCCAAGTCGTATGGATATATATGTTTATTTTTTAAATAACAACTTTATAATATATAAGAATCGAGGAAAAATGTGAATAAATTAAAATTTATTTAAGCGTATTTTACGACCAGGCTATACCGGTGGCTCTGCTAATATTAATAATAACTTGCATTTCAATCCGGAATTGCCCGGTGTTTGGAGGTTTATATTGAGCAAAAAAAAAAGTGGTAGTAGGGAGGCAAGCTCTAACCCGTACAGTGGGGAAACCAACGGGGAAAAACGTGATGTCATTGCTGTTACGACCACCGTCAAACCGGAAGTGACGTACGTTTTAATTAAGGCTAGACAATCGAAAAGAGGGGATGACTTTCGAAAAAATCGGCGAAAAACGCGACCCTTCCTGTAGAAAAGTGCCCAGTTGTGGGCGAAGAAATTAATCTTTTTAGCTAATTTTTCGGTAGTTTTCGTCTGTAAGGTCGAGCTTCAGATGATACTGATCTTGTGAAAATCCGCCGCCTCTGTCGAATGTTTTAGGCAGACACGCAGACATGCAAACATACCTACATACATTTATACATTGATGGCTCAAATTTTCGACCTTAACCGATTAAAAAAGCTTGCCCTATTTCTAAATATCTTTATAAAAATTTCCAATGTTTAGACCAAAAATGTTTGAGTGGTTTGGTAGAGACCGCAGAGGTAATTTTTTTAAAATTGTTGACCTCTATTATGACCCCTTAACATTTATTGTTTTGTGGTCAAATCAGTTAAGTTAGATCCATGTCCAAGAAACCCATATCAAAAATTTCAATTGTTTATACCGAAAATTGGCTGAGGAGTTTGGTAGAGTTCTCAAAGGTTAACTCGTTTGACCTCGTAACAGCCAAATTTCTGGCGTAACACGGATTGCAAAGATTTTTTTTCCAAATCTCAGTGCCTGTATATCAAATTTCGCGTCTGTAGACTTAAAATTGACAGGGTTTTTACGTAGGGAAATGTACACAGACACGACAGACGGGCAGAAACACACGTTTGCTTTTATAGATATGTAGATTATTAATAATACTTTTTACATTGACTTACAGTATTTTGTTTATTATTGCTACTGATGTCGCTGTGATGAGTCTTTGTATTTATCTTGCTTTTACAATCGTTAGGTTTCATAGAAATCCTATTATTATACTCATGATATATATTTTTCAACTAAATAATGAACAATCATCTTGATTATCATTTTACATTACTATTCTTAAAGCTGCTACTTAAAAACATATTAATAGTTTAATAAGACAATATATTCCCCTCATTTTATCAAATAACAACTTCTTTTCTCTGACGTTGCATAGATACAATTACCTCAAAATACATTTAAGAAATATTTTAAGTCACCATTCGTACATTGTTACATCAGTTTGAGTATAGCTTTTCGATAATTGATCATGTATTTAAAATAATTGCTTCAATATGTATTAAATTGGTTTTGACTATTATATATATATACATACCAAAAGAAGAAAAAACACGAAAACGTACACACAAGCACTATATATATATATATATATATATATATATATATATATATATATATATATATATATATATATACATTCTTGCTCTCAAATGTTGTAAATATATTTATGGAACAGATCAGTTTGATTTGTGTATTTAATTTACAAGCGGTACACATAAATTACTCAAAAAATCAGTTTAATTATCAAAGGAACTGATTATTGAAAGATATTTGAAAAAAATTGCCTACTGGCATTTAAATTAATATCTATTGTAAATGGAAGTATTTGGGTTTTTCTGCCAATGTAACTCTTAGCATAAAGTATATAAATAACAAGATTTCTGTAAATTAACCTCCATTCTAATATTTGCAGTCTATTACATTCAGTGTCGTTAAACACCGATTACAAAAGATTTCCTTATTTTCAATTTGTATTACACTTTTTCCTAAAAGTTGTGTTATTTTCCTTTTTACATAGGAATCATCACTTTTCAAGACCCAGGGGCGAGTCGAGAATAAAGGTTAATGGGTATACATAAGTCATTTTGATTATAGCGTAGTAAACATAAGTAGTGGGAATTTTGTAAATTGAATAACTTAGGGGGACGGTTTATCAAGAACTTGTTTCCGTTGGACTTGAAGACAATCAGATTGTAGTCAGCTGGAAAGCGGGCTATCGGAAGAGAATTCTACAGGCGTGCAGTTCTTAGAAATAAGCTTTTTTCATGAGATCTACGTTTAGGTTTAGGCATAGTTAAGGAGTGTGGGAAATTGTTGATAGTGCTTTTTGCTAGACAAGTGTTTTTTATGAAGAGCAACCGAGGGGAGACCATAGATTGAAGTGCAGATGATTCTTAAACTTTGAATAATGACAAAAATGATATATTGATCATACTACTGCTGCAAGTGTCCCAGTTCTATAACATAGCTCAAACGGTTATACATAGCTCAAACGGCTATATGCAAATACTAATCAGTGAGCGAAATAAAATCACGGTATGAAAAAAAAAACCAAAGGAGAAACCAAGTTCAAGAAGACGATTACGTTAGAGATTGGGATGACTTTCAAGAGCATGTTCTAGAAAAATAATGGTAGAAATGTCAATGGCGTAATGAAGGTAAGGCGTGGTTGGAGATTAAAGAAAGAAAGGTCGTTGTATAATAAAAAAAGCGAGTTGAAGTTCTTTTCTATTCTTTGTATTCTTTGCGATTAAGACTACAAAAATTCGTCGCTATTTATATCCAGCTCTATATCCCGGGGCTGTTAGCTCTGTCAATGTTTAGTGGGCACTAATCTTTACACCATAGTTACAATCAAAGATGCTGCGCATTTTCAACATAAAGTTTGAAATAATAACTTCTACGTTTCGTGTGATTTACTTGACCACTGCGCAATTTTACTCTCCATCTATTTTAAAATGAAGACCGTTTACTTCTTTTATTTCCGTGTTTGCTATTTATCTGAATACAAAAAAAACAAAACTCTTCACAAGACGCTCAGATTAGTCAGTGCAAAGAATAGGCGTTCCTTCTTTTCCAGTTGCTCATTACAAACATTTTCAATGTCCTATTTGCATGTATTATATTTAATAATCTTTTTTCTAGTCAATACTAAATACATTATACATGACATTTTTACGACTTATAATCGTTTAAGCATTACAGTCTTGGGACCCTGACAAAGTCTGTAAAACCTTTAGTTATTCTTAAAAATATAACTGTAGATATCAATAAACAGTCAAAATACAAACTTACAAAATTATGTATCAAACAGAATTGTTTATTCTCCACGTTAAAAAAACGACCCTGGTGTCTAACTCTGTCCTGTGGGGAGGCATAATAAATAGGTATAATAAAACAAATTATTAGCTATGCTCACATGGGTATAGAAAAAAGCCCTTATAAAATGTATAACCAACATGTGATAGACAAATATTCGTCTTTAGCACAAACACAATAATGACCCCCACGAAACATTTTTGAGCAACGAATTTATCACTGGCACAACCGGATGAAAAGTACAACATTAAGTAGATAAACATCCTTGAGCACTAAAAGTATGACTGGCATGATCGGAGAAAAACTGAAAAGTTAGCAGATAACAAGAAAACGGGCGAACGTTTTTTTGTTAAGTCAACTGTCTCGGCCTGGTTTGTTTTTACGTCACTTCTTTGTGATTTGGCAACGTTTATTATTTTTGCTTTTATTTTATTT
The DNA here is from genome assembly GCF_053919585.1 of Euprymna scolopes. Taxonomy (NCBI): domain Eukaryota; kingdom Metazoa; phylum Mollusca; class Cephalopoda; order Sepiida; family Sepiolidae; genus Euprymna; species Euprymna scolopes. The sequence continues at coordinate 79,700,296 of NC_136491.1, read as the reverse complement.
AGACTTTTTTTAAAATAAAATTCCTACTCACCTGGATCCAAAATGAATACATGTAACGTAGCTGTAAACTCTTTACGATTTTGATACGCTTGGCAACATCATTCACAGTTGCTTGTATGTCGCATAGTGCGTTTTCAGACACACGACGAAATTTAGGGGAGAAGCGTATCGTAAAATTTGCTGCAAATTTCTTGGCAAAGAGTTTGGCTTTGTCTAATACTGACGAGATTACCACAGGTTAATTGATGACAGTTGAGATAGGGAAACATTTTGATTTCGGATCCTGTTGTTTACTTGGCAAAACTCATAAGAACCAAATTACTGCTCAGCTACTTTGTACATTACGAGCTGAGTATACTTGCGTTATTTATTACTCTTTCACAGTGGTTGCTGGCGGTCTTAAAGGGAGCATAAGTCTCGGTACATATCTTTCGATAAAAGTAGTGCAAATAGTGTTTTTTCTGTGCAATGGTAACAGCATATTTCGGAGAGCACCATGAATGGCTTATAGGTGTTTCCTAAAATTTCTTACGGGGGTTGAAGTGATTTATACCGAACATTAACCATTCAGTCAGGTTTGATAATATAAAGGACAAGTTCACTTTAAACATGGTGCAAAGGGGAGCATCTTATATGAATATAAGGAATCAATCCCAATTTGATATGTTGGGTTTCAACTCTTATTCTAATAAACCTCGAAGAATCAGGAAACATGTGTTTTATAAATATGCTACCGTAATTTACTATTAATATGTAGAAGGTTAAATAATAATACAGAAAAGGAAAGATTTGCATCGGTCTATGTTACTTAAACAGTGGGATAACTTATTTGGGAGAGTAGCTTACGGAAGAACAATAATATCGCAGACAGAAAGTGTTTCTGGATTTTTAAGATGAGGATTAGTTATTCGCATTATTTTGATTCATCGGACTATTGTTCCTATGTTGAATCTCATTCCCACAACGTTTTCCCCAATGAAACCTCTGACATTCTGCAAGTGTCTTTTGTCAAACTCGAGAAAGTTTTTGTCAAGTTTGAGAATTTGGACGGACCCGTGGCGTAGTGGTTAGAGTACTTTGAGAAACCAATTGTAACAGTGATATTCTCATAATTCTTTAATGATCAAATAACCTCAAAGGTGGCCGAACAATACAATTGCGAATTATTTAGGACTTTTATCCCATCATGGCTTACGAAATAAGAGCAAACTCTCCCCGTGAAATAAATAAAGGTTAGTGTTTCAAATTTTGTCAAATTCCTATATTTCACAAGATAAAGCTGACGAAAGTTAGAAGTTACCTCGATCAAAACGTTGTGAAAATGACACTAAAGATAGGAACAATAGTCTAATAATCTGAATAATTAAAATAGGGACAAAATATATTTATTTTGGGAAAGGGAATACGCATTAGTAGAAAACGTTAAAGTTGTGCATGAACAAGATGTTCTTATAATCCTATCACGTCGAAGATGGCCGGAGTAGGATCGTATCCGTTTCATAAAAATATAAATTTATAGTTTCATTAAATGTAGTGCATTATTTTTATTGAAATTATTGATTCATTATAATGAAAAAAATCTATGTTTTCAGTTTATTGACATTTCCATTTTATAGTGTAGTTAAGCCATTAGCCTTTTAAATATCAAGATTTTTCAACCATAATATACACGGACATCGACACACACACATACACACACACACACACACACACACACACACACATATATATATATATATATATATATATATATATATATATATATATGGGGGTATGTGTGTGTATGTTCATGTGTGTGTATAAATATACTGTATTCAATTATTAGCAAAGTTCATCGTAAATTTTGTTATAAGCAATAGTTTACTCGTGGTGTTTTAAACTAATGTTTTTTGTTCATTAATGTTCGTTTATTGTTCGTAAATTTATATTTAAAATTCAGAAAGTTTATATGCCCGTAACATTTATCATATTCAAATTTTATTTTATCAATTACTATCTTTACTTTGCCACGCGCTGTTGTGGCTCAATTTGGTGTAATGGAAAAGTCTAATACAAAGATTAAATGCATGTTTAAAAAAATGAAAAAAAAAAAGAAAATGCGAGAATTTAAGAAGGGGTACTCATGCAGTACGTAATGATTAGATATTTTATTGTTTTTATTTAATGTAAAATGTTTAATCATCTCGAATCACAGTGTTTATGTCTGTATTTGGAGAAAACAAATGGTCAACTTTGGATAAATAAGTTAAAACAGTATCTAAAAAAGGGTCAGGGTATTTTAGTTGTAACTGACTTTCGCAAACGTAACTTAATCAACGGTGTTCGCCAGCAGTTGTATGTCTGAAAGATACAGTTAAATACTGTTTTTCGAGCCGACTAAACGGTACATTAAATAGAAAGGAAACTCACTATGTAGCCAATGTAATGTCGTTAATGAGGAAGAAGCATTCATAAATGTTAATGTAAACACGTACCGAATTGTTGAGCAAAGAAGAAGCAATCATACTTTTCTGATCTTAATCGGACCTTTATCTGGTTCTTTATTTTGTTTTTTGTTTTTGTTTTTCAATGTGAATGCAAGTAATTAAACGATCTAAATATGTAAATAATAAAATAAAATAGTAAATGCTCATAGTTAGAATCGTCGGTTAGATGCGTACAAACGGAAAGTAAGAACCGAGAAGTCGCGGAGTTATGGTATTGTTTTTGTTTTTGATTTTCAAGTGTAATGCAAGTAATTTCACGATATGGTTGCGTTGTAATAGTAATTTGTGAAAAATGAGATGTTAGTTTAAAAAAAAATTGTGTAGTTGAAAGCAATAATAAATGAAGCCCATAGTAAGATTCCTCGGTTGGAGTCTTCAAAACCGGAAGTGTAAGCTTAGTAGTCTCGCAGTATGCGACTTAAAGAAAGAAAGCAATGCAAAACAAAGCAATCTAATGTTAGTTGGACTTTTAGCGCATTTATTTCTTTTTCGTTTTTGTTTTTTCTAAGTAAAATACAAGTAATATCACGGTATCGTTGGATTCGAATAATAAGTGGTTATTAAAACATTGTTTTTTTATGCAATAATATTTTTTTAATGGGAAGTACTAATAAGTTAAGCTCAGTCAGATTGCGCGGTTAGAGTTGTCAAAACTGGTAGTAAAATCCGAGTAGTCACGCAGGTTGTGTTCTACGTTAAAGGAAAAAAAGCAGAAAGGCAAGAAGACAATGTTAATCGGACGGTAATTCTGTGTTTTTTTTATGGGAGAGAAGCGAAAAAAAGAAGAGAAAAAGAAAAGAAATGGCTTTAATAACTCTTTTACGATTCCGAACCGGTATTTATTCCTGCTGTTCCTTGTGGTCGCTTTCTCAGCGGTGGTAAGTGGTGGCAGGAGTAGTAGAAATTTAATAGAGAGAAAAGATTTTTCAACTTCCATTGATTTTAATCAGTTTTGGTAGTGAACTTTCACCGGGAAAAATGTAGGAATGTACGGTTATCGAGGAAGTGTAAGGATAAGATGCCTATAGCACACCTTAGATCCTGTGCTGCAGTTTGTGTACATTACATTTGCATGTAATGCCTTGATTTTAATACTATTAGAGTCAAACTCGCACGGGGAAAAATGAGTTCATTTTATTTATATGGAGATGGAGAAGAGAAGAGAAGAAGATAGAGAAGAGAAGAGAAGAAGATAGAAAAGAGAAGAAGATGAATAACAGAAGAGAAGATTAAAATTTGTTTAATAAGAGTTATTTAGTTATGTGTATGTGTGTTAATTACTACACTCAGTTATTAGCGAATATCATCGTCAACCTTGTTATAAGCAATAGTTTTCTGGTAGTGTTTTAAACCAATGTTTTCTTATTCATTAATGTTCGTTAACAGTTCGTAAATATATTTTTCAACTTAAGGAAGTTTATATTGCATAATATTTATTATATTATTTAATTAACTATTGAAGTTTACTAAACAAAAGTTATTTAGTTATATTATAGTCTAACTATATATAAGTTGAGATTGTGTTATTACTATATGTCATGACTATTTCATGGTTTTCGTAGTGTTATTTATATTGTTGCTACAATATATACTGATTTCGTGCTTTAAATATAATTACAATTTTTTGCAGCAACTGAATTAACGATTTACGATATGTTATCTTATTTGCCAGTGTTTAGTTGCGCGAATGTAATTTATTGATTCAATGTCAGAATGTTTTTTTTTTTCAAGTTCAATTTTTGTAATCATTTTAGGAGATGGTATAAGATGTGACAGCTCTTTGTTTCTTAATTTAATTTTATTGTAATTATTGTTATGGTTTTGCTTATAAATATTAATATATTTATGTTATTAGGCCACTATGTTTGAAAGCAGCTTGGTAAATGCTGTTATTGCTTTTAAATTAATGTTCGTCATTAGTGTAATAGCGAGGCATACAAATATGATCGTGGATTGATTAGAGCTACGATGCATTTTCCGTATTATAAGTGTTTTATACTTAAGCAATATCGGGGGGTTTGGAGGTGTATGCTGAGCAAAAACAAAAACAAAAACAATAAAAAAGGTAAATTTGTTTTACTTTGACCCCTTAAAATAAATTGGGTTCAAATCGAGTTATTAAGTTAGATCCATGTCCAAGGAAGCTATATCTAAAATTGCAAGTGTTTAGACCGAAAATTGTCGTAGGAGTTTAATATAGTTCTCAAAGGTCCAATCGTTGAACTTTGACCCCTTAGCAGCACATTTTCTTGCCGAAAACCGATCGCATGGATTTTCCCAAATCTCAGTACCCTGTATGTCAAATTTCGAGTCTGTGGACTAAAGATTGAGAGAGTTATTGCTAAGGGAAATGAACACAGACAGACACACATACACACAGATGCGTTCACTTTTATAGATATATAGATAGATTAGATGAAATTTTCATAAAAAGCGGTATATCTTACTGAAATTACAATGATTAGCCTCACTACAATCGCTTAGTATAGCCAATATGCAATTTATTTTTGGCCAATGACTTCTAGTATATATGTTTGTAAGTGTATATAAAATTATAAGCATAACACTCCTATTTTCCTGCAGAATTCAGAGTATGCAGTACCAGATCGTGCAGTTCTTACCCATAATATATAACTAACGTGATGGGTGCAGTTTTCCCTGGGCGTAAAATGCGCTTAAATATGATATTTTAATTTGTCAAGATTTCGTGCATATATATATATATATATATATATATATATATATATATATATATATATATATATATATGTATAAAGACGTGATTTTAAAAGTAAAACAAAAATGTATTTAGTTGCCATCAGCTAGGATCGAAACATGAACCTCTAGCAGCTAAATATGATAAATTTACTAAATGTTTAATGATTTCTTTTAACTTGCACCCATTTTTGATCTTTTACAAACAAAGACCCATAAATGAACGGCCTGTAAAAAAATCCGATCCTTTGGGGCCTCTAGCGTCGCTCTGCGACTTTTAGTTTCGGAGGATAACAGAGTTTGAATATATTAAGAGACAGACAGACAGACAGACAGATGTGTAACCGTTTATGTATTAGATCCTTTATTAAAACTGACCGTCCTCATGTTTAAATAATGTATATTATATCCTTGTATATATCGGAATATAGTTCGAAAACACTAAGACAGTAAGTATGGAGGCAAATCTACGTTCCAACTTGCAGGATGGTCGATTTATTTTTACTTCCAGTAACAAACAATGCTATTGTTTCAGGAGTAGTCAGTCGTTGGTTTATTTCTTTGTCCTTTTATTAAACATTTTTTTTTTAATCTGTTTTTAATTTTACTTTCTATTTCGGGTTTTATTTGAATAATTATGCACGTTTTCGAGGTTATTGCGATAATCACGCATATAGTTCTGAAGAAGATGTAAGCTCCGTAGAGTTTTAATTTTTTTCAGTTAATTTTTTACTAGTCTGGGTGCCGGGGCTTGCCCGGCTGTCTAAGGGTGTGTGCTGAGCTAAATAATGTGGTAGTAGGCAGGCAGGCAGGCTCGAACCACTACTGCAAAGGAAGAAAAGAACGTTAAAAAGAAAGAAAAAAACGCAATGTCTTAGCCGTTGCACCCATTGCCAAACTTGAAGTGTCGGAGGTTTCAATTAAGGCTAGTCAATGGAAAAGAGGGGATGACATTTGAAAATAAGAATGTATATGTACAGTCCACAATAGTTAACTTTGCCGTTATTATTTCATTAGGCTTTGCACTCTGCAGTAATGAAAGTAGGAAAATATATATCCAATTTAAAATTAACAAAACAGTAATAAAATTCCGAAAGATGAGAAATACAGTCGAGGGGAAAATGGAAAGCTTGTTTGTTAATGTTAAACCAGAATCGAAAAGTGAACAAATCCGTGGAGATATCCTTGGTGACTTAGGTAAATGTATTTCAGATGTATGAGTTACCGAATACGATAAGGGCGAAACGAAAAAAAACCCAAAAAAACATAATAATAAGCACACAAACACGCACACACATACACAGACACACACTTTGGCACACACAAAAATAGTATGTATAGCCTGCGTTCTCCATGTCTCTCTTGTTCTCCTTCTTTATGGATAAATCTTTCTATCTAAGTCCGTAAATGAAAACGTTTGCAAAAATTAATGTGTAATTATCAGATATTGCAGTACAGATGTAATGAATATATTGTAATGCGTGATCAAATGAACAGCGTATCTAATGGGATTGATATTCTGAATGAATAAAATAAAGGAGTCATTGAATTTGACCAAGAAACGTTCTCTAGTATTTGCTAAATAAGGACCTGGAATGTGGGATTGTGCCCGTTCAACCAATTGAAATGTTGACGTGAATTTAAGAGGGATCGCTCGTTATTATCCAAGCAAATGAGCTATGTTTGAATGCTGGAAGCTAGTAACGGCCACACGAAATACTTATGATGTATCACGGTAAGGGAAGATTACGAAATGATGGTTCCAGTGATGACTGGTGTAGTGAAAACTAAAAATCATATGTGATAAATTAGAACTACTACAGTTGTACAATTATTAATAGTAGAACTGATGGGCATATACCTATGAATATCACTAGTGTTATTGAAAAATATCTAATTGTAAAAACAAAGAAATAATTTGACTCAGTAAAAACTGTTTAATATCAAATGCAGTATACAAATGTAGCGTAATACTACTTAAATTTATGTCAGACCAACTGAAACAATACTAAAAATACTTCAATATTGTGTTCTTTCCGAATTTATTCAAATTCTGTGTCTCGTTAAGTATTTACTTCTTTTATATACATATTTTAGGGAATTCGTTAAATATATTATGCATTATAAATTATAGTGAATAATATAAACTTAAACTAATATATGTAAACTTAACAGAAAACATACACAGAACTTTGGAATCTTTCCATGCACTAACAACTGATAAGGATTGGCTTATTAGAAAGCAAGAAATTATACAAAATTGCCGTTATAGAATGAGGTATATGCTTGCATGATTCAAACCTATATAAGTAGTAGCGTTAAAAATTAAACTAAAATTAATTATGCATGTTCTTGTTTGTCAGATTTGAAAATATATCTCATTAATGACATCATATTTTAAGACAATTACACTGTAATAGAAGCCCGCAAAGAATTGACTAGGAAGGTGAACTACTATGTCGTAAGCGAGGCCTTTACAAATTTGCATAAGCGTGGGATTCGAAATCAAAAAGTCGGTGACTTTCTGAGTGTACAGGTATGGTTTCTGAGTCAGGCAGATTTGCGAGTGTCGATCATTTCAATGCAAATTGCGGTAATAATAGAAATAAAAGAGAAAAAGAAGATGACAAAAAAACTGGTAACGCGCACATTGAGCGAGAGGAAAAAAGGTAGAATAGAAGAATGGCATCCATAGCATGAAGATAGCGTGTCACGTACAAAGGAGCGGAGGAATTATGATTGACACATGCTCACGCGACACGTACGCACGTGGAAAGAGAAAAAGAATTATAGCACTTTTTGATTTTAATTTTTCTTGAACAGATGCAGATTTGAACGGCTGGACTTTTCGCCAAAGCAAGGCGCCGGTCGAATTGCGTGGCAAAGCTAATTTAAAACGGTTGCATATGGAAATATTGAAAAAGTCTGCTTTATTGACTGGACTGCAATAAGTTGAGTGTGAGAGTATTAAGATCATGGAAACAGGGGAAAATAAAAATACGAGGCAGTATGTGTCATTCGAGAATCTTTGATACTGGATATGTTGCGCTCCAAAACAAGTGGCAAGGGTAAGCGAATACCCGCTATATCAGACTTTTACCGTGTTTTGGGCTAGGAGTCCTGTTGGATGATCTCTGTTTAGGAAAGGTAGGGTTGTCATTTCTTCTGTAATCTGTTTTCATATGTATGTCTGGACTAAAGCCTTATCAGTTGATTACCAGAAGTCAGCAGGAGATTTTATATTTCTCGCTGTGACTGTTTTTAATGAATGAAAAATGATCGGAAAAACGCAATATTCAGCCCGACGTCTGTTCATCGAAGTTAAATGACTTTGCCTCTTATATATTTGCGTCGTATATTTGATCCCTACACTTCATGTGGGGGTTCTCCCATTGCGTCACTATATTTGTGCTGCTTTAATTTATAAAGCTCGGTTGGAATCTTAATTGTGTCAGAAAGAGGAGTGATTAAACATTGACTATTTCCAATTTGGCAAAGCAATTATGAGAAGTGGGCTGCAACAGTGTTTCTTAGAAATATAGACTCTCATATTAGTAGTTAATTCTTACATTATAACGTGCCCTCATAGATTAGACTGCTTCAAAATTTCATTGACATTGTTTGTCCTCGTGCCATTTTTAACCACTGGGACAAATTGACGAATATCACTACGAAGTAAGATTAGAATGCCTCACATGGGCTCCTGTGATTTCTTGCAGTGTTAGCTTAATTATTTCGTAAGCACGCGTGTGTCATTGGTATAATCGGAGCTACGTTTACAATGAATGTTGATGTGTCTCGATTAATATTGGCAAGGTTGAGCTATCAGTATTTCGATTGCTAGTTGATCAATTCAAGTATCTGAAGGCACATTAAAAGTGCTGAGAGACGTGCGTCGACCTTGAAATAATATGTCATTGGATGCTGCTGAAAGAAGAATCTTTCCCATGAATCTAATCTTTGCCAAGATCATATTGATTACAAAAGTCGTCCCCCTGGAGCATCAAGAAACATAATACTCTTGGAGCTGCTGTTTTCCTTTTCATCTCATTGTTTGCTTCTAACATTGCAATAAAAGATCTTTAAATGTTCTTTGATCTTCTATCAGTTTTTCCTTCAAGTTTTCTGGTTGAAGGGGGAGCTCTTCAGTATTGTATTTTACTTCATGTTGATAATATCTTGCAAGTCGTTCCTCTCCGTCTTGCCTCGGCGCGATGAACCCATAGATTGCCAGTAGTTTGTCGCCCATATAAACTTTTTTCTTGAAACAGCCATCAAAATCAGCTTCTGTATTGTAAACTTATCGCCTGTATCTGTGCATAATGTCTTCTGAGATTACATCGTGAAATATCGTCCAAAGATCAAGAGGGTGGATTGGCTCTTAAAACTATTGCGAAGTGGCTTCGTAAATTCGAAAATAGCTGAATAACAGTTGCCTTTATCGATGCTTAGATGCAATCGTTGGTCATTTTCCTAAAGGCCTTGGTTAAGGCACGCTGCTTCCAATGTTTCAAGAATTTTACCATTGTATTTTCGCAAATCTTAACCGAAGTGGAGCCAACGGCTATCATAAGCAACAGGCGTAAGAAATAAATTTACCTTGCTCTTAAACAAATCGTATACATCCTTCCAATGAACTGTACCTTCAATGAATCATTCTCTGCTCCTGCAACTTGTTCACCAAATGTTTTTTGTTCCATTTCTTTATTGATTAGTTCCAAGTGTGAACCAGAGATACTACCAAATATTTGAGACCCCTTGCAAAGTCACCTCAATGGCAGTATTGAAAAATGTTGTTAAAGTTGTGGCAGGCGGTCAAGATTGGCCTCATTTCAATGCGGTATCAGCTGAAATAACGCGTTGCCTATTTTCAAGATGAACTGAAAGTTGTACAATTGGAAGGAAATGTTCAGGACTACGATGATTTAATATAATCCAGGACTCTTCGGTACTGCTGATTTACCTTGGATTCTGGAACAGTTGAATCTCATCCAAAATTAGATTTTGTACTTCACTGCTGTACAATTTTTCTTAAATAATGTCTATTAACTTTTGTTAGATTATTTCTAAATACCCTGGCACAAATATCTGAACCATTCTGAACGTCCTGTCTTGAATAAAATTTTCCGCCCACTTTGAGTTCGGCGTGAAAGTGATGAAGTGGTCGCACAACTCATTTGCCGAACATAAGCTATGACACCATTTTTGCAGTCAAAAATATATCAAGAAAACCCTGTGTAAGTTGCCGTTATCAATCTCTTCTCCTTAATCCTCCTGATAAATGAAATCTGTTGCTCCCATCTCTGGAACTGAAAACGTTCAGTTTCAATCTTCAGTACATATCAACCAGCCACCGTATAAATAGCCTTTATTACCGGATGAAATAATTTCCACGCAGAGTCATTAAATGGTAGGAAAAAACTGTTGTTCGGCAACTTTGCGCCGATTGGATGCTTTCATGTAAATGTCGTAAGATAGAAAACACTTGTAGTACATTGATGGGTACATTAAAGTATCCTTCAGAGGATGTAGTTCGGAGATTAGTTTTAATGAATTATTTTAAAACGCAATACGAGATCCTAGTTTGCTGCCGGTTCGTTCTCCAGGAATATTTTAATCTCAATACGTTGCTGTTAGAACACTGGATCACCGTGAGTGCTTTCCTTTAAGCCTACGGTCTTCCCTCATCACAAATGTATGTTCTTCCAAATCCTTCTCTTCAATTCTCAAATACGTTCGTTTAATTTGACAATTTAAGCTATTGTTCTCATAATAATTTAGTCAACCTTCGAAAAATGTATTTTATTGAGTTTACTATCACATTTCCGCCTATGTAGTTCCTCTTCCAGATTATCCAAGAAGTATATTTGAATAAACTTTTCCGCCAAATCGCCATGTTGCAAAATGTTCCCAATTTTCTAGTAAACTTGGTTTCGAATTCTAAAAGAAGGATTCCTACCATGTACGCCTGCAGTTTTGTGACCAAATGAAGTCCTAGCAAAAAAAGCGTAAATTTTGCAGGAACTCTTTAGATATGAGACCTTCGCATGTGAGTAAATATTGCAGCAACTGAGGAAGTGGTAGAAAGCTATCAAACACAAACTTACGAGAAGAACATCAAAAACCAAGAGTTTATTCTTTATTATTTCGCAAGTACGGAATGCTGACATACTGTGTACATAATCCATATGTATACTCTAAGGAGAGTAATTTAAGTTGTAGAGAAATCTTTTTCTATAACAATTATATATTTCTTGTTTTCTCAAAGCAGTATTCGTTATCAGGTTGTTTCTTAGTTTTTCATTTGCTAGGGCAAAGTGACTCTTTCCTTACACCCTTTAGCTTAAGTCTTCGGAATAGGCGAAAGGTTCGTTCAAATTCGATTTTATTTTCCCTTGTTTAAGCTTCTCTTAATTCAAATTGTTTACGTCCTCATTTAGTTTTCTCATCGGTTTGTTTACCTTTTCCTATTCCTTGTCTCACATTATTTCATGTATGTCCTCTGGTTGTTTTCTAATTTGTTTCATTTGCTCGTAGTAGTGTTCCCTTTTGCCGACAATCTATACAGCTTTCCAGATTTTTTATCTTGTAATGAATCAAACTGCATGTCTAGTTCTGCCAACCTATTGTTTGGTTGCCTTTTCGTAATTTGTAAATATTGTTCCCTTTGAATCGGAATAAGCTATGAAATTTACACACACACACACACACACACACACACACACACACGCACACACACACACACACACATATATATATATATATATATATATATATATATAAAATGAAACTTACCATTGAATTTACCAAAATGATCCAAGATGGTAAAATTAAAGTAAATTATAAATATTAAAGAATTAATATTTATAAAATTATCTCAGCCAGATATAAAAGCTAGATAATACCAAATAGGAAATATAGCTTATAATATCTTAATCCGCGGAGTTTCGAAGAAATACTTTCCTTCTCATCAGAGGGTAGGAATTAACTAAATGCAGGATCGGATTTTGCATGCAGAAGTATTTGATGAAACAACAAATAAGTCAAGGATCTTATTGAAAACAAATTAAGTTAAGCAGAGGGAATATGGTACCATATTCCCTCTGCATAACTTATTTTGTTTTCAAGTAAGATCTTTGTTTTCAAGTAAGATCTTCCTACCCTCTGATGAGAAGGAGAGTATTTCTTCGAAACTCCGCGGATTAAGGACTATCCATTTATCTAGTATATCCTTTTCAGATCAAATATGTTTTTAACTCATTTCAAAGTGTTTTTAACATATTTCATTAACTGTTTGCTTATATTATATATATATATATATATATATATATATATATATATATATATATATATATATATAAGAAAATACATTTTGGTGGAGTATTCTGCCAAACAATTCATTTCTTTGTAAAGTTTAATCTACAGTCTTGATTTGGTTTTCTTACGAAAAGCGTTTCTTCCTATTAACGTTGTATTTAACTTTTTATGTTGTAAGATTTAATAAAAAAAAATATTAATATTCATAGTATATTTAAGATTACAGTCGCTTTCCTCTTGAAAACTTTACATTTTATTGCCTACATTGATATATATATATATATATATATATATTAAGGTGTATATATATATATTTATATATATATATTTATATATATATATTTATATATACATATATATTTATATATATATTTATATTTATATATACATATTTATATACATATATTTATATACATATATTATATATATTTATATATAGATATATATTATATATATATTCATATATATACACATTTATATATATACATTTAATATATATATATACATTTATATATACATACCTTTATATATATATATATTATAGATATTTATATATACAAGTTCATATGTATATACATTTATATATATATATATATATTTATATATAAACACACACATATATATATATATATATATATATATATATATATACTAGCAAAAGTAGCCGTCGTTTACTGGGTTTAAAAACAGCCTACAGAAAATGGACTCTGATTTATAAAAGTATGATAGGTTATGAAAAGGAAGGGTTGTAAACAGTTAGCTTCGAATTTAGGGGTATCAAAACCAAAGCAAAATATGAAGAAAGTAAAAATAAAATAGATAAACCTCATAATTTATTATACCATACCTGTTCACACTGAAACACTTACCACAATATTCCGTGGATCTATATTTAAAAAATAACGTGTTAAACTTTGTGACATATTTCCATTCTATGGAATCACGTGCGAACACACACCCCATAATTTTATTATACCATATTTATTCAAACTGAAACACAATTATCAAAGTATACTTATGCAGATAGATATAAAAATTATTCATTAAAGTTTGTGCGTATTTCCATTCTATTGAGGCCAGGCGCGAACGCAGAGCCCACAATTTTATTATACCATCCATATTAAAGTTAAAACTTACTTATTAAAGTATTCTTATGTATATCTATATAAAAAAAAAACTTGTAAACGTTTTTTTTTTTAATTTTAAATTTTTTATTTCGATACTTTGTGAACCAGGCGCGAACGCAGACCACACAACTTTAATGAACGACCGTCTGACAGATCAAACATACCCATTCCCGTGTCTCGATACATCTTCTATCATTATATGTAATCAGTTTCTTAAAATAGTCAACCATATAGGAGCCTATTCCTGACCAGACACACACACATTTAGCTTTATATTATATATATATATATATATATATATATATATATATATATATATATATATGTAAATTGAGGTATATATATATATATTGATTTAAATATATATATATATATATATGTATATTGATGAAAATTAAGTAATATTATATATTGATGTGAATTGATGTATACATATATTGATGTTAATTGGGGTATATATACAAATGTATATTTGAGGTATATATACATATATATGGTGGTATATATATATATATATATATATATGTGTGTGTGTGTGTGTGTGTGTGTGTGTGTGTATTGGTTACAGTGATTCAAACGCGAGTAAAATATTAATGAAAAACCGAATCTTCAAACACTTATTTTTCTTACATACTTGTTAATTATTTGATATGCTCAGTTTCTTGTTTGTGTGGCGTTTCTTACGATTTTCGGGTTGTTTTAAGGCTCTCATCAGATATTTTCTTATTGAAAAGTGATTTAAAGAAGCCATTATGATTACTAAAGAAGGCGTGCGTGTGTTTATGCATCATTGTGAGTGCTTTAATAGGCCTATTTTCTTCGCGTGTGGGTTTGTACATTCATGCAAATGTACTGATACGTATGTATAACTATCATAAAACCCTCGAAATGTACAGAAGTCGCCACTAATTGTTATATATATATATATATATATATATATATATATATATATATATATATATATATAACATATAATATATATATTATACAACGGGAAAATAATGTAAAAAAAGTAAAGATTCTTGAAGCGTCGTACATTAGAACTCTTCAACCTAATATAAATGACATTGCATTTCAAAAAAGCAGTAACGTTCTGAAATGTCTTGCGTAGTCCGTGTTGGACGGACTTCGTACATGGTGTCTACGAACTTGCTGGTTTTAACACTCGAATTTTTAATCGACTTTTATTCTTAATCGACTTTTATTTTAACTCATCACTGAATATATATATTTTAGTTTTCATTTTTAATCCTCATTTTCGCAATCCTGTATTTTTAACACCTGATGATGATTCATGGACGAATCGAAAGCGCTCGTAACAGCAACATGTATGGATCCTTTATTAATATTTTTGATTTTGAAACAAAAAAGACAATACGAAAAATTGAAAAATTGAAATAAAGAATTATAAGAAAAAATGTCTCCGTTGTATTTAATAATATTTGCTTGAATATATATATATATATACATATATATGTATATATATATATATATGGAATTCTGTTTGTATATCTATATATATATGTAGATACATATATATATATATATATATATATATATATATATATATATATATAAACTAACTAGTAGTATGTTGTCGCAATTCTAGTGCTTATCTTTACTGAGCCAGTGGAAAATAGGTAAGCAATTTAAGTGTACGACACGCAACATCGTTCTCTAATTAGATCGTTCCACGAATGTACAATGGAATCTTGATGGAACACATTTCGACAAGAGAATTCGTGATGATAAAGGACCTGGTAGGCGTCTATCCTGATTTAACAAACACAAGGTGACGACTTAATTAGATACAGAAACATGCAACTAACTTCTTTGAGATTCTGCGGAAACGAGAAGATCAGGTAACTTTTCATCATGGGGGTGGGCGATCTCGATAAATTAGTACATACAACTAATTTTTTTTTAGTTCGAAAAAAAGTGCGACTGTGGAAAAATCCATCGGAACACATATGTTAACATCCAAATATATATCTCCTGATCTTATACTATAGTACTGCTAATCCGAAAAGAGTTCATTATGATGCACACCTCTCCACAAAAGAAGAGGGTAATCACTAGGAACAAGCAAGTATAACACACACACACATACACTAATACATCTAACGCAAAAAATATATTTCATAATTCATGATGTTGACCATATTATAATGTATTCCTTTAATTCAGTTGACTTATACAATTCTTGACAGTATCTGTTTCGTAGCGCAAGATCAATAACATTATTATTATATCAGTTAGTGAATCTATTATGGCTTTAACTCATCAGAAGAAATAGCAAAAATCAATCCGCCAAAAGGAATTGAAATGTGATTAGACATGTAAAAAAACGATAATTGTAAGAGAAACTGCAGATACCTATATATTTTCCCATTAAGCAATATTGAATTAAAACTGGAAAACTACAGCAGTGTAGTAAATAATGGGCAATCAACAATTCTCCCATTATCCGGCAATCATGAGGTTGTTTGCTCAGCAAGCGAGAAGGCTAACACGCTTGCCGATCGGTTTGCCTCCAATTTCACACTGAACCCTACTAACTATCCCCTCCCTGACTTTCCTTTGCGGAAAGACGCCGAACAAAACGATATTCTATAAGAAATCTTGACACTGCAAAAACATGTGGACTGAATCTCATCCCGGCTGTGCTATTAAAAAAGTGCTCCGCCAATATAGCCCCACTTCTCTCCAAATTTACTAATATACTAAATTATAATATATTCATACATGACCTCCCTAACAAAATTGTCTGAGATGAGTATATATACTGATTACACCACGCTCTATAATAGACAAGACAGGAAACCAAATGAACACATATGTATAGAAATCGCAAAAACACTAGAGGATAGCCTCCGATCTGTAGTGGAATGGGGACAAAAACGAATGGTCACATTCAATGCTGCCGAGACTAAACTTGCTTGCTTCAATAATAACAAGAAACCTTCTCTACCATTAATAGCAATGTCTAAAGCCTCTTTATCTTCAAGTATATTTGTTAAACTCCTTGGTCTAACGTTCACAGGAAACATGAGTTGGAACAATTACATTGAGTGTATTGCCAGGACCGCTGCGAAGAAGGTAGGTTCTACCGTACTAGAAGGCTACTAACGCCCGAAAGTATCTTGTATATATAAAGCAACGATTTGTCCAATCATGAAGTATTGTTGTCATATTTGGGCTGGTGCATCTGCTACTAGTCCCTGTCTCCTAGACAAGGTTCAAAAGAGAGTCGCCAATCTGATAAGTCCTGAACTGTAATCTAAGCTTCAGCCTGTGTCCCATCGACGAAATGTTGCATCACTCTGCCTGTTCTACAAGTACTTTAACGGTGAATGCTCTGACGAACTGCAAACACTTGTATCCCCCTCGACGTAAGTACCCACGACAAACCCGAGAAGTAGCTAAGTTCTACCCTTTTACACAAGAAATCCTTAGATATAAGAGAGGCTTCTACACCAGTAGTTTCTTCCCCAGAACCGCTAGATTTTGGAATTTCCTTCCGGGTCCCTTCTTCCCAACTGTACTGACATGTAGAAGTTTAATTGTAACGTGATCCGATATCTTGATGCCCAACTCCATACATAGTACAAGTGTTGATTATCTCCCTGATAGTAGCCAACTACATCAAAGCGGTAACGTTGCTAGTTTGGGGTGAAAATGTAATTTAAAAAAAAGGTGCGAGATTTGGACAAACGATCCCTAAAATTTATTTCCACACATTATCTACGCTACCCTGCGCACTGCAATACACACACACACACACACACATATATATATATATATATATATATATATATATATATATATATATATATATAGGTAAGAATATCAGTAAGTTAATCAAATAATGAATTAATAAATTATTAGGGAAAGGTTCATCATAAGTGAATAAAACTCATACACACAAAAATACACACACACAAAAGTGCATGTAGAAGATACGGACACAAATACAAATACGTATATATATATATATATATATATATATATATTTATATATATATATATATATATATATATATATATATATATATATATATATATATTAGCCGGGAAGGGAGAGATTAAAAAAATATTATTATTATTATTATTATTATTATTATTATTATTATTATTATTATTATTATTATTATTATTATTTATTTATTTATTTATTTCTTAATAATTTATTGAATCGTCGGACGTTGTAGTTGAAAGAAAAAAGGGGAAAATAGGAGGGTAAATAGGTGAATTATACGTTATAGGTTTATTTTGATAATATAAAAATAAGTAAGAATATCAGTAAGTTAATTAAATAATAAATAAAAAAAATAATATAATTATTAAGAAAATGTTTATGATAAGTAAATAACAAAAACACACAAATACATACACATGAATACACATGTACAAAATATGTACACACATAAATGGGGAGGAGCATGTGCTTTAGTACATGTACATATACAAATATGTAAATATATGCAAATAATCTTCGGGTTAAAGAATATTATAATTATTATTGATAGAATTAGTGAGAGGTAAATATAAAAGAAAAATCTATAATATATATTAAAACGCTCTGTCTACGATGCCCATGTGAACGAAGACGATGCTTTTGTCCTGCCAGCGACTTGAACACCATGAAGAAGACATGATGCTCAAGACGGTCATTGCCGTGTGTATATATATATATATATATATATATATATATATATATATATATAAATATATATACATATGCATATATACACATACGTAGATATATACATATACATATACATCCACATATACGGACATATATACAAACATATATACATTTCTACACAATACATACACACATATGTACATACGTATACATACACATGCATGCATACTCACATAGAAAACTTACACATATACACATACATATACGTAAACATTTAAACACATATGCATACATACACACATACACACATGTACCTACCTATGTATACACGTGCATATGTATGCATGCATGCACATACACACACATACGCAGACAAACACATATATATATACATACACACATAAAAATTGACATAATACATACATACCCATATAGATATGCACACAGATATACATATAAAGACATGTACATATATAAAAATACATATATACATATGTGCATACATACACACATATGCACATATATACACACGCATACAAACACATATATATATATACATATATACATAGACACAAAAACATATATATACACATACATATAAACACATATATGCACATAGTTATACATACATACAAATTAACATATATAAACATACACACAAACACACCCACACACACATATATATATATGTATATATATATATATATATATATATATATATATATATACATATGATTATGGCAAACCAGTTATTACATATCTCCTGCGTTTCAAGCCTACACGTGTCAACATTTTCCCAACGCCATATGACACTTTTTTCGTTATTTATTAGTTGAATGCCTGAGTGAGTATCTATACAAAGATCTTATTATAGAGTTTAGCTTTATACGACAACTAAGTCTCTCTCCCGGCTCAAAATGTTTAAATCCGACAACAAGAACAACCATTATTGCCAGTAACAAGTCAAACAGCAGACCAGCTTAATGAGGATACTGGTCTTTTGCTTTATGATTTTTTAAAAAATTAGAGATTAGCTTCTCTTAGAGGGGTTGACTTCATTACGGCTTACGTGAACCCTTTCCACCCCACATACGTATGCAAATAAACATACGCACGCAAACATATGTGCATACATTCATATGCCGGTAAACATACATAGACATTACATACAAGCATACACACATAGAGGCACACATATACGCATGCACATACATATGCACATACACATGCGCATATACATCTACATATAGAATATACATGCAGGAGCGATTAAAACGTCATAAATCCTCAATAATCAGGATGACAATGGTGATGGTGATGATCGGTACGATTAAAGAAATGTAACATGAATAAAAAAGAAAAACAATCCAATACAAACTGTTCGACGTAGAGACAGTTAGTCGTTTATGTGTTTGTGCAATTTTATAAATAAATAGACGTAGAAACAAGACGAAAACAAAATCAAACATTTAAGCGTTTAAACGGCTTGGATTTCATTTTTTAATAAAATGCTCGTATATAAGACTCACAATTCTGCTGTAGACAATGATGATGATGGCTAATTTGAGACATTACTTTACAAATAAATAAACGTAGTAATCAGACGAAAACAAAATATAATATATATATATATATATATATATATATATATTGCATGTATATTCTATCTATTATATGCTATATATATTATATTATATATATTATAATATATATATATATATATATGTATGTATATATATATATGTATATATATATGAGGTTGATCGGTATATAATTATAAATAACGTATATTTCACATTCATAAAATCAGTGCAATCGCACAATTTTCAATCAAATCTATTGATTATCTCATGTAGCTGCACAAGGGCGTAATTTCATATTCCTCCTTGACGGGATTTACCCACAATACATTGTAGCTTACTAATGAGTTTGTAAATTACTTTTATATAGAATGGCGCAATTACAAGTTTCAAATGCAAGACCTCTGTATCATAGTTCATTTCTACTCTAAAAAAATATTCATTTCGATCTACTTCCTGTCATATTAAATGATTCTAATTTGATGTTATACGCTTTTGCGGTAATAATGACTGCAATCAAAATTACAAATTAAAAAGTGAAAGTGTCATGGTTCCACTGTTATTTTAATATACAATTATTTTCGAACGCGCTACTGTTATATTTAAGACGCTACTGTTTATTTACATCTCAGATCTTTGGAGTTGTGTGGTAATAAAATTTATCAAATTCACTTGTGATGTAAGGCTGTATAATTTGTTAATTTTAGTCAAAATCGTTTATCTCGCCATTACTTCGGATTTGGTCGATTATCGTTTTGCGAAGATATTCTGATTAAAAAAAACACACATATCTAAGAAATTACCAGATACTTAATTTATATTTATGCTAAATATCATACAAATTTCCCAATATTTTTTAGAGTCTATGAAGTACGAACTTACACGCACAAACGCACGCCCACACATCCTTTTTATATGTAATAACAGGGGAGGGTCGTCGAACTCTGCCCGGTCGTTAAATACGCTTGAATATGATGTCAATTTGTCCAGATTTTGTATATATTATTATAGAGGCGTGATTTCGAAAGTATAACATATAGTATTTAAGTGCTGTCACTAGAATTGAAACCGAAAGCAAAAGTGTAGCATTCAAAGCTGGTGGAGTTACCATTGCACCAACGAGACACGCATATGAACTGATTAAATATAAACTTTGGTGCATGTTCCAAATATATCATATTTTTTCAATTTTGACCCCTTTTGGGTCCCTTTAAAACTATTGTAATCGGCTAAAGACTCTTAATAAACGGTCCAGAAAAAATATCATTATTTAAGGGCTTGCGCTTCTCTGCGACTTTTATTTGATATATGCAGCTTCGGAATGTTCAGAATTTTACACAGAATAATACGCTGCTTGTTTAAAGCTAGAAAGGACATTTTCTTCAACAGTATCAATGCTTTCCAATTCCACACGAACTTCATTTTTACTTTCGTAATTAGATTAGAATTTAAAAAGAAAATCGCATTGACGTTTTATTATTTTGAGAAAAAAAAGAACAGAAATTTATGCATATAAAAAATAGTTATATTTTAGAAAGTCAAACCTTAAATGCAATTCGTCGTATATGCATATCCATACGCCAAACTTATTTTCGTATGTTTAGTCAATTAAACTATTGGAACGAACGTATTTGAATACTATTCGCTATTTTCTTTCAATTCTTATTTTTAAAGGAAAATGTTTTAAGGTTAAAGGATAATTTTGAATTTTAGTGTCAATCATCGCAAAACAAAAATAATACGGCAATATTTAAATATATTTATGTCACTTATTTAAGTATGTGATTCATAATTAAAAAGAAATATTTTACAAATCAAAAATAAAGTGTTTTCAAATATATTTTGCATAATCATAATTTTTTGTTGGCATGGTTGAGTTCATTTTCACATGATTATTTTGAGAATTGTCTTGATTTGTTTCAAATAATTTCCTTTAGATTGCGTTATTGTTTTTTTTCTGATTAGTTCTTGTATAATATCGATTTTTCAAAAAATGTAGCTTTGCTTAGTAAATTATTAACCTTTAGTTATTCAATATCGTGGGGATTTAAAGGGAATGAAAATATCGATCGTGGTATTTACTCATCTCGCTAGCAGCAAAAACAAATTCCCCAACACAACAGAAGGACTAATCACCTGGAAGATGACATTCTTTTGAAGACCCGGAAGAATTCGGGCGCCATAATTCAAAAGCGGACAAGATAATAAAGTTATTGATTAACGCCTTTAGCACGCAATGCTCTTTCAACGATGTGGATATTGAAGCATATTTACTATACCTTATTCAATTAAATAAACTAACACACAGAAAATCAAAGGCAAAAGAAAATCCGTGCCATATGGATGTGTGAACGACTGTAATCTTAAGTATTTTTCTAAAACTGATTTCTCGATGTAACCTCCGACTTTCTTTAAGCGATTCTTGTTGCATTTATTATTCTTTCTGCTAAACTCACAAACCTGTGAAAAACGAGTGTAGTTGATCACATGTGAGAGGAAAGTGAAAACATTTATCATTATGAGACGAAGTAAAACTTAAAGACGGAGAATAACGACAAAGAGACAGGTTACTAAAAGAAGCAACGCATATGTTGTGCGACAATAACTCACAAAACAGAATTAGTATATAATTCAATAAATGTCAGACCTGATAATTACAAATAATAAATTAGTTTATTATTTTCTAGCTAAGACGCACAGCGTAGCAAGAATTGAATGAAGATCAACGAATGTTGTGAAATCGATAAATTCGCCATTTTCAATCAAATCGATAGATTGTCTGCTCTAGTTAGAGACACGAGTTTCAGATACATCCTCAGAGTGAGCTTTTTCTTTACACAGAAATCATCACTTATCAAGGTCCGGAGACCCCTGGAGGATAAGGGTTAATGGGTATACATAAGTCAATGTGATTATAGCGTAGTAAACATAAGTAGTGGGGACTTTGTAAATTGGATTACTTAGGGGACGGTTTATCAAGAACTTGTTTACGTTGGACTTGTAGACAATCAAATTGCATTCAGCTGGAAAACAGGCAATCGGAAGAGAGTTCCACAGGCGTGCAGTTCTAAGAAAGAAGCTTTTTTCATGGAATCTACATTCAGGTTCAGGCACAGGTAAAGAGTGTGAGAAATTA
Source organism: Euprymna scolopes (assembly GCF_053919585.1). Lineage (NCBI taxonomy): Eukaryota > Metazoa > Mollusca > Cephalopoda > Sepiida > Sepiolidae > Euprymna > Euprymna scolopes. The sequence goes on along the minus strand of NC_136491.1, from coordinate 79,677,287 downwards.
TTGATAGTGTTTTTCGTTTAAGTTTGACGATGGGTGACCATAGATTGAGGCTCAGCTGAGGACTTGCCATGAAAATAACCATAAAGCAGAGACAGGCTCGTAATATCTCTTCTGTGGGGAAGAAGCTAGTCCACAATACAGCGTAGTTCATATTGCACTGTGAAACACCTATTATGGAGGCTGTACTATTATTTTATATATAACTGCTTTAATTGAAGTTTAGAATGCAAGTAGTAAGTATCATGCTTCAATCGTATTCTTAACAAACACATTTATTTCAAACGCGCCACTGTCATATCAAATAACCTACCGTTGTATTTATATGCCGGCACCTTTCTGCGTGTGTGGTAATAATGAGTGCAATTCAAGTTTAAAATGAAAAAGTCAAGCATCATAATTTAAATGGGTTTTAAGAAGAAATATTCATTTTGAACGTGCTTCTTTCATATCAAAGAACCTACTGTAGATTTTATATTCTGGATCTTTAGGCTTATGTGGTTATACAACTTCACAAAGTAGATATGATATTAGGATGTGTAAGATGTTAACTTTAGTAAATATAACCATTCGTTTTTCCATGCATTTGTTCGATTATCGACAATTTTGATAGGATAAATATCTACGAACATTTTAACTTATATAAAGTACATTTGCTTGAAATTTAATACAAATCAGCCTAGCCGTTTCTAAGTTAGTAGATAACGAACTCACATAGATGGACGAAGTTCTTTTTAATATAATACTATATATATATATATATATATATATATATATATATATATATATATAGTGAATAAATAACAAAAAACTATATTCCAAAGTTCATGATGTTCACCACCTTATAATTTATTCTTTTAATTCAGTTGACATTTACAATTCTAGACAGTATCTTTTTCGTAGTGCAAAATCCATCACTTAATTTATCAATCAGGGAATCTATTATGCCCTCAACTCATCAGAAGAAATAGCAACAGTCAATCCGTCCAAAGTGTGATTTGACATAATTAAAAGCCGAAAATTGGAACAGAAGCTACAAATACATTTATGTTTCCATTACGCTATTTTGAATTTAAATTATAAGATGGTGAACACCATGGATTTTGGAATAGTGTTTTCATAGATTCACTATATTGCTCTATAATTATATTGGACTTCTTAAAAAAGATTGGTATATATTATAAGAGTATATATTCATGCAGAAATATATATATATATATATATATATATATATGCCTGTGTGTATCTATCTATCTATCCAGCTATCTCTCTCTCTCTCTTTATATATATATATATATATATATATATATATATAGAGAGAGAGAGAGAGAGAGATGGAGAGAGAGAATTACATAACTATTATTCATTGGCGCGTGTTTCTTGTTTATTAGCAGTTATCATCATGACCCAGGTAATTACATTTAAAGACAACGGCGGCTCACCCCTGCAATGATAAAATCACAATTATTTAATCTCTTGTTTGTCGACAGTCTTCATAATAGATGTTGTACTGTCATTAATATTTTCAGATTTTTATGGTTACTTATTTTTTCGGTAGACGAATTTTTTATTCTTATTTTCTTCAACAATCTTCAAATTATCTATACTAATAACATGAGTCATTTTATTACTTTTGTTGTTCTCGATAAATTTCTACGCTACCCGTCCCTATATTTTTAACAGTCCTTTCTGAAATTATTTTACTAAACTATTTAGCATAATTTATCCTAATCCTACGATTCTTTATTCGTCTCTAAAATTCACCAGTTTTATATAGCATGATTGTTCGAGACAATGCTAGTTAATTTAACATTTCGGTTTTTGTCTATGGCCTCTTTTGGCCTCTTAAGTGGTCAGCTATCTTCGATGAAATTACTCGAGACAATTACGGCCTATTTTGTCTCTTAACTGTCCATCCATTTTAGCGAGTTTATACGAGATAATAAAGTTTGACACTTGACACAAAAACGAGAGTCATTATTCGTGCTTCCGACTTGATCGATTATCAAGGTATAATGAAACAAATGTTTAAGTTTCTGATTTTGTTCACAATACTGTTTGACCTTAGCATTTTTTTTACATTTAGACGGCTCTAAAATTAAATAAGAGCACTGTAAATTCACCTATTACTTCTAAATTTCCTGTAATTTCCAAGCTACTTTTGTTTACAACCCGAACTATAAATACTCTAGTCATTAACTTCTGATGGCAAATATACATTTCCTATCCAGGAAATTTGATATGTTATCATAATTCTGTCGGCAAATTCGAAGTTCCCTTTTTTCTGAATTAGGGGAGTGTAGCATCTTAAGTACTTTGTAGCCACTTATTTTTATATCACAGTTACTATTCAACTTCTGCGTCTATGTCAAAAAATTAAAGGGTTAAAGGACAAAGCTCCATTTACATCGAGTATCTTATATGAATGTTAAAAAACCTCCACCGCCATTATATTTAAAATTAAAAATCTCTTTAAATATAGGTATTCTGTGTTTGATATCAGATTTATAAGAATCTATGTAATGAAATGGCAGAAAGAAAAATCTGAATACGCGGTTTGAAACTTTTCAAAAACATATTTACAAGTCACTCAGCATAATTCTTGCTAAGAATTTCACGCTTCTTTTTTTTTAATTTTAGTAACAGTAAAACAAACACTGAAGACATTAAGTTTTTTTTTTAGAGAGAACATTCTAGAACAACTCGAAACAAGATTAAAATGTATTCCTTTCCGCATGTTTATTCTAACGCATTACTTGAAATTTATAAAGCTACTTACTTCGTTACCTGACTCTATAATGTAAAATAACTGAGTCATAATGCTAACAAATTTATCTAACATCAAATATAATATTCCGTTAAAGCAAGGCCCACCATAGCACGCTTTAAAAGTAAAAAAAATATGTACGACAGAACATAAAAATCGATGTCGAAGGAAAAAATTAAAAGCAAAACAAACAATATTACTCACAACTTACAATTATTTCTTCTAATCTCTCGCTCGTTCACTAAGTTTGGTTACTTCTTTTCCCTTTTCGTTGCGGCCGTATGGTATCATAGTAACATTTCCTCTTTAATGTGGTCTTTACGGCGCCAAATCATATACTGTTACGTTGTTCGGGAACCAACACTTTGTATATCTCATCGCAAAGAAGACTAAACTCGTCTTTGTTTTATGTAGCAACATTTATTTCCTTATAATCTCGTTAGCGCTCTGACGTCTCTCATGTGATCTTTGCCTCGAGCGCCAGTCACGCCTCGCACATTAGCGCGCAAGTTATCCATGTCTGTAACGTGATATCTTTATTTTAAGTCGTAATTCTTTCCTACTTGTTATGTACATGCGCATATGTTTGCATACATGCATCCGTGTTATGGCTTATTTCCCTGTTAATGGCGGATTGAACGAGAACAGTAAATCCCTGCATGAATAAAATAAAGTGTTTTATTCCAAATTGGTCTGTAGCTCGGCAAGTTCGGCTGAAAGATTCCAGAGTTCAACAAGATACAACTGAAAAGGATCAAAGGGTCACACAAGTTTGCCATAGGGGATTTGATTTCACCAGTGTAATACCCGCAATAACAACTTTGCAAGAAGAGATTCACATACTCAAAAGAGAATATCCACAACAGCTGTGCGACAAAACATTTTAACGAACCAGGATCTGTGAATCTACGATAAACTTCAATTCAAAATACTCCAATCAATAAAAATTCCGAAGGCCAAACATTCAAATTTACAAAAAAGAAAAACACCCTCAATAACTGAAATTGGAGGAAGCACTACCAACGAAAGTTCAACAAACTGAAAAAAAACTAATTGCATAATGGATCTATCGGATTACGAAATAATTTTTTCAACTAACGCGAGAAAAATGTTGTTTAGTTAGCTACCGAAAAAAAAAATAATTGCCTAAAGTTTATACACGTTTTCACTTAAAAGTAAAGTGAATAAAAACGATAAGCTCGTATAGACTAAATTATTTTTCTTTCAGAGAACACGTACTTTTGCAACGCACGGCGTTAAACTGTAATTATTAATTAATATAACGCATTTTATTTCCCGAGTAAGAAAAATTTTACTCTGTAAAATAAGGGTTTTATGATATAAGTTTAACTATGTTTAAACAGCAATAAGAGCTACATGCTTTAACAACGAAAACTCAAGGAAAAATATTACATCGGCATAAAACTGAAGAAAGATTAAGTCAGCAACCAAACAAATGCAAAATCAGAAAATACTGCTCAAAATCTTAACCAATAAACCGAACACTGACAGCTATACAGCGTTTTCGCAAGATACGATTTGCAACAGAATTGAGACTTTTAACTCTCCGTCCCTGAAAAAGAACAACCGTTCGACGCCTTCTTCAGAAGATAGAAATAGCTTTTCACTGTCGATTGCGTGGATTAGCCGTATGCGAAAACTGTCGGTCTGCTTTTAGGAAAATGAAACTACGAATCACAGTAGATTTGTAGACTGCATTCTACGTAAGAGATTATGGATTTGCAGTTTGCGGAAACCGTTCAGTTACTCCCGAATTTTTTCAGTCCAATAACACCCATTTTCTATACGTGATGACATTGCTTCAACCGGGCTATGTGAGACGATTATGATTTAACATTCGCGTCGGTCGTTAACAAGTTCTGAAACGTTTTATATCTAGCGGAATTTTCGGTAGACCATTTCACATGTCTGTTGCCTGCAAAAGCTGAGATCAGCCAGAAAGTATTGGAAAAACTCAAAAACAAACCAAACCTCACTTTACAGTAACTGGGTTGCTTTGGGTAAAGGAAAGTCAGGGAGGGAATTATTTGCGAGGTCCAATGTGGAGTTTGAAACAAACCAACTGGCAAAAATGTTAGCCTATTCGCTTGCCATGCAAACAACCTCATGATCGTTGGATTGTGGGAGTACAGTTGATTAACTATTGTGTACTACACAGCTGTAGATTTTCCATAAATCATGGATTCGTAATTCTCTGTTTCGATGCATTTTCTAGATGTTTAAGTATATTCTCTGTTCATCTATCGCAATTACTTTTTTACAATTTCTTCTAGCTTCTATAAAATTTTGTAGGTCTGCACTGAATTTATGTCGGTGAAATTTGCGTATGCATGCTGTCTTTTAGCAATGACAGTTGCAGAAGTAGAAGTAAACCATTGCGGAGAGTGTGGTTTGCTATTGAATTTCCGCGTTGGAACATTACCATTTTGAACCATGCAGTTGTCTCATTAGGGTAATGTTAATCGGAAAGAGAGAAGATATTTTCCCATGGGGCATATTTGATGAGATCCCTGATGGCCAACCAGCCAGCCTTCTTATAACACCTTGTCGTTTTGAGCAATGGCTCTTCAGTTTCCAGTCGAGAATTTAAGGCAATTTCTTCCATTATCAAGACGTGATCAGCATTGTGAGTGGGTTATAGGCATTCATTGCACAATCATCGGGAACTGTGGTCAGAAACTTATCTAGAAGTGAGGCACGTTGATCTTGCGAGTCTGGGAAACGTGTCGGAAACATAACCATGCGTGATAGGGACTGAGATATAGAGAAGCTACGTGTTATGCTACCAACTGCGTCTGTGTTAGTAGAGCATCGAAGCTAATTACTGTGGTGGGCATTAACGTAACCGAATGCATGCACTTGTGCGTTAGTATGGAAGGAGAGTGTTGTATCTATGTTATCAGAGACTTGGTCGATTAGCGCACAGTCCTCGGTCGAGGGAGAGCGATAGAGAAAATATAAGTAACTAATGTCATGTTGCATGTTAATTCTATAACACATAAATGCCTGGTCGTCTGATGCTAGTTTTGTTTCTCTAGTCAAGAGGAGAGTGTTTCGAATATAGACTCCAAGTCCGTGCATATGTTTGTCTCATCATTACGGAAAAGTGGGAGATAACCAGGCATGTTACAGTGGTTAGAAGAGATGCAAGAGTTTAGGTTAGTTTCACTTAGCGACAAAATATCTGGGGTGTTTGGTAGGATAAATGATTCAATATAATCTAAATTAGTTCTAAGCCCGCAGATATTCGTGAATTCAAGCCCAAAGGTAAGAGGGGAATTGGTTTGGTTTTAGTTTAAGCCTGGTTTAATCCTAATTTTCGACTGAACTGCCATTTTCTTTTATTTAAAAGTTTCAGTTAAAGGGTGAGAGGTGCTGAACAAAGCTGTGTAGCAGAATACCAAACGTGCAACACAAGTAGACTAACGTTCAATTTCTCATCTACAGGATTGTGCCATCAAGACAGCCTACCGAAAATTGGTGCATGTTCCCTCTCGATGCACAACATGGCACTACCAACATACCGATATTTTACAACTGATGATGGAGCAGCCGCTGCAAGCACTACCACAGAGTTAGGGCTTCTGTACAATCAGTCGGAAACAGCAGCCTGAAACTGTCAATCCAGTGGCCTAAACCCATTAGGAAAAATATTAACGCAATCTAATTGAATTAGCATTAATGGTATTTAAGCAACTCAAAGTGGTCAGTTTAAGGAAATAGGGTTTGACAACAGCGAGGTATATAGAGGAAAATTTTTAAAAAATCCAAATTTAATGACAGTTTTGAAGAAAATACTCTAGCCTTTACGGGATTACATGAAGTTCATTTAGTCATGTCCATGTATTTTTGACGTTTGTGCTGACGATTAAGGATATAATCAATTTTATAAGTGTCTCATTCTTTTTTACAAACAAAACAATCTATATTTGTTGCCTGACTTTAAGCAACGATGAAGCTGGCCAATACCTAATGGGTGATTATTTGGGGGAAAGACGCCGTATGTGTTGAAGACAACTACTGCATCTAGTATCACACTTGGTCGTCTTGTCCCGTATTGCCAGCAGGATCAAGTGTTTCTTGACGAGAGAGTACGGTAGATCCAAGTCTACCACACTTTCAACTAAGTCAAATGTAATTTATAGCATCATCAGAGACACACCAGTCATGCTCCTATTTAATTGCCTCCCCAGGAGCACATAGTTAGACATAAGATCGGTTTTTAGGGTAGGGACGATCAGAGTCCCCCAAATGTAACACTGTGGATGAGAACAGAAATAAAGAAAATTGACCCTAGTCTAGAAAGTTTTATTCATTGAGCGAGGAAAGTATATGGTAAAATGTGGCATAACACCAGATAGTACATTCTGAACTTAGCTTTTAAACCAGTGATCTGTGTGGTCTTCATCAACAGCGATTAATGACATAACGTCCTTCTTTGTTTGTGGTTACTCGTACTCTCCAAATATCATTGTAATGTAACGAAATATGCAGACACCCTTTTTTAAAAACTGAATTAAATTATAATTCCAAACGGCATTTGTGGAAAAATACCTTCATTATTATGCTATTTTGGCTTTATATTTTCCTCCACACTAATTTCAACCAAGCTTTTTATTTGTTATAGTAAATGTTGCTCTCTGATATTTTTGTTTTCCATCAAACACGAATTATATGTATTTTTTATCTTATAATTACAATCACTTTCTGTGTTAACCATATACTTGTTCCATAAACCACACCAAAAATTGTCTATAAACTATATGAAATTGTTTTTCCCCAATTATTTTACCAGTGTTTGTGAACAAGACTTTCATTATAATGTAAAGTGATTTTTAAAAAGAGGGGGATAACAACTGTTTGTAATAAGGACATCTTTTTTTGTAGGCATCTGCCATAGCTGAGTGAATATAATGTAAAGACAAATTGCCGAGAAAAATTGAATTTTAGCAAAATGCGCAATTATTTATCACTTTTTGGCATTTTCCGGTATCGATCCGTCAAAGCATTTCTTACTTAATGACATATTAGCAATATTATGCTCACCCAAAAAATAATGATTTTTCAGAATTAAAAGTATTTTTTCGTAAAAGTAATGAAATCCTATATTTTATTGCTAATCTAAATTATAGTAATTATTATTAACATATTAAACGAATTTTACACTTAAAAAATTAAAATGGAAATTCCAACCTTATACGTGCACAAGTGTTTTACATTTATTTGTTTTATCTACAATCCTCACACACCCCGCCATACGATATATTTTATTTCAGCTTGAGCTAATTATTTCAAGCATATTTTTAACCACAAATAAAGAAGGGGCCGTCAGCAAAATTATATAAATACTGCTTATGAAAAAAAACGTGTTAAAGTTCATTGTTTACTTAATAATCGGTGAAAATCTCGTATTGATTATATAGTTACCTGATTTTTGTTAAATTTTTAAGGGAAAATATGTCAAAAAATACTCTCTTCCGTTTTTCCGGTGCGCGAACAAAAGGCTGGACTGGCTATAAAAAGCGTAAATATAAAAAATCAGTTTAGCGAATAGGCTGCGTCGATGGTGTATGTACAAAAGAAATCAAAGGAGATATGGTTAATCGCCGATTTTTCGACGAATTTTTATAACAATTTACGGGATTCTCAGTATTCTCTCCCTTATATGGAGGATGTATTTACGAAACTCATCGGAGGAAAAAAATCCTAAAGTTAAGTAGTCGATCATATGAGCTGACAACTTAATTTTCGAAGCTCGAATCCAGTTTGATCACAAAATGCCTTGCGCTTAGAATTGCGGCATCTTTCACCTGGTTTCTCCTGTAAATATAAGACATATTTCTAGAAAAAAATCGGACTAGATAAATATACGGGGAAACCGGTTCAATAGAATGTCATAAATTCTTCTCTGATGGTTTTGATGATGAGAAAACTTTAAAAACTTCCATTAAATGAGATTCTACTATAATTAAAATTATCTAATATTAATTGGAAAACGAAAATGTCAACTCGTGTGTTGTTTCAGAGAAACAAGATTCTGTAAATAAACATTGGCTTGTTTCATGGATTAAAAAGCCTAGAATTCTTTTATTTTATTTGTGAAATTTAAATACAAAAATAAAGAAACACTGTTGGATCGATTCTGAAATAAAATGTGTTCAATATACATTAAAAAGTAAAAAAATAGAAATGTGCGAAAAATATGTGTGTTTAAATACTAAGTTATTGAATTAGGGAACAATAAATTATCAAAAACTAGATGAGGAATTTATGAAATTAACAAATTATCAATAATACAACAAATAAATAGTGAGCATAATGTTTACAGACGAAAGCTAACGTTAATTAATTTTTAAAATAAAAACAAATAGGCAATAAATAATTAAAAGATGCGAATAATTTTTTATTAAAAAACATAATTTGAATATCATTTTATTGGTGACAATTTTTTTTTTTATTACAATTTATAGAAAAAAATTGGATGATTTTAGTCAAAATAGATATTAAAAAAAATACTTTTTTCAGTAAAATACCTATGCTGATTCCTTAATAAATTGTATCATTTTTATTAAATGTCTTGCCGCAAAGATTCAAAACTATTACTTAGTGCATGTAATAAACAGTGTTAGTTTAGGGTGCATTAAGGAAAAATATCCTACTTTAAGTTTACTCATGGATATAAAACACATTGCACAAAAAAAAACATTGTCAGAGGAAAGAACATGTACATTTTATTTTATACAACATCCGTTTTAATTAGATTTTTATTTTAAAGAGAAAAATAAGCAACTTTAAATACTTACGGTAAAGATTAAACGTGGACGTTTAATAGCAAATACGGAAGATAAAACCAGAATATATAAAAAAGGTGAGAAATTATATTCATTACGAAGTGAATTGAGTGGAAAGGTCTATTGTAAAAACTGTTTATTTAATCAGTAAAAAACACAACAAAAATTACAAATGTCTGACAAAAATAATATTATAGAGAAACACACACAGTAACACCTCAAATAATACATTTTCTGCTGTATTGTCAAGAAAAAAGACTGTAAAAAGCCTATTATAAAATACTTTGAAAACAGATGCTTAATTTAAGTCTCGTAGAACTAGTACACTTACAAATATCGCACTTTCAGTATTTGAGCGTAAAACAATCTCTTTAATGCCACGTGTTTATATGTAAGATATTAGTTGGTTCTTCAAAAAATTAAATACATATACTTTAAATTAGCATTATGTATCACCCCGTAATTTCTTTGGATATTAAAACATGGTATAATTTCACATCTTACTAGTGAGTACTACTGTTCCCTGTCTATGAAACTTCACCTATGACGGTAGCATGACATGTGATGTTATTGACATGAACTCTCATAAAGAATCTCAAAATAGAGTGGTCTATGCTCCCGTCTGTTATTTATAATGACGATCTCTCCTATTTTATATTAATTTGATTTACCAGTTCAAAACTCTCTTGTCACTCTCGTATAGAAAACGGTGTACGCGCAGTAAATGTTACGAAAACTTTTTAAATATGTTAAGAGTGAAATTCATTAATAAACTCAGTGTCACGCCAAATATCATGGTTTTATCCCGTCCGCACTCTCCGAAGAATAAAATTAACGCAAACATAAGGCAAGAGCCTCATACACCTTTCTAAAAGGAGACAGTGGTCATTAAGGGATAGTATTTTGGGAGCATGGATCGTTAAGAATTGCGAAGCAAATAAAGATACACATCTTTGTTACTTAACAGGAGTTGTATTTCCGGGTGAGAATTATATTACATAGAAAGATCAATACATGGTCTTAGGCATGAATAAGTTATTTTTTCTCGAAAGTGTTCTACTTAATCCTGTCTGTGCCCCCAGGCATAAAGAAACATATAAAACAGCAAAACTGTCATTCTTCAAATGTAGTGGCTTATATGTGAAGAAAATCTACCGTGACATTGGCCACCATTAAATAAGTTTTCCTTATCTACTTAAAAGCTTCTGTACACTATAATATTTAAACATTTATAAAGTTGTGCTATTTTTCAGCAAATTTTAATATTTTTATTTGCAGTACAAATTCCACTGAAAACTAAAAGTCTGCTTTAAAATAATCATGATTATCAGATGCAACGGGGAGCGAGCGGTAGAGAGTTTGATATGCCACCCTCATATTGACATGTGTTTTATGTTAATGCCATTCTTATAAAAACATAAAATAAAATGGAATTTCAAATAACAAATGTTCTGAATAAAAAAGTAATTAAAGTAATAAGTATTCCTGGATCAAAATACATTCACGATAAACAACGTTTATTTTACTGCTTTTCTGGTGAGTCTATATGTTTTCCGTGATGTGATACAAGGGTTGTAAATTCGGAGTAATCATTCACATAGGTATATACGAATTTTAATGTGTACAGTGCTTTGATCAGGCGTGCATACATGTCTGTATATATTGGGTTACACCTTTAAATAACAGCAAGACATCATTTGGCAGGTGAATAGACACAGGGGTCGATAAAATAAATGCTATTTTTTCACCAAGAACCATACACTTCAGGAAAGCTTAAACTGATCTTGTATGCATTCAATTCAATATACGTCAAACTAAATTACAGCACTGACACAAATGTTGCAGGTGTGTTATAAAAATATATCAGAGCTGAATGTACAAAATATTATATGTGAGTTAAAATATGGTTCTATCATGGACAAGAACACATGCTGCAGGCGTATTATATCTTTCCACTATGTAGCATATGTTATGTAGATTTTCATTCAATTTCTAATCTTGTAATTTCTTAACTAATTGTGTTTCAGTTGTTAGAAACACCACTAGGTTTCTAGGTATAAATAGCATACCAATTACGTTAAATTATTTGTATGTAATATATGAGTTACAATAGGTGACACACTTATATATACAAAAAGTTGTATATGCCATGTAATACACAAACTAGGATTACGAGTCGATATGGTAATGTCCTAATAAATTTTATATTTAACTAGTGTTGTCACATAATGCGTGTATCTCAGTTGATATTATATATATATATATATATATATATATATACATATATATATATATATATATATATATATACTATATTATATAGATTTTAACAACACGGATTAACCATCAACCGATAAATGTTCCCTACATTTCATAATATTTTAGAGAATGTAAAAATAGTGCTAAGATGCATATTATAGACACAACGACGTTCCGACAATAAATCAGAAGTTCATGTGACACAAAGTACGCACAATTAATTAAGTTACAATTCTGTCTTAAATCATTTTAAATTATGCGTAATTTTTAATATTATCTATAATCAAACATGGTGTAAAAGATTTTGATCAAAATTCCGCTAGAATTCAAGGCAGTCCTTGTAAGTTTAATTATGCTGCAAACTATTGCTTTTTGTGCAATAAATTGTACATGTTCTCAGAACTGTAATTCTTTTAGGTTTACTCAGATTCAAGTACTGTTTCATGTAACTTTTATTATTGACCTAATGCAGCGCATTTATTGGCAGTTATATGATTTATCATTTAAGCGTATACATAGATTACAGGGACAGTTGTGATGGGCATCGGATGTGCTTTTTAAGTAGGAGCTCGCTCCACTATATAAATTGATTCAGAAGTTAATAATTATTATATGCACAGAGAGTATTCACAGGATTAGTGTTTTAATCGATGACAATTAATACAAAAATAATATTATATTGAATGCAACCATGTTTTAATGTCTGCTTTTATCCTATGCTTTATATGCAACACTGCATTTCTAAGAAGTTATTTGTCCGTGATATTAACTGCACATGTTCACCCTAAATATATTTAGCGAACAGAAACTCCTCCTTTCTTCATACAAAGAGGAAAAAATAATCATGTTTGGGACGTTTTTATAACAAAGCTTTTTCTCTTTAATAATAGATTATCCTCAGCTGATGCCTATCATGACAAAGAGAATTCTCATTTTTCATTTTTTTGAAGTATGATATACAGTGCGGCAAAACAAAAAAAATCCGTACTTTTCATTTTTTCAAAAAAGGTGAATTTAAACTAAATAAAATGTAACTGTTTAAACAAGTAATACTTCATTTGATTCGCCTTTTTTTCTATAATTTTGCCGGTTCATATTTAACTTTTAATGAAGTACCCTAGTGAAACATTTAACTTAAAATCGCAGACATTAAATAAGCTTAAAGCCAACTTAAAATATCCACCTTTTAACATCTCTAATAGTTAGATATCCCCCTTTTAGCCTCTATAATAATATTTTGTTCTCCCTACGTTATACAACATAACATTTAGTCCATATACCTCGAGTTTCTCTTAGAGAACGTGAGGAGCTCAATTATGCCCACGTGTCTGTTTATTCAATCGAGAAATCGGCCGCAAATGGAAATGTGATGCGAAAATCGAACGAATGACTTTGCAAAAAACAAAAACACCGGCAATATTCTTGATGCACGTACATCTGACCGTCCTAGAATTACTTCTTACGGGGAAGACAATGCTATCAAGATCCACAGCCTCAAAAACATTGGAAACGTTTCCCAAATCCAGAACAGTGTTCTCTTTTTAGTAAGCGCTTTCTATAGTTTATAACAGACTTGAGGAATTTGATTTCCGATGATGTGTTCTAAGAGGAAAGCCAATGCTTTCTAGAAAAGAACAGAAAACGCCGTCTGCACTTCGTCAGTTGCCATGAAGATCATGACAGTTCATATTGGTCGGAAGTGATTTTTTGAGACGAAAGCTAGTTAATAAGTCGAGCCAGTGATAGTACGCACTACGTCGTTTGAAGGATAGGCGAATAACTTTATCCTATGTGCACAGTTTCAACGTTACAAGATGGTGTAGTTTCCGCTTTAGTGTGTAGCGTTATTAGTGCCAATGTTCGATGCCTATAATAAATTTTCAAGGTCGAATAAATTCGATTAAGTGCATTAGTATGTTGACTAAGAATTTACTACTTTATTTTAACCGTAAGTTAGATGATATTCCTATTTTAATGCAGAACACAGGTGACGATGTCAAGAGTTTGCTTGAAGAGCATTTTATTCCGTATTTGGATTGATTTTCCAGACCTCAATCCGTATCGAAAACGTATGGCATTACATTAAACAAAAGCCACGCAATGAAAAAATTTCAAATCTGGAAGATTTTTGGCAAAAATTAAACAAAAACTGGAGTATGGCCGCAGATGAATTCAAGAGAATGCCCCTAAATTTGCAAGCATTCAAATTGCAGAAGAGTTATGCCACAGAATATAAACTAGTTCATTGTGATCCTGTTGTATTTGTTCTGCATTGATGTTCTAAATTTACATTTAAATATCAATTTTCCATTGTGTGGAGATTCTTTTTGTTTCCTGAATTTGTATTTTTTTTTTAAATTGAATTTAACATTAGGATATTCAATTAAAAGTAAAATATAGACAGATAAAAAATATATTGGAATAAAAGGCGAATCAAATAAGGTATATGTTGCTGAAACATTTACATAACATTTAGCTAAAATTTAAGTAAGAAAAACATTTCATCCAAAGCATGAATTTGTTAAACAAAATGTTTTTACTATAGGCTTTAAAAATAAAGGTACAATATTATATTTGAAATATATTTATCTCCAAAGTGTACTTTTATAAATTTTACAAAGTAAGGTGTAAAAATTTAATTTAAATTGAATCAAACAATTACCTTGTATTTATTTTATGTAATGTACATTCTGTTGCACTTAAAAAAATAGTGAAAATTTTATATCTATATCATTAATTGCTAGATGGAAGATAATGTTTTTAAATTGTACACAATTTTATTTCAATATGGCCTATATGAAAGAGAAACCTAACGACTAATTTTCTACTGTATTAAACACATCAACAACGAATGCCACATGTGTTTTCCTGTTAAACACACATTGCTGTTAATGTGCGTGTGGCATTAAACTAATATGCCGCATAAACTTCCGCTAGTGTGCTTGTGTTTACACATATTCACGTGCGTATGTGTTTGCTTTTGTTTATTCGCATGCGTGTGTTTGTACATGTGTGTGTGTGTGCCATTAAACCAATAGGTCACATAAACGTTCGCACGCTTGTGCTTGTGTTTGCACACATACATGTGCATGTGTGTTTGTTTTTTTTGTTTACTAGCATGCATGTGTTTATGCATGTGTGTGTGGCATTAAAGTTACTATGGCCGCAGTAACTTTTGCAAGCAGGTTTGTAGTTTTACACATAAATGTCCACATACACATACCAATCTGAATGCGTGTGTGCGTGTTTTCTTTAATTGCTTGAGTGCGTAGCATTTGTGTACGTGTAGTGTACGGTTGTGTTCGTGTGTGTGTGTGTGTCTTTGTTTGTGTGTGTGTGCGCGTGTGTTTGTGAGTTGCGTAAACTGTTAAGCCGCGTAAACTTGGGCACACGTGTGTTTATGAATTTAACCTAAAATTACTATAAAAAAAGGTCTCGAGATCATTAGTGACACGAAGATTTTATCCCCACCTGGATCAGAAAAGTATTTTATGTTATAAATGAAAAGGAATAACAGCCAGGACGCTAGAATAGCGATAAGAAAAACAGCAATTGAGAAAAAGAAGCATCCAGCGCACTAATATAACAAAGTTGCTTACGCCATATGTTTGTGTTATTTTAAGATATGTCTTCAAATACGTATACATTATGTTTATTTCGTACACCACGGTAAAACTACTTTTAATATAGTACATTGAAATTAAAAATACAAATCTAACAGCAAACTTCTCTTGTTTAATACACAGGTCGTAACTTTTAAAGCTACGCACTTCACAGATTACGAGACAATACGGTATTATGGCTGTCTATATTGTGTTATGGAAACCTAAATATTTACAAGAATGTGGAGATAACGTTTACTATTGTTTATAAGTAGGTAAATCTCTAAATATATTCGTAGTAATATTTCATATTATTACATCCAGCGTTGTCATAAATGTTTTTATATTGAGTTCTTTTACACGCTCTTATGAGTGTATTTACTTTCTGCTCCATGACTTAAGAACGTACTAAATCAACTTTAATATTATATGAACATGGTTTCTATCACGTTTTGCATATTTTACTTTGGTGAAAAGATGCGCAACCCCCTTTCTCCATTATCTTTATTTCAATAGAACGTGTTCGAATGAATGCAAATGGTTGGTTCTTATTTATTACCGACTTGCAATAAGAATGTTTTTCTCCATTTATGTAACTTACGCCTGAATGGGTTTTTATATGTGAAGCTTTAAATCGCGAAACTGCTTCCCCGCTCATTACAACCGTATTGCCTTAAAATAACATATTATTAGTTAAAATGCCCATCAGTAACCAGACGTAGTTTATGTCATAGAAAATATATTATATCCTCATCGTCGATAATCATTCTTTCTTCATAATATTTATTATGTTTTCGAGATGCAATGATCCAATATAAAAAACGATGCTTATTCTCTTACATAATTATGACAACATGTTCCAAATATTTGGGGGCTACGAAACTTCTACTTTATTTTCTATGCACATTTCATCTAAGTATTTTTGTAGAGTGTGGTTCAGCGTTTTAATACACGAGACAATTTATTTTCCCCTGCTTGCCCATATGCATTCATCCTTCAAACCAGCATACACATCACATTTTTCTTATTTGCGTATACATTTTCCCTCATTGTTTGGTTATTTTCTAGAAGTTCGTGATAAATTATTTCTTTGAGCAGAACAACATACACCTGAGAAATATAGCCCTGTTACGCACACTATTTTCGTTTAAAACGTTTCCTTTACATCTATTCTGTATTAGATGTAGCATGCAATTGAATTCGCACAAACAATTATGCACCACTATTAGAATTGTTGCTGATGTTTAAAGAATAATGACATAGCGCATATTTTCAAATGCTTGACACTTACCTCAACCTTAATATTATATCCTAAACGACGATATATCTCAAACAGCATTCAGTCGATTCGTTTTTAGCTGTAACAATCGGTTTTTGCATCAGTAATGATTCCGGAGCTTGGGATCTACAACCTCTTAAAACCACTTTGTTTGCTGCCCACTGCAGGAAAAATGAATGGTTTTGAATTGTTATAGGTGTACCCTATACGTTCACATAACTGGTGCAGGATATTTTTCCTTGATTTACGTAATCCGCTACCGTTTTAAAATGAGTATGATATAGCAAGATGTGATGCTCCCTGTCTAAGCCAGATACTGAACGAATACAATATTTTCGATTAAAATAAAATGAAAAATAATGATGAAAATTCTATATGTAAACACATTAGTGAACTAGCGTATGAAATATATATATATATATATATATATATATATATATATATATATATATATATATATAGGGTCAAGTCAGAATTTTCTCTCTCTTTTTATAGCGGTATAGCCCTGTATATAAATGCTGCTTATAAAGATATCTTACAGACGCAGTTTTGCGAACGTATACTAAGGTGTTTTCAAAAATAGTCAACTAATTTCGAATAAAACACTTTTTATATGTATCCCCATCACCAAATTTTGTATATTTTTACGTCTCTCAGAGTGAAGTGAGAGTCAATCTCACGATAATAAGTCCCTTTTTTAACCATAAAAGACAGTAAAATTACCAAGGCTAGTAAGGCCTGGAGTCATTATAAATAATTATCCCAAATAGTATAAACCACCGTTTGCACGGGTAATATTATTCTACTGAAAGATCAATCATTCACATTGACTGGCTAAACATTTCTATGTAACATGCATCGGTAAAGATACAAATATATTACTAAGGTAACTACAAGGACGCTAGAATTCCCCTACATTTCTAGAAAAGATATCCGATATGTCATGTATAAATTATTATTGCAATATCTGATTTATTGTATCAATAACTGGCCTCCGTAAATACCTCTACTTTTGTAGAAACCATTCGATATTTCTACAAGGTTACTATTTTCCATGTATAGAATATTATTGCAATATCTGATTTAATGCACCTATAACCGGCCTCTCTTTAATAGATTAGATAAAAATAAGCTCTTATTTTTAAACCCCACTCTATGTACATAGCTCTGGCATCTGTGTCACTGCCCCAATCGTATATCTGTTTGCACTTTACAAGGGGGTTAATTAAATATCCTTTAATGAACTTGTCAAATCAGTGCCCCGATCCCTATTACATCTCCGACTTCTTTGAAGAGCCACAAACTCCCAGTTGTTTACTTTTAAACTCCTTTGATGCCATAGATATTTTCTGTTTACTATTTGATTGAGAGTGTTAAGCTTTGAGACTTCCTTCCTCCTAAAGCTTCCGTGACTGTAGCAGCATGCATAAAATTAAATGTAATATTTACAACCTTCTTGCTACACAACTTCCTATATAATGCCTAGAATTTAGAGTAGCCTTGCACGTCGCATTTGTAATGTGCTTCGTGTTATATGAATTTTAACAAGTAAAATGTAAGGACTATGATAGCTATCTCCTTTGGGTGTTTATTCGTATAAAACATTGTGTTTGTGCATATTAATAATAACGGTTGGTACTTATTATGTTGCTAATCACAGACGTTACACATTTATTTTTCAGATTACAAAATTTCTGTTAATATGAGGAATACAAAACTATTTTTGATGATATGTTTTTAGAATATAGACACAAGGTGTTTTTAGAATATAGACACAAGATAGCTCTTTGCTTTTACGTCCAAATTATTTCTCAATATTATATATAAAACCTCACGCCTTCTTTGCTAATTCTAAATTTCCAGTACACAATCTTTCATTTGATAAGCTCAAATTTCGACGATTTTCATTCTAGGTTATGGTCATTCAAGCAATTAAACATCTTCTGAATGTGTCTTAAATGATATTTGGCTATGTTTGAAAATACCAAAATGTTGTAAAGGTATGCTCGACTATATTCTTCCTGAATCTGTGGCATTATGTATGTAGCTCTTAGAAAACTCCGGATGCAGTCGCGATCCCGAACAGCATAAGCTTTAATTGCTAAAGCTCTCTATTGAATAAATATGTAAGTATTTTTATATTTTCTGTCTTACTTTATCCCCTAATATCTTGATATTAAGTAAAACTGAGGGAACCGTTATAAAATATCATCAATAATTGCCGGTTTTTAGGCGTTAATTTAACACTATGGAATTTACAAAAAAATTTATTGTTTTCATTTTTTCAACTAATTCTTTATGATACGTACCCAAAGCATCCCATCGATTACTTTTTTCACAAGTACTCTCGGTTTAAGACGCGTGCGATACGGGAACTTTTATAAGGTTGATGTCGCTTGGGTTCAATAATAATGTTTACAGTATCTGTCCCAGATACTTATCAGGAGTGGCGAGCATGTCTGTATTTTCGTAGCCAAGGCATAACATTCTTCCCAAACTGATCCAGATCTCCTATCTTTTCTTGTTCTAGACGTTTATATTCTTTGCATTATTTGGTAACGATTTGCTCCTCATCTTCCCTTCTTTCTGCAGTTTCCCTACCGGACATCCTTGCATTTTGCAGTTCTCTCTCAGACATTTCCGCTTTGGGCAGTTTCCCTATCAGACACGCATGCTTCACTCTAATTGTCTTGTTCGTTACCCTTACAATAAGAATCGGAACTCTCTTTGAATAGTTTTCTGTGACTATGGAACTATCCACAGGTATGCCGCTTAACTAACTTACAAATTAAAAAAAATATTTATTCATCTGATGCGGTCTCTCTGCTTTGTTGACTCTAATCATATCCTGACACGCATGGGCATGTTAGGGTTTTACTACCATATAGTGTAATCTAATCAGTCAAGAGATCAGCTTATCTAACTCTAAATACACTGGCTCGAAATAACTTACCCAGCATTCTCAGGGTCGTTGTATTTGAGGATCTCTTCATAAAATATGGACTCTGATTCACAGATGACACTGTTGTTGGTCCACAATCGATCAGGGTGAAGAAGTGCTGGTGTCGTAGTGGGTTATATCCATACCCAGTCGGCTCCAAGTCGTGTCTACTCCCAGCTGAACTTTCCGCCATCTGCCCGGGACGGGGTCAAATGACTGCCATGTTTGGTATTCCTTGACTTTTGTACACCGACGCGTTGGACAACTGCACAAAATAACATGTCTGTCTCACATCACTGAGGTGGCGTATCTTCCTGATTTCATCCGCCACCCCAATAGAGGTGGCACATAATAATGGTACTGACTCGGCTTTCTTCTTCATGGTGTCATACCATCTCTGTGACACCAGACAGAGCCTATCAGCAAGGGTGCAATTGAAGTGACTAGTACCACATCCACAGACAGGTTGTACTATGTTACCAGCTTTTTACGGTCTCCAATATCCGTTTTACCAGCATCCCGCTGGCAGCTTTAGTGCGCATCTTGGTCTTGCCTGTCAGTGTGTCTGGCATCCAGTGGTACATGCATAGCGAATCTGTGTATATGCGTAATTTCCTGACTTCTTACCTGAGTGCCAGATTGATACCTTTTATCACGAATCGAGCTCTGCCAGGTTGATATGAGCAGCGTCATTCGCCGATCGCTACCAGCAGGCGCCCTCAATTGCACCCCATTCTTCTCCAACAGCACACCAATTGCCAGAGAGCTCACATCTATCCACACGTTCAGTTTGCCTACCTGCATGCACCAGTCTTCTTTGGCGGGGTAATCCTGCTTTAACCTTGCGATGGACTCCTTCACCATGCAATTCAACTGATCGTCGGCTGTTTCATCATGCCGACATTTGGTGACTGCGCGTGCCCTTCTTTTAATGATGCTCGTTGCCACACGTGTACATCCACTCACTGGTGGGTGCCCCACAAGTTTTCCACGCAGAGAGAATACTGCTCGCCTCGTGCATCCATCGGACCCTTCAGGGACTGCAGTTACGCGCCTCCATTTCAAAGTCCCCCTCTCCTGTCGAACGTTCAGACCCAAGACAGAGACCCTACTCTCCAAACTGGATCGTTGCAAGTCAAACGAAACTCAGACAGTTTGAATCTTACACGTGATGATCACACAATATCTTCGTTCGCATATATGTCATCACGGGACGCCGATGTCGTATCTATTATTTTTTCCTCCTGTGACAACACAGCGTTAATGATGCTATTAATGATTTGGTGGGGCTACGTTCATCCCGAAGCCTAGTCTGGTAAGGCAGTACCTCCTGCCAGCAAACACCACCGTCTGGAATGACCACATTGTTTCACTGATTCGAACCTGCAGGTAAGCTTTTCTTAGATCCAGCAGGGACACATTGGAACCCTGCTGGCGCCACTCTCGTAGCTTGCTGTCACAAACCTAAGTATCTGCCGTGAACGTATCAACATGCGTGTTTAGTTCACCGTAGTTCATCACTGGCCTCACGTTTGCTTTGTGCTGAGCGACCGCCATCAGCGGAATCAGGCCTCTGGGAGGTCCAAGTCTCTTATAGGGGTAGGGAATTAGATAACCATCGTTGATCCAATCACGAAGTTCCTCTTCGTATGCAGGCTTCATTTGGTCGGAAACATGGTACCCTGTTACCTCATTTCACAGTTTGGCTGGTTCCTGGTTTTCCGACAACTTACACGCATCTGTCCAAGCCTTTATTTGACAATAATGTCTGGCTGGTCAATCTCCAAAGCAGCGAACATTGGAATCTTCTCCTGAAACTGTACCTTCCCCGTCTGCGTTAAGTGAGCAGCACCTACGGTTCTGGTGGCATCATAGCCTAGAAGCAGGTCAAAGCTCAGCGGTTTCTCGAGTACTACCAGCGCTTGGACGTTAGCCGAATTTTCAGTTCTAGTGCGAATGCTCACAACGCCTACCCCGCATCACGTACGCGTCGCTCTGCTGAGGGTGGTTACTCTAGTAGTTTTCTTCTTCCAAATGCGGCAGAGATCAGCGCTCACTATGGTGCGAGAGCACCGCGAGTCGAGGAGTGCTTAGCACAATGTCTCACTGATATAAACCCGAATGGTCGGAAGTGTCCTGTCTAATTTCTGTAAAGGGAAGGGGTCGACGCTAGCACCTTGTCTTCCACCCCGTTTTATGCATAATTCCGAGCTATATGACGAGTCTCATTACACCGGTAGCAGCGAACAGCTATCAGTCGCCGCCGGCAGTCCCTCGCAATGTGTCCCTGGCCATTGCACCTATAACACACGACTTAACCACGCAGGCCTGGCCCCTGGGACGGTCTATCATCACTTAGTGTGGGCTGCACAGCAGTTAATACTCGTTCTCTCATTTCATACCTATGCGTCATGACGGTCTTGGCCCGATCTACCAGGTCATCAGGGAACAATGAATCTATGATTGAGCTAGCCCGCAGGAGTTGTTTGCTCCGGTTGAGAGCTCTGCCAAAAATTTCCATGCCATGGCCCTCTCACGCAGCCCACCAAACAACATCGTTAACTTCGTCAGCTCGGCCAAATAAACGTCGACAGTTTCGTCGGGATGTAATATTCTTTCCTCAAATTGTTCGCAAGCAGTGGCGGGGTCGATAGCGAACGCCTTGTATAATGTTTCCTTGATCCTTTCATAAAGCTTTTTTTCCTCAGGACTAAGCTGTTTATATACCGCGAATGCCCCGCCCGACAGACGTAGAGGAACATCGTGTTCAATGCTCATCACACTAAACAACACCCAATTTAGATCCACCTTTTCCACATAGTCAAGTACCGGGTCGAGTCGTCGAATTCCGAGATTAATTTAAGGTCGAACCTGTCCCACATTACACAGGAATAGCTTACAATTAAATGGAATGCTAACAGCAAAACACAATAAAATAAATACAATAAGCAAAAGTTCAGCTAGAATTCATTACTGTCAAATTTCTCTCGAAACTTCCGACACATGCTCTCCCAACCGCTTCTGTCAACAGGCATTTGATTAGAAAACTGACTTCATTTGCATATGTGTGCAATGGAAGATGAGATCTCGTGATATTTAATGAGATTACGCCTTATAAATCCACGGCTACTATGTTAAGCTCTCTCTTGCTCTCTGTCTCTTTCTCTCTCTCAGCTCCTATTCGAAGGTAAGTTGTATAACCACATAATGCGTACGAACGCGGACGCTTTCTTCTTTCATTATTACATTCAACTCTGCACTAACCTAGCGACATCCATTAAATATTTTGAGGATTGTGGTCTAATATGCCCCCTATCATTCTATTGGTTTCTTTCTATGTTGAGCTTGATTTGTCACAAGGCGGTGAATTGAGATCCTTACTGGACCATAGAAGTAAACAGGGCAGACTGGTATTTCTATTGCTCAAACAATATCAAATGGGATTTCCGAATCTCTTGTAAGCATGTTGTACCTGTGCTTGTCAATATCGCCTAAAAAAAAGTATATTAAATGTGAGATGGTCTGTACAGAAATTGTCACATCACGAACTGCCCTGGTGCTTCTGCAAATAACTGTTGCTGGTTTATCTTAGTACACAAGTAATTTACTAAGTACATATATTTTTCTTTATTAAAAATGTAGTAATTTGTAGAATAAACACTGGAGATATTGAGTATTCTGAGCTGGAAGTCGTACATCACTTGGACATCTCAAACCGTATACTTAAATGATAATGAAACTATGATGTTATATAACCGATTTATAGTACAAGTTTAATCCTTAACATTAATGTTAATATTTATAATTATCTAAGTTCGACACAAAACATCCTTGAACAACTAAAAATAAATCAAGAGAAAACATATGAACAGAACAGTGGAAAGAAGCAAAAAAAAAAAAAAAAAAAAAAAACATTATTAATCGGAGCCCAATATAAGTTTTCCGTATGTGCTCGGTCCGCTGTTACTTTCGTTAATTACGAGTGCATTTAGTCTCATGATAATGCTTGTTTTTAAATCATTTTCCTCGGATTCTCAACCTGTTTTTGCGAAATAGGCTTCGTAATTCCAGCATGTAAAACTGTGGAATTCATCGCAATATGTTAATACATGGATTTACGCATTGCATCTAAGAAAGTCGCAAATTAAATAAAGAACATGAAGAAAATTAGACTCGGCGTGTTACAAGTTTTAACAAAAAATAATTTATTACCCGTGCTTTTTACTAGAGCATTGCATCTTTTTAAAAAATTCAACACGTAGTTAACACAAGCCTGGCATCTGGACACGAGCATAAAAGCTGCTTTCCGCCAGTGGCAATATATTCATTTTGCACGTGCCTTTTTCCCTGTCCTCTGCCACCACGTCTGTCGCCTGTCGCCTGTCGTCCACGTGTGTATTTTTTCCCTTTCTTACTATTTCTCTGGCTCCTCTGTGGCACGTGTATCATGCGGCCTCTGCTAATACAAACGTATCTGGGGCTCCGTTATACAAATATATATTAACACGTATATATATATATATATATATATATATATATATATATATATATATATATATATATATATAAGATAATGAAATTAAAACTGTAAGTTGAACTTTACAATCCCAATTTATTGTTCGACTGAATACCCCAAAAAACATTTGAAAAGTCCTTATTATTTTAGTTATAAATTGCCAAATACAAAGATTAAAAATTTAAAAGAATTAAAAAATATTGGATATGTCAAAAACTAATATGCGGGGGCATGCAATAAGTAATGCCTCTGCCCCACTTCCCATAGGAGTAGAGCAACGAAACTTGGCGCAGTTATTAGTCTTTTTCAACAGAGGAACCACGCAGAGTTATGCATTTCTCGCATCGTTTGATGTAGCTCTGGAGACTGTTTTTGTAGAACTCCCCAGGTTGGTCCTCCAACCACGACGTAACTTCAGAAATCAAGGCTGCACCATCTGTGAATCGCTTTCCTTTAAAAAAAAACTTCATGGTTGGGAAGAAGTGAAATCAGAGGGTGCAAGGTCGGGAGAGTAGCGAGGATGGGGAAGGATTTCATAACCACACGTCCGTGCTTCTGATCTGGTGACATGCGAGTTGTGGACCGGAGCGTTGTCCTGCAGGAGGAGGGCACCTCTGCTGGTCTTGCCCCGCTTCTTGATTTTGATAGCTTACTTTATTTCTTCAAAAGTAAATCATAATAGGCTCCTTTAATTGTGGTACGCTTTACCAGAAAATCTGTCATCACTATTCCGTCCTTTTCCCAGAAGACTGTGAGCACGACCTTGCCAGGGGAGGGCTGAAAAATTGCCTTCTTTGGAGGTGGTGAGTTCAACTGCTTCCACTGTATTGACTGAGCTTTGGTCTCTGGATCATAGTGATGGACGCAGGTTTCATCCTGTGTAATCAGTCTTTTGAAAAACTTTGACTCATCTTCTTGGCACATCTCCAAATTAATCGTCGAGCACTCGATGCGTTCTCGCTTCTGGAATGGTGTGAGCAACCTAGGAATCCATCTGACAGACACTTATACATATGCAAATGGTCATGAATGATAGTTTCTACATACCCTATACTAATATTGACATCTTGGACAAATTGGCGAATAGTAATGCGCCGATCTTCTAAAATGGCAACCTCAACTTGACGGACAGATGCCGTATCAATGGAAGAGAGGGGGGCGATCATGTCTCAGAGCTGTTTCCACAGACTTCCTGCCGTGTTTGAATTCACGATGCCAGCGTTTTACAAGGCCATAAGATGGGTCATTATCACCACGAGTTTCTTTCATTTCATCAAAAGTCTCCTGGGGTGTGCGTCCTTTCAAATACAAAAACCGGATCACTGCTCGACAGTTTCACACATGACTCTGTTTAATCACCTGTAAAACAGAAAGCACAATTAGTTCAGAGCTGTACTTTGCCACATAACCCGTAGAAATATCAATCAGTGCACACGCAAAATGTTAGCTAGATCATACAACTGGAAGTCGGTCAGGGGCATTACTTATTGCACGCCCCTCGTAAAAACAAACCGCGTATAATATTTCAGCTTTAATGAAACTCCTCTAGAGTTGATCCAAAATGAAAAACAGTTGTTTAGATAGAATGGATTCCAAGATAAATTCAGTGTCACGATGCATATATTCTGATTGGAGAGTTTTCAAATATACGATAGGAAAGTTTACAAAACAGCAAAAATTTATTGTAAAATTCAACTTACAGTCTAAATTTTCTTTCTCGTAGAATAAACTGTACTCTCTATTGCGTATTGAGCTTTTTAATTCGGTTGTGATTACATATTCTATATGTAAATACTGTTATTTCTATTAGTTTGAGGTTTACCATTGTGTATTTTAGGTACACATTACATCCCTTTGTTTCATTAATATATATATACATATATATATATATATATATATATATATATATATATATATATATATATATATATATATATATATATATATATATACAAAGCGGAACGTCTGTGTGCGTGTCTGGTCAGGAATAGGCTCCAATATGGTTCACTATTATAGAACACTGATCACATACAGAGATTAAAGATGCATCGAGACACAGGAATGGGTATGTTTGATCTGGCATAATGATGATTCATTAAAATTGTTGGGTCTGCGTAATCGCCTGGTACATAAAGTATGGAAATAAAAAAATTAAATCTAATAAAAAAAGTTTACAAGTGTTTTTGATATAGATGTACATAAGAATACTTTGATAAGTATGTTTTAACTTAAAAAGGGATGGTATTATAAAATTGTGGGGTCTGCGTTCGCGCTTGTCCTCCTTAGATTGGAAATCGACACACACTTTAATAAAGACTTTTCTTATCTATCTGCGTAAGTATACTTTGATAATTATATTTCAGTTTGAACAAGTATCGTACAATAAAATCATGGGGTGTTCGTTCCATATAATTGAAATATGTCACAAAGTTTAACAAGGTTTTTATATATAGATCCACAGAATATTGTGATAAGTGTTTCAGTGTAAACAGGTATGGTATCATAAATTATGGGGTATATCTATTTTATTTTTACTTTCATCATATTTTGCTTTGCTTTTGATACCCCCAAATTCGAAGCTATCTCTTAACAACCCTTCCTTTTCATAACCTATCATGCTTTCATAAATCAGAGTCCATTTACTGTAAGATGTTTTGGAACCCAATCAACGACGGGTACTTCTGCTAGTATATATGTATATATATACATATATATATATATATATATATATATATATATACGTATATTCATCTATGCATAGAAATGATGTAGAAAATTACCAAAAATAGGCAAACAGGTGGAACTCTTGTAGAATAGTGGATTATCTTACGAGTATAAAGTTTTCAAAATCGCATTTAATATTACATATACAACCTGTAAATGGAAACGTATTGTCTTTGAAACAAGTGTATTCTGTATTTCGGGATAACATTTATTTGTCAAAAGAAATAAGGTGTAAAAATTGTAGAATTGATAACATCATCAGTTGTTTGACAAAGGGATCTAAACCCGACATATCAAAGACTCTAAATATTCGGGTCCCTAAAATATAAGTTCTTACTTACTGATTGTATATTTGATGTAATCAGCGACATTTGTAAAATAAATCAACGTACGGTATTTCACTATACTATAAAATTTTTCCCTGTTTGTATATTTTTGTTCATTTTACATACCACACCAGTAACCGAGATTGCTTCCAATACATACATACACACACACACACACACACATATATATATATATATACATATATATATATATATATATATATATATATATATATATATATGTAAACAGACCTCTGTGGGTGTATGAATTTATGCGGAACTATTAATATATTTACTTAAAAAACTTGAGGAATAAAAGTGGGTTCATATAAAGTAATAAATATGGAAATTAGAATATATATATATATATATATATATATTTAAAGGATATATATATATATATTAAAAGGATATTAGAACAATAGTCTAAAGAGCGGAGTGTATTTTAATGTAACAGTGAAATTACTAGGTTAATTAAAATACAGGAAATAGAAAGTGCTCGTTGTAATTTAGATATATAATAAGTTCGATAGTTAAATATCCTAGAGCTAAAACAATATTAAGTAATGTGATTGGTAATTTAAAATTTAAAAATCAAATTATAATTAAATTAAAAATCCGTTTCATAAGAAGGAACAACAACAAAATCAATTATCTGTACGATCGTTTCGGAAAACAATGCTTTTTTATTGTGGTATACATCAAGTTATGTACAATAATTATATATAGATTTTTGATAAGCAAGGTGTCCTCATCAGCAAATTTTGAAGGTTTTTTATTGAATTTAAAAGACACCATAAATAAACCTAGCATTAAGACCTTTTTAAGACTTTTTTCTCCGTTTGTTCACTTTGCATTGTTCAGTTTTTAAATTTTGCAAATAAATTTACGCTTACTCTTTCCACCCTCTGATCGTTGATTCGGCGTAATGAAACCAATGGTACGACCTTAAAATATGTATATATAGCGTCGTAATGAATATTGTATCACGTCGCTACACTGAGTTTAACTCTTTTTTTTTAATTTCACTGTCCCAAAAATATTGTAAACTCTCGTTGAAACGAACCTTGTTCTGTGACGTAAAAAACCCAACGACACTATGTAATGTGCAAACAAGTGTTTTACACATCTCTAGTGTTAGCCAAGGAATCTACTTCCCAAGACACCCTAGTTTCAAAACTAAACAATAGCTTATTTACTCGTATTTATCTCTAATGCATTAGCAAAAAACTATCGGTTTCTGTACATTGAGCTCCATTTTATAACACTAGTAGATAATAAAGATGAATTTTCTTTATAAACGAAGTTATTTAAAACAAAGAACTTAACTGCCATTTTTGCAGCCCAAAGTTTTATGGTAGACAACATTTACCAAACTTCACAAATAAAAAATATAAATGCTATATAAGAGAACATTTTTACGGGAGGAAAGAGAAAATAAAAAGAAAAAAAGAAAAAGAGTTAACAAAAGAGTAAAAAACTAATGACACTATCGGTTGGTGTGAAACACATTACTGCCCTCTAACATGTGTTCGTGTGTCAGGTTGAAACTAAGAGCGGGGATACTTTGCATATGATGTTTATGGAATTTTTAAAGCGAAAAAATAACGGTGTTTTCCAAAGTGTTTAATTAAGTCGGCGTGGAAATATAGAATAAAACCCCAAAATATAAGAAATACCAATCAAGGATATATTCAAAGAATCTTATTATTACAGACAGAACGTTAAGCAAGTTACTTATCAAACATTTAAGGAACATCTTCATGATCTGGTTTAGTGTACACAATGAATTTGTTTGAATTGTGTTTGAACAAATGTTTTTTAAATGATTAAGAATTGTATATATATATATATATATATATATATATATAGCATGACTTTTGTAAGTACACTAATAATATTTTAATTATAAAATGAAGTCATGTACAGTTGTGATGAAGGTACATTTTGGTATTAAAATTTTAAGGAAGTTCTTATTTAAACAGGATGTCTGTACTCTGAATCATTGTATGTTACGACGGATACTTGCAGGGTTATGTACATATAGATACGTAATTTCAGTAAATGCTTTAATATCTGATTGTGAATTACGTCTAGTATAATGTATTGGTTATGATCATGTTTTTTTTTCGTGGAGCAACATTGGCATATGAAAAATAATAATGGGATAAAAACTGACAAATACGTACAATTGCTTATATGCAACAGATCATCAGACCCTAATGACGTCTAAATTGTTCATTTTTAAACTTCAGGATAGCAATTGATACTTGTGCAAAGTTTACAGATGAAAACGTATTTTCAAGAAAGGTAGCTCAATCACAAATAGTACATAGATGTCAAGAAACTTTTATGCATCCCCTTGCAAGAAATAACCTAGAACAACTGGAAGCATGAAAAAAGAAAAAAAGTGAAAAAAAGAAAAATCATCTATTCTGTCATTTATAACTTTAAATCTTAAGGGTTAAAATCACTTTAGTTGGACCATTAAAACACGCAACCTTTTGTGTTCTAGAATTGTTTTTTACATAGTTACCGATCAATACACCTTTGCACGGAATTTAATGACGCCTGTCCTATTTTGACACACGTCTATTCCTGGAGTTATTTTCTTAGAATCTGACGCTTTCAATATCTGAAACAAGGGATGAAAATTCAGTTAATTGGTGTTTAAGCCCAGCCATCAAAGCGATTCAGTTTACAACCCTCTTTAATCGGTTTGGAGATAATTAAAGAACAAAAGGGAACGCACCCGCGTGAATATTTTATGGAACCGATATATATATATATACATATATAAAGAGAGAGACAGACAGAGGGAAAGATGGATACATAGATAGATAGATAGATAGATAGATAATTATAATATAGACTGTATGGCGTCTCTTCTATGATCCTGGATAAGTCGGAATCGAGGCTCAACCGACCAGAGGAATCCTGCTGCTACGTAGGTATATGAAACTATTATAATAAGCATTGTTAAATTTCGTAAGCTCTGTGATTTAAACAAGAAGAATTGTATTTAAACGTAAGTGGAATTATGTTATTTCTGTCACCAGTTAGCTTAAGCCATGCAAGCTATACGCAAATATATAGCATGAAAATAGTAGCAAAAATAAACTTAGATTAGTCTGATATATATATATATATATATATATATATATATATATATATATATATATATATCGATACGGTTTAAATCACGTTAACAGCAAGGAAAAAAACGCAATTTACATTACTAATAACGAATTATCTCCTAAAACTTATTTCATTCGAAACAGACTATTGAATATGTGTAAAACCCGAGAGAATATCGTTTTATTAATTGAAAGAGTACAATAAAATTGGATAAGATGGTATCCTAGTAACTGATTGAAAAAATAAAAACGATAAAATTCTTTGGGTCATAAAAGAATAGAAGAAATATTTTTGCATCTCGAATAAAGAAAATGAGTTTTTAAAATTAATTTTTCCTTTTTGGAAACCTGTAATACTTCTGTCTCTTTCAGCTGCTCTGCCAAATCTTCGACAATTTAATATCTAGTTATCAAGCTTCTATAGGTATTAGCATTTATACTGCAATGCCGCAGAATTTTGCACGACATACATTCTTCACGATTTGTCTACGCTTAATCTTTCTAACAGTGGCATGTGTAGTAAACATATGCATTTCCTTTTGGAC
The DNA here is from genome assembly GCF_053919585.1 of Euprymna scolopes. Taxonomy (NCBI): domain Eukaryota; kingdom Metazoa; phylum Mollusca; class Cephalopoda; order Sepiida; family Sepiolidae; genus Euprymna; species Euprymna scolopes. The sequence continues at coordinate 79,646,382 of NC_136491.1, read as the reverse complement.
TACCACTTCTATCATGTTTTTCTTTTTCATTTTTATTATTATTATTATTATTAGTAGTAGTAGTAGTAGTAGTAGTATTGTTGTTGTTGTGGTGGTGGCAACCACTTATTTGCATATGCGAATAACATAACACTATAAATGGCAAGCCTAGGTTGACCTTGGTGTGTCTTACTCAAATGCCACCGGAAGTGACGCCGAAGAGCGTACATGCCCTCCCACCAAGACTCTCTGACTCGACACCGTCATTTGTACATATTGTAAATATACCTTTTCTTTAATACACTTATTATTGCGTTATCTTGTTGTTTGCGTCTTCATTGTATTTCCTTACTAATTATTGTTCAACCTTGCAACCACAACAGTTGGTTACGAGATATGAAGCGTCAAATATAACAGTTTGACGAAGAACTATTTAAAAAAAAGTACAGCGCAAAGGTTGACCATTTTTTTAAGGAATGCAAAGTGTTGACGAGCAAACGGATTTTACGCTAAAGAGAAGTTTCAACTCAAGTGAAAAAAAAAACTCTAACGTGGCAAAAGCGACAATTTACGCCGTTTTCTGGGAATCCGACTTGCAAACAAATGTAAAAGTGAATTTTTGTTTTGTCGCTACACGACAAATCTTACTAAAGGACCAACTTGCAAACGAAAAGCGAACTTTGTTCTGTCGCAAAAATCACAGGTCAGACCCGTATTACGAAAAGCAAGGAAGTAACCTACGAAAAAAGTTCACCAGTGGATTCTAATTACTGTTCTCCGTAAACAAAACAACAACTAAAGGACTTTTTAATAAATGTTTTTGTTGACGTCGGTACTAAAAGGAAATACCACATCTAAAACTAAAATTCAAGGAAAGGATTTTTTTTCTTGAAGTTGTCACTGAATAACGGATAATACAGTAAAACGTCACAGAAAAAAAGGTCATCTCAATTTAAGAGGTATTTTAATTACTAAAATACTAAAAAAAAACCCTCAAAGAACTAAAGGTACTGCATACATTTATTCAATTGTGACTCGATTAAAAAAAAACTTTTATTTTGTGGAAAGAGTTACTTATTAGTAAGTGCCTAAAAACGGAAAGTCAATTCCATTTCGTGATTCCAGATAAACCTGTTTTTTTTTTGCAGCGTGACTCGCAAAAAGAATATATTATTGCAAGCAGCAATATTATTATTGAAAACAGGAGCTTACAGCAATTTGCCTTTTTGTTGTAACCCAAACCGGTGTATATTGTACATGGTACAATATTTTTTAAACTACACACTAAAAAAAAACAAAAAAAAATGGAAGACTTATCAAAAATGTTCATGCAATTTTTACAAGAACAGGCTGAGCGGGATGAACGCAGACAAGCTACACAAGGAAAGGAGAGAGGGCAGATTATTGAAATGGCAGCAGGAACAAGAAGAAAAGCAGTAAACGGCACAATTAAAGCAGAAAAAAACTGCAATTGGAAAAGGAAGAAAGGCATAAGAAACTACAATTGGAATATGAAGAAAGACAAGATGAACGTTTTGCTAAAACACTGGAACTACTAAAGAGTAATCGAGAAAATGTCGATAGTGTTAATTTCTCCCATACAACTATTTTTAATAGCATGGACACATTTCATTATGTGCCTGAGGAAGAGAATAATTTTGAAGCATACTACACAAGATACAAGGATGTTTTTCAACTGGACTGTAAAAATTGGCCAAATAGTCAGAAAGTGAGCCTCTTACTCAGAAAATTGGGTACATCAGAACACAGACAAATTCGTAGATTACATATTACCTAAAAAACTGCGGAATTAGAGTTCATGGAAGCTGTAAAATTACTAAAGGAATTATTTAATCCAAATATATCTCTTTTTCATAAAAGATGGCTGTGCATGAATCTAAGAAAGATAGACAACCAAGATTATTTGATATACGCATCAGTTGTCAATAAAAACTGCGATAATTTTAAGCTTGCAGAACTAACGGTAGAAGATTTTAAATGTCTAATCTTTGCTCAAGGGTTAGTTTCCACGAAAAATGCAGAAATACGCAGACGAGTGTTGTCTAAGCTGGAATCTGAGCAAGGTTTAACCCTCCAGAAACTAGCAGAGGACTGTGAAAGGACCATTACACTAAAAAAAGATTAAAAAAATAAAGAAGAATCCGGAGTGGCATATGTAAGAAAAGTTAGAAAACCATACGCACCAACCAAGAACTTTACAAAGAAAAGCAATGGAACGGGATATTCCAAAGATAATAACCATAAATATAGTACAGAATATAACAAGCCTCTTCCTAGATATAACTGTAAGAGATGTGCAGAAAAGCATTGGGAATCAGATTGTCCTTATAAGAAGAAAAAATGCTACATTTGTAAGAAGGTGGGACACTAAAGCGATTGCTGCAGATATAAAGATTACACCAGAAAGAGAGTACAGCAAACAAAATCAAATACAAAATTAGACAAAGATCGGCGAAAATACGTAAAAGTGGAAATATTTAAAACATCAATAAAGTTACAACTCGACTCCGGCTCCGATGTTTCTATAATAAACCTGAATACGTGGAAAGAGTTGGGAAAACCGGCCATGATGAAAACTAGTAAAGCAGCCCGGACGGTAACTGGTGATGGTATAAAATTTGAAGGAGAAGCTGTCCTCCCGATGAAATTGAAAGGGATTTCGAAGAAATTAATAATATTCGGACTAAAAAATAGTGAAAATCTGTTTGGAATAGATTTAATTGAGAAATTCGGACTATGGGATAAGCCAATCAATACATTCTGTAAAAAATTAGAATGTTCCTCTCCAACAACAGTAAATATAAAAGACGATTTAAAAGAATTATTTCCTGAGGCATTCACGACGAACTTAGGTCGCTGCAATAAATGCAAGGCCTCGTTTGAACTTAAAGAAACGCAAGCCCAATTTTTAGAAAAAAGCGAAATGTTCCGTTCGCTGGGTTGGAAAAGATTGATAAAGAATTAAATAGATTGGAACAGACGGGAATTCTATCAAAAAGAGAACACAACGAGTGGGCAGCCCCCACCGTATACGTAAAGAAAAAGAATGACGAAGTTAGAGTGTGCGCAGACTTTTCGACCGGGGTCAACTCCCTATTAAAAGACCACCATTACCCCCTACCAAGCCCAGAAGAAATATTCACGAAGTTGAATGGGGGTAATATATTCTCCAAGATAGACTTGAGCGACGCGTATTTGCAAATACCGGTCGAGGAGAATTGCTCAAAAATACTATGCATCAATACGCATAAGGGATTATACAAATACAACCGATTGCCTTTTGGCATCAAAGTAGCACCTGCCATCTTTCAGCAAGCGATGGACACCATGCTAAGGGGTATTGAGTGCGCATGTGCATACCTGGACGACATTGTTGTCAGGAGCAAATCCCTAGAAGAACATAAGGAACATTTGAAACAAGTATTTACCCGCATACAAGAATTCGGCTTTAAAGTAAAAGAAAGTAAATGTGACTTTTGTATGAGCGAGATTAAGTATCTTGGACACATAATAAACAAACATGGACGACGTCCAGACCCAGACAGATCTGCGGCAATAAAAAATGTGCCAGCACCCGATAATGTACAACCTTGCAGAGTCTCTTAGGACTCGCAAATTATTACCAATCTTTTATTGAAGGAATGCATAACTTGCGAGCCCCTTAAATAATCTGCTTAAAAAGGATACACCATGGAACTGGGCGCAAGAGTGGCAAACCGCTTTTGACAAAATAAAGAGCGCACTAACATCCGAATTATTCGTAACGCACTTTGACACAAACTTAAAAATAGTTGTCGCTAGTGACGCTAGCTCCTACGGCTTAGGAGCATGCATTCAACATATTATGCCGGATGAGTCTAGAAAACCAATAGCGCATGCTTCGAGAACGCTGATACAAGCCGAAAGGGCATATTCACAAATCGAAAAAGAAGCGTTGAGCATAATCTTTGCCGTGACTAAATTTCACCGATATTTATATGGTAGACAATTCATACTTGAAACCGACCATAAACCGTTAGTCACGATCTATGGATCAAAAAAAGGATTGCCGGTATACACCGCAAATAGATTGCTGCGCTGGGGTACAATACTACTTAATTACGATTTCCAGCTACAACATCTAGCATCAAAAAAGATTTTTCATGCGGATGGACTGTCAAGACTGATACCACAGAAACACAATCTGGAAGAATCAGTCATTGCAGCAATTCGGACAAATGTTGAAGTAAAAAATATGGTAGCAAACATCATTAAGGAACTACCCGTAACTTTGTCGGACATTAAAAGGGAAGCCGAGAAAGACGAATATATAAAGGACGTAAAAGAGAAAATTATAACGGACACAAAGGTGCAGGAAGTTTTCTTCATATGTGACGATGTGTACTGTACAGCGAGAGAGTGGTAATACCAAAAACATTGCAGAATAGGATGTTAAGAGATTTCCACACAGAACATCCGGGGATAAATCGAATGAAGTCGTTAATAAGAAGCTACTGGCGTAACATGGACACTGACATAGCGACAACATTTGATAAATGTAAAGGATGCCAGTTAGCGGCAAAATCTCCACCTGTAGTACACAAACCTTGGCCGAAAACGACAAACCATGGTCGAGAATCCACATGGACTTCGCTGATCCAGTAGGTGAAAACTATTATTTAATTGTAGTGGATAGTTTCACAAAATGGCCGGAGGTAATGCGTTGCAGGAATCCAACAACGAACAACTCAATAGGGTTCCTACACGAGTTGTTTGCAAGATTCGGTGTACCAGACACACTAGTCACTGGCAACGGAACGCAGTTCACATCCGCAGAGTTTAAGGAATTTTGCGACAAGTTCCGAGTGAAGCATATCACGACTCCGCCGTATCATCTAAGATCGAACGGCCTCGCGGAAAGGTTCGTGGACACGCTAAAACGAGCGTTAAAGAAATCCATTGGAACACCAACAGAAAAAGCTTTGCAACAATTCTTGCAAGTATATAGGATTACACCACATCCTAGTACACCATCAAACATATCACCAGCTGATCTAATGTTTGCCAGAAAGGTAAAATCAGCGTTTGACAAACTATTGCCAAGGCAGGCAATTATCCGAAATACTACACACACGAGAAAAAAGAAATATAACTCGGGAGATCGAGTATATTTTAAGTGCTACAGAAATAACACAGCTTACTGGGAATGTGGAGTAGTGGATAAACGCATTGGTGATTGTACATACATGATTAAAGGTCCACAGAATATACATAAAAATCACCTAAATCAGATAAAAAACGTCATATCCAAGATGATGATACGACAACAGTTGAAGAGGAGGACACCATAGATATCATATATGAATCTTTTAATTTGGAACCGCCTCAAAATGCGGCTGAACCCCGAAGATCAGGTAGGAAAAGAAAAGTGAATGAACCATTAATGGTAAACCCAAAAAGAAAAAGATATTGAAATCTGTGACTTCAAATTTTGGAAGGGGGGTGTTGTGGTGCCAACCACTTATTTGCATATGCGAATAACATAACACTATAAATGGCAAGCCTAGGTTGGCCTTGGTGTGTCTTACTCAAATGCCACCGGAAGTGACGCCGAAGAGCGTACATGTCCTCCCACCAAGACTCTCTGACTCGACACCGTCATTTGTACATATTGTAAATATACCTTTTCTTTAATACACTTATTATTGTGTTATCTTGTTGTTTGCGTCTTCATTGTATTTCCTTACTAATTATTGTTCAACCTTGCAACGACAACTATTATTTGTATTATTATTATTATTATTATTATTATTATTATTATTATTATTAATAATAATAATAATAATAATCTTATTATTATTATTATTATTAATATACTCATTATAAATATTATTATTACCATTATTATTAATATTATAATTAATATTATTATTATTAACATTATTAGTATTATTATCATAATTACAATTATTACTATCATTATTATTATTAGTATAATTCGTATTAATATTATTATTTTCATTAACATTATTATTATCATGATTATTAATATTATTATTATAATCATTATTACTATTAATATTATTATTATGATTAATACTATTATCATTATAACTATTGTAAATATTATTATCATGAATATTATTATCAGTATTATTATAATTATATGTATAATTTTCAGTATCATTTAAATTATAAATATAATTAAAAACGGATGAACAGACTTTCTTTTAAATTTACAAAACCTTCATGCATAAGTCTGGGAGTGATCGTGTTATGGAGAGGTGTCCGGGCAATCAAAAAACACAATATGTCAATCCAAGGAAAGGTGACATGAAATAGTGTTACAAACCTGTGGCCGTGCAATCAAAATAACCCAATTAGAAATCCCGGGATTTTAAACGACCTATATACTAGATGCCTGGGAATGCATCAATATTTCGTAAATTGGCCAGGAAAGCTAACCGCTATTAAATGGGTTAGACCAAAGTAAGGAAAAGTACAATAAACACATTTGGCGGAAATAAGGTAAACAGGTTAATCAACAGGAGATATGCCCCAGAGAGTTGCAAACAATAAACAAAATGTCGAGAAAAAAGGTCAACAGGTAAAGAGCAGAGAGAAAACAGCGTCAGGCAGACACAAAAAGAAAATACAGGTTGACACGTAGTTCAGCGACCAACATTCTCCACTAACCTCCACAGCGCTATGATGCTCGTTATCACATTTATTTTGAAGTGTAAAGTGTAAATAAACAAATCTGTATTAAAAACATAAAAAGTGTATCGAATTTATTGTAACAGGAACTATTTTCGTTTAGACGACCAAGAGAACTTGACGATCACGGCCTATGGACATACATATAATTTGAGTGCCGTGAAAATTTTATATTGCAAAAACTAAAAAAAAATACGAAATATATAACGAAATACAATAAAGAAAACAAACTTATTTGTGGCTTAAGCAAAACAAGGTGAGCATGTACTTAGGCAATCAATAAAATAGTGTTAGAGGAAGATGCTCATATCTCAGCAATAGTAAGGCTAGGGGAAAATAGCATGCAAACTGAAGCCAAGCTCATGCGGATGTTAAAACGGACAGGAACTCGAGCATGAGTTAGAGCATGTAAATAAAGGACTTCTTAGTGACCTTAGTGGTAATTACAGTAGCAAATAACGTAGTAAAAATTAAAGAGTCAAATGTTTCTCGCTTTTAGTTATGAATAACTCCAATTAGACGAATACTTTAAGAAGTGGTTGTAAAATAGCTAGATGTTGAGTGGAGGGTAAAATAGTGGTGATTACCATGCTAAAGAAACAAAATGATTAGATCTCTGAATGAAACTTGAATGGAATAAAAGTGCCGGAGGAATTCAAGTTAGAGACTAATAAGATCCTAAAGAGGAATAAGACTTGCTCGTTATGGAAGATAAATACTTGGCACTTGGGAAGTAGCGATACGTTAGATATACGTATTGATACTGGAACGCATGAGCCCATATGGAAATGCCCGTACCAGACACCGCTTAAGAAAAGAAGTAGAGTCAGCAATAGGGAAAATAATGCAGGCTGGAGTAATCGAAAAATCAAAAAGCACATGGAGTTTTCTGATATTCTTCGGAGAGAAGAAATACTGAACTAAAAGGTTCTGTATAGATTTTAGGGCATTAAATAAAATAACGAAGAAGTATGCTCGATCGTTACCAGTTATTGAAGATATGTTTGCCTCGCTTGGCTCGCAAACATACTTTTCAAAGTTAAATTTGAAGTCAGGATACTGGCATGTAAAATTGAATGAGTACGATAATGTAAAAAAATAACTGCGTTTACCTGTTACAAGGGGTTGTTCTATTTTAACATAATGCCGTTCTGACTTGCGAACTTCCTGGGGTCTTCCAGAAATTCATGGCTTTAGTTTTACAAGGACAGAGAGAATTCGTAGTACCGTATTTAGATTATATTCTAATATTTTCCAATACAAAGGAAGCCAATATAAAACACATATAAGGTCTTGTGTAGTTTGCGCAATACGATCTTAGGTTAAAGGCAACGACGTGTGAGTTGTTAGCAAGGAAACACAAAGTTAGCGAGCGTGTTATACAGCCACACATGGATAAAGTCAAGTCTATAAAAATGATTTCCACTCAAACCACTGTGAAATAAGTAAGCGCTTTCATTGGTATGGCATCGTACTATCGGCGATTTATATAAAAAAAATCAGATATCGACGAGCAGTTAGTCCGATTAACGAGGAAACATGCACAATTTATTTGGGGCGATGCATTTCAGTCTGCCTTTGATAGCCTAAATACGAAACTTGCAGATATGGTGACACTGGCTTATCCTGATCCGAATAAGGGCTACCGACTATATAGAGATGCCTCTGATCATTCGATTGGAGCATATCTGTCACAAATTCTCTACGACCCAAGGAAGGGTAAAGAGGTAGAAAAACCTATTTACTTTTTATCTCATATGGGCAAGGATAGAAAAGGAGGCATATGCGATACACTATGTCATGAATAAATTAAATCACTATTTGCACAGCGCAACGTTCACCATCTATACAGATCATAGACCATGAGAATGTGTACTAAACTCACCAATTCAAACTAGAAAATACAGACGTATGGCCAGATATAATTGCACCATACAGTACCTAAAGTTGGAAAGACAACGTCTGTGCGGATCTCTTGTCACGCACTGTGGATTCGAGCCAGAACAATGATGATCCCCCAGTAGAGATAGGCAGTAGGAATTACACGATGAGTGCAATAAACTCGAATCATTTTGAGCCAAAAAAGTGTGCATCATTTAAAGATGCTGAAGACTAATTGGTAGCACACGAGCGCCCTACATAATCGGGTTAAGATTATTTAAGGAACAGACAGCAGATTGTAGATTTACACATGCAAATAAAAGGCGGTAAAACCTCCAAGATAGAGCAGAAGAAATACATAGTAATGGACCATATAATATATTACTTCTTGCAACCCGACGCCGAATCAGTGATTAGGCTATATATTCAATCGCATCTAAGAAAAAAGGTGTTAGTTCAATACCACGATAATAATGGTCACGCTATTAAGCAAACATATTTCTGGCCTGGTTTATTACAACAAGTAAACGAATATATAGGTAAATATATTCCGTGCCAAACCATAAATTTGAGGGAACAGCAACTTCAGATGCAGGAGCACGATTTGCCTCCTTTTACTTTCGCTAAACTAGCGTTAGATGTTTGCGGGCTGAGACACAAAAACTCTATCAGGGACACAATGCATATTGACGTTTTTAGATATGTACAGTGGTTGACCAGAGGCTTTTGCGTTTTTTTTTACATGGAGTTCACCACTTATCAAGGCCCAATGACCACTCAGGGATAAGGGTTATTGTGTGTACAGTAATTAATGGGATAGTGTAGTGATAGTATTTGAGAATTGATAACGTGGCATTACTTAAGGGGTGGTTCATCAAGAATTTGTATGTGTTGGACTTGAAGACATCCAGGTTGAAGTCGGGAGGGAAACAGGCAGACGGATCAGAGTTCCACAGCGTGCAGTTCTAAGAAAGAACTTTATTCATGAAATCTACGTTTTGATTTAGGCACAGATAAAGAATGGGAAAAATTTTTGACGGTGGTTTAAGCTAGTCGGGTTCTTTTTGAAAAAAAATGGCGAGGGGGGGGCAGAAAATGAAGTTCAGACGAGCACTTGCCATGGAAATAACGAGAGAACAAAAATAGACTCCCTACGTCTCTGCTGTGGGAAATAGTTTCCAGGGAAGAGAAAAGGGCATCCCGCAGCAATCCACGAAGTCTATTTTGTACTCTGTCAAGGCAGGATAGGCTGTTTTTATCAACTCCTGCCCAGATGTGGCAGCAAAACTCAACCCTGTGACGTACTTGGCTTATATAGAGATAGAGAGTTGCATCATTCGTAAGATATCTTCTGGAGCGATAGAAGGATTCCACCATTTTCCCAGCGACCTTGGCCACAGACGATGTATGTGTTCCATTTCATATCAGGAGTAAAGGTCAAACCCAGAAGCTTATCAAAACATGGGGCCTCCCTTAGACGAGAGCCATCCATTTAAATTGATGCCAGATGGTGATCAGAGCGTTTATGATGTAGAGATAGGAGCTTGGTCTTAGATGCATTAAAGGTAACCAGCCACCTCTTCCCCCACTGCCCCACGCGCTCAAGATCAGAGGAGAGAGAATCAGAGATAACATCATCATTTACGGCCTTTGATGTCTTGCCATAGATAGTCGTGTCATCAGCATAGATGTCAACAAAGTATGTGTTTATGGAGGTCATTGATGTAGATCAGGAAGAGGGTTTGTCCCAGTATGGACCCCTAAGGGACTCCAGCATTTACACTGTGGGGCTCTGATTTCTGCCCATCAACCACTACTCTTATGAGTCTATCAGAGAGAAATGATTTAATGATCGAGAAAACATTTCCAGTTATACCGTAGCTGGAAATTTTGTGTAGTAGACGTTTATGCCAAACCTTATCGAAGGCATTTGATATCTAAAGAGCAATTGTCCTAGAAATGTCGAGAGATTCGCTAATATAACCGTTAACACATCTGCTGTAGCTCTAACAGAAGGGAAACCATATTGCGTGTCACTAAGAAGGTTATTTCTGCTGAGGTGGTTGAATACTTCTCTATTTTTTGTGGATTCCAGCAACTTACCCATGACATACAGGAGAGTTATTGGTCTGTACTGAAAGGAGATGACTTATCACCTGAATTCTTAAATACAAGGGATACTGATGAGGTTTCCTAGAGTTTTCTCCTTAAGGCAACTTTTAAACAGTTTGGTAAGTATGAGGGTAAGTTCTGGTTGTAATTTTGTAACACTATAATTGGAATACCGTCATGACCAGTTTCTTTACTGGAGTAAAGGTTCTTGATTAGCTTGGCGACCTCCGCACATATATTTGTGTGTTGCATAGCGCGTTGTCTGTTATAGGAGGGAATACGGGGAGTTGATGGCCTTCGTCATACAGGATAGAATATGCCGCAAAGTTCTTGGCAAATAGTTTGGCCTTGTCGGATGCTGTCGAGATGACATCTGGTCCATTGAAACTGGTTGGGATAGAACGCACGTTTCTGTTAATGATTTTATTTGCTATTTGCTAGAACTGGTGGGAACCAAGCCGCTGCTCAGCTACTTTGGATTTAACGGATTGAGCATATAGTTCTTTTGTATTTTTTATTACTCTTTTGCAGTAGGTGCTGGCAGTCCTGAAAGCAGCTTTAGTTTCAGTGCATCTATTACGTTGGTAGCTATGGAAAAAGTGATTTCTGTGTGCAATGACAGTAGCACATTCAGTGGAGAACCATGGCTGGCTGTTAGGTTTTTGTTGGACTTTTTTGTATGGTATGAATTGGTCCATGCCTACAAGTAACCATTCGGTCATGTCTGATACTATAGAGGACACATCCTTTTTAAACATGGAATGGAGAGGTAGATCAGATATGAATGTACGGAAGCTATCCCAATCCGCCATAGAGTACCGGTATATAGTACGGTGGAGAGGTACGTCTGTAGATTAATTATATTTCATTTTTATCAACTAATACAACGCAGTGGTTGGAGGATCCCAGAGGAGATAAAACGAAACATGAGCATAGCTCAGGGGAAGTGCATGGAAAAAGGTCTAGAAGGCTTGAGTACTGACCGGTTGTATCGGGTACAGAGGTGGGCTCGCGAGCAATCTGAGTGAGGCCATAGGCCATGGCAAAATCATGTCAGAACCTCCCCCTATCATCAGTCTTATTTGAGTTGGTCAGCCATTCCACATTATGGACATTGAAGTCACCACAAATGTGAATGTTAGCCGAGGGATGAGCAGACAGGATGTGGTCAATTTTCTCTGGTATACTTTTAAAGACAGAAACTCCGCTGTTGTGGGTGCGATAGAGGGCAAATATAAATGCGGTGGTGTAAGCAAGTGCTACCCGGAAGCACATATAAGGTAAATTAGGGCCTTCTCTTGAGATATCCCTACCACACGGAAAGCCATCTTTAATGTAGGCAATTATTCCATGCCCGTGGCCATCTTGGGGTCAGATTATGATGTTAAGTAAGAGTATCATTTAATTATGGACTCATCTAGGGAGGTGGTCGGCCCTCTTCCAGTTTCGCTTAGAAAGAATATGTAAGGTTTCGTCTCCTGTAATTGGGTTTGAACCTCTGGAACGTTAGAACGTAGACCCCTGATGTTGGAGAAGGAGACATGGTAGTAGGGTCTACGTAGAAGGGTGGGGTTCTAGGTTTATTCGTGTTTTCTTTTTTGAGATATTTTATGTTGAGGATTTTGGGATTTGTGGAACAGGTCAGCATACTTGGTTAGAGCAGAACAGAGAGGGAAAGTAAGAGAGGAAAGACGGGAATATATTTTGTAGCACATGATAAGGTAAAGCCGTAAGAATTACCCACTAGTATGGCATCGAGAGTCCCCACCAGAGACTACTGCATGGTCCAGAATCCATTCACCAAATGGCAATACAGCAGCCCCAGTACTTTGCACCTGCTGATAGGACAGCCGCCTTTGTGGTTATTTCAAGGTTCGGGTCTCTGACTTCCAGGCGGTTAACGTTATCCCAGATGAAAACGTTTACCTGCGGTTCGTAATAAGAAGACAGAAACAGTTGTTCATATGTTGATTGACGAGATGTTTCCCAGATTCGGGGCATCATAACAGCTTTAAACGGATAATGGGCCTGTGAACATAAACAACATAATGAAAAAGACATTAGAGGACCTTAATGTGAATCATGTGACCAAATTTTTCTATCATACCGGAGTAACGACAAAGACGAAAGGTTTCATAGAGCGATGCGTGACGTCCTGGCGAAAATAATAGGGGAGGAAAAACAATAGTGGGGCATATACATAAATCAGATGTTACAGGCTTTCAGGTTCCATGTGACCGAAACGACGAAATCTTATCCCTATTATTTATTCAATAAATATTCTATACAATAAAGATGTTCTCCTTCCATTGGACAACCTTCTAAAAACCTGGAAAATATACTCTGAGGATGAAAATGACGAAATCGCTCTAAAAGAGAATCATCGATCCTTCACTTCTGTAAGCGATAATGTTAAGAATGCTAGGAAAAAATGATAGTTCAAATAAGAAAACGAAGCCCGTCGAATTCAAGGTTGGTGATTTTATGTACTATAAAAACTACCAAAAGCGAGGAAAGCTAGATATAAGGTGGAAACTACATAGTAATCGAAAAGACGGGTGCAGTCGCATATAGAATTAAGGACCAATTAACGGGCTCTGTAAAGAAAGCGCATGCAGAACATCTCAGGGCAGCGTCTATCGAAGAGTGGAGATTGCCACTACAGAGACGCCGTTAATGAAAGCTGCATTGTCTGTTCCAAAGGCATCTAGTGATTCAGACAGCGAATATGCAACAGACGAAACTGATTATCCAATACAGAAGAGTCGTCATCAATAGGAGGGGTCGGATGAGGAACCTGACCTACCGTTGATGGAACGAAAATTAGTGACATGGAGTATGACGGCAGGACGTGCAACCAGTATAGAAGAATTCAGCTGCCCGCATATGTCGTATGCAGTGCACGAGAATAGAAATAGGGACCGACCTGTCGTAAATACAGTTAGCTCGAGGTTTTATAGCATGGCGGTAAAACAGGAGAGAGGAAATTGTTAAGGCTGGTCAAGAAAGATACACTGTTTTTAGGAAAATTAAGTAAACTGGGAACACCGTCCTATGCAATAAAATACATATCTTATCTCCAGGGTTCAAGCAACTGATGTATTGGGAAAAGATAGAGCTGCTTTCCGTTTCAAAAAAGTAAATGGATTGGTAAAGTTAAAAATTAAGTAACTGAAGAAACAGCAAACATAATTGAGGGGAAAATACCACCGATGTTGTTTGAAAAAGAAACAAAAACATGCTTTGAGAGAGGGAGCCAGGAAAATTAAAGGAAAAATAACCGTGTGTGTGTGTGTGATAATAGATTTGTTTTAATAATGTTCAATGTGTCCAAGAAAACAAAAAATAATAGAAATTAATAAAAAGCATTAACTGCAGTGGACAAGAAAAAAAGTTTAAATAACTTCTTGTTGAAAGGGAAAATACGTCTTTGAAAAAAGAATAAAGCAAGAAGAGAAAAAAAGAAACATTCATGATTTCTAGAATTATTTAAAAAAAATATTATATGCATATACATTTTTTGGTGGCAAGAGAGGAGTGTTATAGATAGGTGCCCGGGCAATCAAAGAACACTATGAGAACTCCCGGGATTTAAAACAACCTAGGTCTATGATGCCTGGACTTGCGTCAATATTACCTCAATCAGCCAGGAAAGCTAACCGCTATTAAATGGGTTAGACCAAAACCAGGAAAAAGTACAATAAACAAAAGCTGTCGAAAATAAGATAAACGGGTCAATCAACAGGAACTATGCCCCAGAAAGTTGCAAAGCAATAAACAAGCTGGTGAGAAAAAAGTCAACAGGTAAAAGTGATATAAATAAAAGAGCAGAGAGAAAACAAAGGCGGGGGGGCACAAAACGAAAATACAGGTTGACACAGAGTTCTGCGACCCACCTTCCCTACTTACCACCACATCACTATGATGTTCGTTATAACTTTTATTTGGAAGTTTAAAGTGTAAATGAACAAATCTGTATTGAAAACATAAAAAAGTGTCTAGCATTCATTGTAATACGAAATAACTTTACGTTTAGACGACCAAGAGAACTTGATGATCACAAGCCATTCATATATGTAACAATCGTTGTTAAATTTTACTTAGAATAATTCTGATAATTACCGATTATCGATAGTTGAAACCGCTATATTATATAATCTATTATCGGTAAATCCATTTTTCCATGTCGTCACTTAGCAAAAATCATAGAATAACGGCCCGGGAAAATTCTACTATGGGTTACTTGATAGAGTTTTTATTTAATTATTTATTTATTTATTTTTTACATGACGTTTTCTGTGGGTTACAACTCAGCAGGTAAATTTCTTTTTTTTTTTTATTTAGTGCATAGATAGAATTTTATAAGACCATAAACTAGGTGCTTTTATATGCATGTCGTACTTTTTTTTGTCATTAACTGAAAAAAAAGTTTATATAAAATAAGTTATATAAAAGAAACAGTAGGTTCTCTCGAGTGCAATGTAGAATAACATATATTTTGAACTAAGTTACTGCATGGAGGCATGTGAAGCTTTTTCTTCGGACGATTTCACGGAGTTC
The DNA here is from genome assembly GCF_053919585.1 of Euprymna scolopes. Taxonomy (NCBI): domain Eukaryota; kingdom Metazoa; phylum Mollusca; class Cephalopoda; order Sepiida; family Sepiolidae; genus Euprymna; species Euprymna scolopes. Next base: position 79,631,133 of record NC_136491.1, on the reverse strand, counting down.
GATGAAAATAAAAATATAGGAGTGTGAAATATTCGCTGATCATCATTCTATCCCGGGCAACTTTGGGTCTCCCTGCTAGTTGTTATTATATTGCCATCTTTCATGTCATCGTCCTTTTATTGCCTAGCTCCGTTGAATCGCTACTTATGTCAGTTACTTTAATCTTTATCCTGTGATCTGCTTTGATAGTAAAATCTACAATTCGGCAGTTACCTACTTGCTTGCAATTATGCCGTAAAGTTTTCTATTTTTCTCTCGTTATACTTTATCATAACAGTTGAATTTATAGAGTTCCTTACTCATACAACGACGGTATTCCGTGTCTGTATTTCTAAACGTTGTTCTTCTATTAGTCATCCATTCTGGTACATTTCTTCAGGTTACTCCCTTTAACTATGTCCTTAGTTCTTCAAGTACGAAGAATTAAAAAAAAAACAACAACAAACTGTATGCATGTACTCTGTCTTATTTTCGTGTTATCTACTGCGTCTCTGAAATAGTTGCGATTTCTACCTTTCTTTCAATTAAATGAGGGTTTGTTTTATAATTTGAACTAACCTTGGTATTTCTGTTTTAATCGTGTGGCTATGTACATATTTGGCCATAAAACACATGTTGTTTATTTTAGGCAGGGACTCTCTAGTTCTATTGTTTAAGTGCTTAAAACTGTCTTTCCTCCTTAAAATGATCATGTTTTGTTTGTAAAGTTGTATTTATGCAAGGGTTGTGTCTTGGTGTCTTCCTATTATTAAAGTGCTTCATGTTTCTCATTTAATAATTTAATTTTACATTTACCAACGGTTTCTCTTCACTTCTATTATTTTCCTTTCTGAAGTTTGTTTATATGGGGTTTTAGTCGAATTCACTAGTCAGCATTTGGCGGTTTATTCTTCTGTCTATAGATGTTTCAGTTTTAAATTCTCAGCTTTTAATTTTACATCAGTATACATTAAGTTACTTAGGTATGTGATAGTTTATTAAAAGATAAATGCGCGGCTTTTTTTCATGACGTCTGTTTCTAATAATAATTCATTTCGATGCTTGTTTCTTTATGACCTGGTTGTTAATTTTTTTTCTGTTAGACTATAGGTATTTTTTTTTTTTTTAATTTTTGCTCACTCTGAGGGTAAACATTGCTTGTTTTATTCAGTTTTCTTATAGCGATTAAAGCAGGCATGGGTTTCTAACATTTGACATAAAGATTTTATATTTTGTCATGCTAAACTTGAGAGATGTCGAGGGTTACATACGAACAAAATATATAAATAATATCGCAGATGAGAAGTGTATTGTGCAAATTCCAAATATCACGCATTAATGTATATAAACCTCAAGCATATAATATAAATTATTCGTGTAAATATGCTATTATAGTTTCACGAATCGCTAATTAAATTACAAAAAATTCATGAGATATGTGTTGTCCGAATATGACATTTTACTCAACACGTATATTGATAATCAGGTTACAACCATGATGGACATTGCAACTCGATCAATCATAGAGAGTTAGTATTTCAAAATAACTTGATTTAAGGGCATGCACCTTATTAGTGTTCTTTTTAAAATGATAGAATATTTTCAAATGTAATATTCGGGACGTTAGACATTGTTTACAGTTAAAATCTCTCTCTCTCACACACACACACACTCTCTCTCCCCCTCTCTCTCTCTCTCTCTCTCTCTCTCTCTCTATATATATATATATATATATATAAATGTTTAGAGGTACATTAGAAATTGTTTACAATTAATTCTCTCTCACTCTCTCTCTCTCTCTTTCTCTCTTTCTCTCTCTCTCTCTCTCTCTCTATATATATATATATAAATGTTTAGAGTTACAAATTTTATATAACGATTTAAATAGAATGTACAGAAATTTCTCGAGAGCTCTTTCGACAATCATCTCGTCAGGAAAAAAAACGATAGCATACAAAACAATACTATTGGCGAAATTAAAGAGCTCTACGTGGGGATAAGGATGTTCAAAAATAAATAAGAGAAAAAAAACGATTAAAAAAATACTTTATCTGAAATGACTGCGTTTAAAAGCGACTGAAACTTAGCACAATAAGGGGGAAAACAAAGGAAAAAAGAGTCAAAATTCCCCAAGGAAAAAAACATGTTTTCGTTGTCTCCTTTTCCGGCAAAACGAAGGTTTTCGAACCGCAATACAGACAGATTATTTTTGGAGTATGCTCTGTGTAACACCTCGACCCACCCTATTTTATATTTATCAGTACAGCATGGATTGTCAACTAAATGCTGGCTAATAGTAGAGTCCAAGGCTACGGAAGGAGGGAGGTCAGCGGATCTTACCCTCCCCTGTCTGAATTTAGATGGAACGTGCTGGTGAATACCAGTTAACAAATGCAAAGATGTTCGCCCGACATAACAAGCATCACACTGGCATTTAATTTGTCGTCAGCATACATACTCACTTAACAGACGATTTTGTCAGGGAGGGAATTTAGGAATAACAGAGGTCCAGGTAAAGATCCCTGAGGCACTCCTGCATTTATATCATATTGTTTAGATGTACGACCGTCAAGGACAACCTGGATTTTTCTCTTATCTAAGAAGGATCTGATTATGTTATGTATTCTTCCAGTGATGCCTTATGATCTGATTTTCTTTAGGAGACCCTCATGCCATACTCTGTCAAAACCCTTAGATATAGCGAGAGCTACCGCTCTACCCTAATCCGCTTTGTCCAGTGACTGGTATATACGTTCTGAGATCGGAGTTAGGATGTTTGATGTGGAACGGGCTTGCCTAAATCCATATTGTTGGTCATTCAGAAGTTTAGCATCTGTAACCTGATGGACTAAGTTTGGTAAATTATGGTCTCAAATATTTTGCGGAATAGAGGGAGGAGGCTAATAGGGCGATAATTTACTGGGTCAGGGCTTTCGCCAGAATTCCTAAGAACTGGCACCACAGAAGCAGTTTTCCAGCAGGCCGGAAACCAAAATTCATTAAGGCATTTGTTGTAAAGTTTGGAGAGAACTGTAACTACTTCGGTGGCGCACCTTTTTAATGACACCGCCGGGATAAGATCAGGTCCACATACTTTTGCAGTGCCAAGCTTTTTATGATAGCATGCACCTGAGCAGGGACGATTTTCAGATCGTCTAGTGGGGTCTGTCTGCAAAGGAAAGTCAGAGAGGGAGTGGTTAGCAGAATCTGGCAAGTATGTTAGCCTTCTCAGTTGCTGAGCAAACAACCTCATGATTGTTGGATAGTGCCCATTATTTACTAAACTGTTGCAGAATTTTAAGAAATCTCGAATTCCTAATTTCCGTGGTTCGATGCGTTTTTAGGTGGTTTCAGTAAATTCTCTCTTAGCTGTCGCTATTTCTTTCTTACAGTTATTTCTGGCTTCTATGTACTTCTGTCTGTTTGAACTGAACTTGTGTCGGTTTAACTTGCGGTACGCATGCTTCCTTTGCACTATGGCAGCTGCACAAATTGACGTGAACCATCGGTGAGAGTGGGGTTTGCTATAGAATTTGCGTGTAGGAACATGTGCTTCAATTGCCGCTTTGAACCATTCAGTGGTCTCATTTGCGCAATGTTCAACAGGAAGCGAAAAAATATTTTGCCATGGAGCGTCCCTGATGAGGTCCCTGATGGCTTCCCAGTCAGCCCTTTTATAATATCTCGTTGTTTTTAGCAGTAGCTCTTCAGTTTTGGCTCAAGAGTATAGGGTGATTTCAATCATTACCACTGCATGATCGGCGTTCCCAAGAGGTCTATGAGCATTCGTTACACAGTCATCGGGAACTGTGGTCAGAACCAGATCTAAAAGTGATGCATATTGCTCTTGCTGGTCTGTGAAACGGGTTGGAAACGTAAGCATATGTGATAGGGAATGAGATATAGAGAAGTTACGTGTTGTGGTACCAGCTGCGTCTGTGTAAGTAGAAAATCCATGCCAGTTGCTGTGGTGGACATTAAAGTCACCAAATAAATGCACTTGCGCGCTAGTGTCGAAGCAAAGTGCTGTATCTATGCTGCCAGAGAGTTTGTTTATTAGGGTACAGTCCTTGGTCGAGGGAGAGCGATAGAAAAAAATAAAAGTAGCTTATGTTGTGTTGCATGTCAAGTCTAAAGCACTTGATCGTCCGGTTCTTGTTTAGTTTCTAGTGTCAAGGGGAGAGTGTTTCGGATGTAGACACCAAGCCCATGCATATGTTAGTCAGAGTCCTTACGGCAGAATGTGAGGTATCTAGGCATGTTAAAGTAGTTAGAGGGGATGACGGAGTGAAGGTTAGTCTCACATAGTGCTAAGTTATCCGGGGCGTTTGTTAGGATAAATGCTTCAACATCATTTAAATTAGTTCTAATCCCACGGATGTTCGTAAATGCAACCCTCAAGGGAGAAGGCAGGGTGTATTTGCTTGAGTTTTGTGCCTGATTACGCTTAATACTATATTGTAATTTATGAAGATTTAGTATATGTTATTTTAGAGTCGTTATTTCAAAAGAAAAAAACATATTTTGATGTCATCAGTTACAATCGATACTGAAAGCAAACCTGTAGCATTCAAAGATAGTAACGTTAACAATATACTAACTTTGAACGCATATACACTTATTAAAAAAAAAATTTTAAACTAAAATTAATGTACAAAATGTATAGCGATTTTTAAAATACAATTTTAACCAACTAAAAATTCATTAAATAACTGTTCATAAAATGTATAATCATTCGAGGCCCCTTGCGCTGCTCTGTGGCCTTTAGTTTTGAAGGAAATTTAGATTGCAGAAATTTCAATCTGGACACAAAAACCGTGGGTTTGCCACAATAGATGCTAAATACAGATTTATTATGTCTAGACTATGTGCCACTAGCATATGTAACATAAGAACTCCATTTGAGACAAAGCTGTTATATTAAAAACCTACATTTTCTCTTACAAGCAACATAATCACAATCGCAATCTTATTTAGAAGAAGTAGTTCCTATATTTCCATTTAAATATCACTTGCTCTTATCGCCATCAGTATACACCAGGCGGGAATACACACATTATACATATATTTTGCTTGCCCTATTCATAAATGGACTATAAACTTATAGACATACCATAATTATTCCCTTTTTTCGATCGAAAAATAGTAAATTCTCCCCCAAAACTAATTCTGCTTATTCTGATTGCTTTAGTAGTGACGATTTCTTTATTCCCAATTAACGATATTTGCATGCTAAACGAACCTTAATGTACCATTCAAATGTAGTGTCGCAATGATACTGACTTTTGGATTCTAAGTAAATTCCTGCATTTATTTTCTTACATTTTCCGGTGTCAACATATCTACACTAGTATATTTTCCTCTCTCTCTCTCTCTCTCTCTCTCTCTCACTATCTTTTTCTGTATATATTCTCGCCAGCGCTCACTCGCTTTTCACGTTTCTTTTTATGACGAAGAAAAACATTTTAAGGCGATGCCGAAGAAAAAACAATAAACATTTATTTCTCTCTCTCTCTCTATCTCTCTCTCTCTCTCTCTCTGTCTCTCTCTTTCTCTCTCTCTCTCGTTCGTTTTTTTTCTTTATTCTAATGCCGAAAAAAAATTTTACGAGGTCGACGTTTTATGCAACAATTTCTATTTCCTTGCTCTCTCGCTTTGTTTATTTCTTTTTATGCCGAAAAAAAACATACATTTTACGGCGTCAGCGCTACTTATATTATTTTGTTTCTTCTCTTACTCGCGTGCGGTCTCTCCTTATCTCCCGCGCGCACGCTGTCATTCTCTCTCTCCTTCTCCATCGCTCACTCACTCGCTCGATTTTAATTTTTTTTATATACTGACAGAAAACATTCATCTGCTTAAGCCTGCAACAGTTTTCCCCCCCTCTCTCTCTCTCTCTCTTTCTCTCTCTCTCTCTATCGCTCTCTCCCTTTTTTTCTGTTTATGCCGAAAAAAAAACACATTTTACGGCATCAACACTACCTATCTGTGAAATGTGTTTTTGGTCTCAAACCCAAATGCTTGACGCTTACCACCCACGAAAGCAAATGTTACAGGTCACTATGCAGCAGGGCGTGTCTCATAAATTATGGCACTCAGAATTACATGTACAGTGTCGATCCAGCAATACTTCGCTGGGTGTCACGTTAGTATTCAATAGGGAACGAGTATTCCCTCATTCACTTCTCGAACCAAGGGTTTATATGCGGTCTGTTTTGTGGCGCTGGTCATTCGCTGGAAATGTAAGGAAATGGCGACAAGATAATTGACAACAAAAGTCGTTTTTATTCTACACTAATTATTAAAGTGAAAAACAATAAAATATTTACAAATTCTTGTTCCAATATTGTGATAAATTCTTGCCAGTAGTTTCGCAACCAAAACCTCTGTTTTATCCTCAGGTAACGGATGGCGGAGTGTGGCGATCTATGCTTGCCGATTCAAAACCCAACAACTTCAACTGGACTGACTTCAACTGGTCCTTGATTAGTACTCCCAAATATTTGCTCATGCAAAAGCTTTTATCGCAGGGGGGACGTAGAGTCCGGGAGATAATGGGGCCCGCTTCACTCAATCATCGCTCTTCAACCCTCAAGGAGGTCTTCTCTTGTTGGTTCGTTAGCCAACATATTCCTGTATATTAATAAGGGCTATTTAGACTACATTCTTTCTTAGATGAAGAAAAACATGTTATGTTTTGTTTTTGCATTTTTGTAAGTCTGCGATCGACAATTTATTGCGTCATTATTAAATTATAATCTCTTTTCGTACTTGGAATCCTGTCAGGTTATGCACCGTTGTCCAAGAGAACCTAGTAAAAAGTTTTAATTCGGTGCCTATTTCACCCTTTAATACTTCAAGTGGTTGGTTAACAGTGTACAAGAGTTTTTATTTTGCCGCGCGTCTGCTTGCTCCCTCTTCCTTCTCTCTTCATTCGCTTGCTCGCTTTGTGCATTTCTTTTGCAAAGAAAAAACAACATTTTACGGCATTAATAATACCTACAACAGTTTTCTGCCTCCCCCTCCCTCTCGATCTCTATCGCTCTCTCTCGCTCTCTATCGCTCTCTCTCGCTTTTTTTTATTTTCATGCCGAAAAAAACACATTTTACGGCATCAACACTACCTACAACATTGTTATTTCCTATATCACTGCCTTTCCTTTTTACATTATTTTCTCATGCCGAAAGAAATAAGCATTTTAATGCGACCACAATCTACAACATTTTTTATTCCATATCTCTCTCCTCCTCCTCTCCGTGTATATTCCTCCAAACTCTCTTTCACTCTGTCATACCCTCTCTCGCGCTCTCTCTCTCGCTCGCTCGCTCGCTCTTCTCCCACTCCGATTATGATAGTAGATAAGGAAAACTGTCTGCAAATAAATAAATGCAAACCTATTTTCTGTATTGATAATCTTATGTGTATTATTCTTTGATGAAAAGAAACAATTTTCTATCGTAATTTATTTCTTCATAAAAAAAAAATTAAATTTCTGTTCATAGGGTGGGTATTTTAATTTACACAAAGTGAGGCAAAGCAACGCGTAGCTGGGAACGTGTCCAACTATCGGATTCTACTATCTATTGCAAGACTTCGAAGACGAGAAACGGCCAAGGTCTATCTGATTCTCTCTCCTCTTATACAGAACACATAATGCAATGAGGAAAAAAGTGTGCATACAAACTTCTATTTTTCCATCAGAGACGCGCAGACTCATTTCTATTGAAATGAACACTTTCATTAAAAAAAAAAAACATCTTCTGATCAAAAATGGAGCCAATACATCAAATCCGTAGCCAAGGTAGCTGAAAAGATGGTTGGAACATTCATGGTTGATGTTTCTATTTGGCATGGCATGTGATGCCGTTTCAATAATCGAAAAGCCGCGACCGGTGTTTACATCCCAGACCGAATGACGGGGTCATTCACAACCCTTTCTTCTCTTTTGCCGCCTCGCTTCTTCATTTTCTCTTCTCTTACTCTCGAAGTCTGCGGTACTACGGCGTATTGTTTTTCTTCTACGTTATTCAGTCCCAGGCAGTTATATCCCACGAGGAGGGGCTGATGTTAGTAAGTGTGAAAATATGCTTTAGTCGGTAGTTGAGCGTATCATACGTGCTCCTCGTAATCTGGCCCTGGTGGAATGCTCGCGATGCAAGACTTTCCTGGGATAACTGGTAAGATCCACCCTTGGTCGTGTTCTGCCCAGTGGAGGCAGGAGCTATATTATGCTGGTCTCGATGATGCTTACCGAGGCAAATTTTTAGTGTAGCTCTGCCATGGAGTGCTGAGGGCTATCATTAGTTTCATTAGTCAATTCTCAGTCTACAGACTCGAAATTAAATATACAGGTATTGCGATTTTCGAAAATCGTTGTAATTGGTGTTCGGCGAGAAATTTGACTGTCAAGGGTACAAAGTTCAACGATTTTTACTTTGAGAACTCTACCAAACTCCTCCGCCAATTTTGGGTATAAGCACTTGAAATTCTACATATAGGTTCCTTGGACATGGATTTTACTTAATAACTTGATTCGAGCCCAAAACAATAAATGTTAAGGGGTCATAATAGGGGTCAAATTTAAAATTTTGACCGGTTTTTTTCTCAAATACACCTCAAAACACCTGGGCAACGCCGGGCTGAAATGCTAGTATATATATATATATATATATATATATATAAAGGAAATGCTAGTATATATATATATATATATATATATATATATATATATATGCCAGTGCATCAGCAAAATTAATCATTATGTTCGTGGAATCGCGTGATTGCTGCGTATCATTCTAAAATGTAAATATTTTTTACAAATGAAGTACACCAATATTTTTAAATTTAACCATGTTTAAGGACTATTGTTTTTGCTAGCATGATATGAAATAGCGCACATATTTTATTCATGTATGAACATATAAACTATATTATTAATTGCATTAGTAAATATCGTTATTTCTAAGTTTTCTTTTATAGATTATGTACATACGTATTGTGGAACAATGATGTTTTATTTATATCGGAGAATGCCCCTAAATTATTTATTATACCAATGTAATCGTTATTTTACTATTTACTCTAAACCAGCACCTTTATATTAAATTTTACATGTACGGTCCGGTTTAGGTTTTCATTTGTCGATTTCATACATTACATTTTTCGAATAAACAATTCAATAGTCTATTAGATTGTTTCACAAGTTCTTTTATTGTCTTCTTCATTCACCATGAGTTTGATCTTTGATGTATTGTCTTAGATTCTTGCCGAAACACACTTCACTTGTAAATTCAGTCTCTATTACTCTTATCTATTACGTGTCTCTTTTTTGCTCCTATTAAAAGTAAAAGATTTTTTATTCCATAAATAAAAGTCATATCTTTTCTTTCGTGTACTAAAATAACACAGCACTGTAGGTACTCAATATGGAAATAGCACAAATTATATTGATAAAACTCGGTGCCATATGTATCTTAGGACTGTTTGCAACCCCAAACCAATTATTGAAGTCATATCAGATCGTTGGTAAAATAATTTTACAAAATATTTATATTATTATTCCGCATATATTATTATATGGAAAAATGCGCGCATGAAAAGTAATATTCTTAAGATTTTATTAAATCTGGAAAAGTAAAGGACAAGATATTCTAGTAAAGTAAAAAATAAGAATTTTTTAGACTTAAAATATTGCAGCTAAAAATAAAATTTGAATATTGATAAATATTTTATTTATTATTTGCATATGTTGTCGTTTATTGTTGAGTTAGAAAGGGTGTCAGTCGCTGAATTGAACTTATTTCCCCCCCTATTATTTGCATATATTTATGTAGTGAAAATTGTTTGAATAAAATTAATTCATTAGTTAGTTAGTTAGTTAGTAGATGGAATTAATAATTTTATAATTTACATAAAAAATAATTTTATTATATCATAATTAGGATCATTTAATTCTATCTAACTCAACAATAAACAACAACATATGCAAATAATAAATAAAATATTTATCAATATTCAAATTTTATTTTTAGCTGCAATACTTTAAGTCTAAAAATTTCTTATTTTTTACTTTACTAGAATATATTGTTCTTTACTTTTCCAGGTTGAATTTCTTGTCCTTTACTTTTCCAGGTTTAATAAAATCTTAAGAATATTACTTTTCATGCGCGCATTTTTCCATATAATCCATGATTTTTCCAGGCATTGCTATTGTATTAATATATAAATTTATAATATTTATTAATGATTGTCAAAAAAAAAATTAGCTCTCAAACACACATTTATGCAATATTTATCATTCAATCACAGTAGTTCCGAGCCAGGGTCTCTACTGCGTGATCTGTATAGAGCGTAAACTAACAAAAAAGAAGATGGCACTCGGTGTCTTTTTAGATATCGTTGGAGCTTTTGACAACATACCCTTCAGTAGTATGTTTAAGTCGCTACGAGAACTCAATGTGCCACCAGTACTCATCCGATGGATTGAGTATATGATGAGGCACAGAACAGTTCAAGTAGAATTACTGAGGGCAACTGTTAAAAGGGAAGTAGTTAAATGAAACCCCCAAAGTGGGATTTTATCACCTTTACTATGGAACTGTATGCTGAATCCTCTTTTAAAGGATGTTAAAAATAGGAATATTTATGCTCAGGCTGCTGCTGATGACATCGCAGTGCTGGTCGCGGGTTCAAAAGCATCATTGGTCAGACGCATTGCCAAAATGGGACTACATTTTTCATCAAATGTGATAACGAAAAATTTGAGTTCATTTAAAGAATATGTATATCATAGAATTCACTAATATTTGTAATCGATAAATTCACCATTTTTTGCTATAAAATCATAAGGAGGGTTAAAAAAAATTAGTTTTAAAAAAAGTTCGGTTTTTTTATTATAAAAAAAAAAACGATACACGGGATTGAACCTAAAAGCTTTCCACCAATCCCCGGTACTCTAACAGTTACGCTAACATGTCATATTGGCAAAATCGCAGTAAAAATATTTATATACAAAAAAAGTTATGCAAAATAAAAAAAAGCGTTAGTCACTTATGTACTTACTCTCCTGTTTGTGAACCCACATATTTTGTTGTAACTTTTTTTCTACTGAACCAATTTTCGATTTTTTTTCAAAATGTAGCTAATGAGGTGTTCTATCCAATTATATAACCTGTTTGAAATTTGGTTGCGAACGGAATTAGTGGTGGGGGTTTGAATTTGCCTCGATTCATTCAATTTCGGACTTAAGCATATATTCAACCACTTCCGTGGTTGAATTATGTATCAGATACGTCTGAGGAGAGAAAAACTGTTTTCTTACAAAATAAATGTTAATCGTCACTATATTAACTAGCGTTAATTTCATAAGCGACCTTGGGTTTTTCCTATTAGGTTTCCATAGCTAGGACATTTTTTATTACTGCAACAAGATATGTACTTACTCTCTCCTCACATATGCCAAAACTCAGGGTATATTTCCATGGGCAAATATTTTTTAAAAGAGATTATCGCCCGCGGAAGATATTGCCGCGGAAATATTACCCTTGTTGCTTGCTAATTTGTTACCTTCGAATACAGTTCCATTAATTTCATGGCATAGACTGTTAGCAATTAAAGCACTTTGTACAGGTTAGATATGTGAGTACTTCAATATCGTTTCATTATCCATTCATGTCCCAGTAATATCAAACTCTTTACTGTTTATTTTTTCATTAAATAAAGTTACGCTAATATTTAATATCGTCAACATTAATTTAAGGCTCATGTAGTTAACAACAAATTCTATGATTAATTGTTTCACCCCTTAACCGAAACATTACGCTTAACATGAGTTCATAGAAGACTAGGCTTGGATTAAGGTGTGATATTTACTCATATTTCGAAGTAGTATAGTTGCTTTAATAGAAAATGTATTGTGTTCGTCTGTAAACGAAATTGAATCTTTATTTTATTACAATTTTTTTCTGCAATTCTAACAAATTTGACAGAGGATGTACACTAACATTTCATGTATTGCAATCTTTTCTATGTATAGTTTTTAAATGTATATGCAATGGAAGACTTATTATATATATATATATATATATATATATATATATATATATATGCGAATGAATCGTCGAAATTTTCATTTTCGTGGAATCACGATTGCTGCGTATAATTCTAAAATGTAAATATTTTTTTTAAAATATAGTACACTAATATTTTTATATTTAACCACATTTTCGGACTAATATTTTTTGCAGTATGTGTTATAAAAGTGCATATTTATTCCTCATGTATGAAAATATAGACTAACTTATTAATCTTATTAGTAAATATAGTAATTTGTAAGCTTGATTCCATTAATTATGTTTTCCGATATTGTACACACGTATTGTTTAACAATGATGTTTTATTCCCATCGAAAAATGAGTCTAAATTATGAATTATATGTGTGTAATCGTTATGTTCATCTTAACTCTTAACTAGTACCTTTATATTAAACATTACTATTATTTTATTGTTTATTTTTCATTCATGGATTTGGTACTTTTAATTTTCTGAATAAAGAATGCAATAGTGTATCATATGGTTTCCACATAGCATTAATATATCTCATGTATTCCACTAGTTATTTTATAGTATTTCATTGTCTTCTTTATTCACCATATTAGTGTATTATCTACTTTCTTGTGAAAGCACGTCTACTTTTTTATATTTAGTTTTCCTTTATTACTCTCTACAATGAAGTGCTGCTTTTCTCCTAAAAAAATAAATATTTTTAAATAATTTTCTTACGTTTTGAACATCCATATTTTTCAATTTCCAAAAATGAATAGAAAAAATATTTTTTTTATACCATGAATAAAAGTTATATCTTTTTTTTCGTGTACTAAAAGAACACAGTACTTGAGGTCCTACATATGGAAATAGCACACATTATATTGATAAAGCTCGGCGCCATATGTCTCTCAGGATTGGTTTTTACCCCAAAACAATTGCTGAAGTAATATCAGATCGTTGCTAAACTAATTTCACGAAATAGTTGGATTATTCTTCCGCATATATTATGTATCGGATACGTCTGAGGATAGAAAAATGTTTTCTCACAAAATAAATGTCAGTCTTCTTTGTATTAACTTTAGTTTATTTCACCAGTGGTGCCTTGAGTTGTTCTTATTAGGTTTTCATAGCTATGAAAGTTTTACTACTGCAACAAGACACATACATACTCTCTCATCATATATACTGAACATCATGGTACATTTTAATGGACAGCTATTTTTTAAAAGAGTACTTCAATATCGTTTCATTATCCGTCTGCTTACATCCATTCATATCTCAGTAATAGTTTACTATAAAGTGTTTTTTTCATTAAATAAAATGATGATTATATCGTCAACACTAATACAATTCTCATGTATTTAACAACACATTTTATAATTCAATGGTCGTCTCTTAACCGAGATATTACGCTGAATATGAATTTTAGAAGACTAAACTAAGAATTAAGATCAAATACAAAATTTGTGAAAATTAAAAATAATTTTATCTAAAAGAAACGTAGAACTGAACTATCGCAAGTCAGTAAAACGGTTTTATGGTTAATTGCTGATCTGTTATTTTGTATGAAATTATCAAATTCACGAAGAACTGGTTACAGAGTATAGAAAAAATATGGGATTATGCTGTCGAATATTTTCATATTGCACATTATTTTGAAATTATATATATATATATATATATATATATATATATATATAATAAGTCTTCCATTGCATATCAATTTAAAAACTATACATAGAAAAGATTGCAATACATGAAATGTTAGTGTACATCCTCTGTCAAATTTGTTAGAATTGCAGAAAAAAATTGTAATAAAATATGAATTTTTAGAAGACTAAACTAAGAATTAAGATCAAATACACAATTTGTGAAAATTAAAAATAATTTTATCTAAAAGAAACGTAGAACTGACTTATCGCAAGTCAGTCAAACGGTTTTATGGTTAATTGCTGATCTGTTATTTTGTATGAAATTATCAAATTCACGAAGAACTGGTTACAGAGTATAGAAAAATATGGGATTATGCTGTCGAATATTTTCATATTGCACATTATTTTGAAATTAATTATCATGATAATATATTCACAATATGTAAATCATTAAGCTTGTATGTATTTACATAATGTACAGGGCACTATTTTCTCAATAACACTTTATATATATTATCGCATTGGTAAGACAATAAAATATTCTCATCCCTCTTTTTACTCTTGAGTATACATCTGACACAGTTAAACACAATTAATCAACTGAAAACTACGATACTGAATGTAAAAACATATAAGATATTAACAGATATATACTCGAGAGTCAAAACAACAAAAAAGAATATTCTGTAGTCCTAGCACAGCTTATAGCTCGGATAGGTGCTCTCTTTTAACCTGAGAATATTAAACTTATGAAACTATATCTCATGATGCAATTGTTAACTTTTACGTATATACAACTCTCTTATCCTCCTTAAACCGCGAAACTCTTAAAACCCTCCAACCTCTTCTGTGTAAGTATTTCCTGGTAGCTTCAATTCTTCTTATTGACACCTCTAACATATTTTTTTTTATTTTTGCCTCTGTCCTTTTCTCTCTGCTGGGCTATATATGTCAGAGGAACCCTCACCCCTCACTTAAACTTTTATTTTAAGGAAACGTAATGTTTTTCTTTCTCTTCATTTATATAATAGTTTCTTCCGTGGAACATAAACACTTTTAACGTTGTCTGAGGAGGACTAGCAGTGTTAACGCAATAGTAGTCTGAGACATTAGCGTGTAGCATTATTGTAAATTCGTTTACATTAATAAGAATATATTTGGTTATTCTTTCACAAAGTACTCTTAATGAGCTCGTTTAGATTTATTAGTTGTCACTCTGGAATACCTATAGTTTGGCGGATATATATATATATATAGTTTGGCGGATATATATATATATATATATATATATATATATATATATATATATTATATGTATAAATTATTATGTATATGCATGTGTGTATATATATATATATATATACATATATACATAACTTACAGGTGTCAAATGTGTATATATCTATCTATACACTACATATATGTATTTAACCTATATCTATTATATATATATATATATATATATATATATATATATATATATATAACGTGTATGTGTCAAATGCGTGTATATCTATCTATGTTTAATTTATCTATCTGTCTATCCATCCTATCCATCTAGCTCTCCTCTCTCTCTCTCTCTCTCTCTCTCTCTCTCTCTCTCTATATATATATATATATATATATATATATATATATATATATATATATATAAATTCAACACTAGGCTCTTTTATATGACAGCGGAGCGTTTGAAATTAATGTTTATTGTTAATACAGAATTGCACCATAATATTTGACGTATTCATTTTAAACTAAAATTGAAGTCATTATCACTGCACAAGCATCAACAGCAGGCAACTGTGAGCAAAAGTAGGCTCTGTGATATGACGGGCGGGTTTAAACTAAATTTTTTCTGTTTCGAGGAAATTGAAACATTATACTTGATATTTGCATTTTAAGCTTTACTATAAGCCTTTATATATCAACTACTTTTATAAAATCAACAATAGGGGTTCTATATGGAAATGTAGACTACAATATATTGTTGACTAAAATGCCGCGGGAAGGCAGATAAAGCTTCTTCCCGGTGCGTCACAATGGGTTCCCAACTAGAGCAGAAACTATTTTGTTTATTTGAAAAAATGGGCGATTTACTGGTTTCGATGACAATACAAGTATGGGTTTGTTAAATATTCGTTAATGTTTATTCCATCCCGGACAACTTCGGATCTTTTTACTAGTATGTATATAAGAGGGGTTAATATGGAGTCAGTTCCGGAAATGGCTTAAGCAGTTTACGATCTCTAAATTACTTTATTTAATACATAATATAGTTTAGCTCGGAATCATATACAAGAAATCACATCATTTATCTTTTTAATATATTGTAGGTTATGAAGAGGGGAAGAACTACAGTAATATTAAAATTCACAGTGAATCAAGGCATGCCTGATCACTAGGGCTGTGAAAACGGAACATCCAGTTCATTGTTTTGACGATATATCCGTTAATGTTTATATGTTTTTATATAGACGGATGTGGTTCTCGGTTGATGAAGTGTATCTATTTGTATATATCGGATATATACTCGAGAGTCAAAAGAACGAAAAGAATACACTATGGCCCCAACACTAGTGATAACTCTCCGTGTCAATGAATTTATGTACTTCTTTGGAAAACTGTCTGAGTTCTGTTGAAGAAATTATATCATTTAGCTAAAATTTATATTACCGCTATTCGGAAGGGAAAACACTGTAATCTGAAATTTTATAGTGAAGCAAGTGTTGCCTAATCACTAAGCGTCTTAATGCATATATGTATTTCTTTTTCAAACCGGCTAAGTAATCTTCCGAAAATTACATGTTTTTTCCAAAAAGGAAAAAAAAATGTGTCGGTAGTAGGAAAAGAAAACGAAACACAGTAATGTGGAATTTAATAATAAAGCAAACATTGCGTAATCACTAACAGTGTCATTGTATTAATGTATTAATTTAAAAATCCTGCTCAGACATCTTCCCAAACTGATATAATTTTTCTAAAAATTATAGTGCCGTACGTAGAAAAGAAAAGAAATTCAGTAATGTTGAATTTCTTGTGATTTTATTTTTGTATTTACATAATTATTGATTTTTTTCAATTTAACCTCAGTTTAAAGCGTAAAGGGTATCATTATGCTCCAGACATAACACCTCTTCTTTTTTTTTAAGTATCAAGTAGCCCTTATGTAATTCTTCAATAGAACTCGTCAAATGGGTGTATATCTATTTATCTGTCTATCTATTTTCTAATCTATCTATCTACCTGCCTATTTATTTCGTTATCTATCTATCTATCTATATATCTATCTATCTATCTATCTATATGACTACTCAATTTTATCACATGAATTAATATATAAAAATATGATTTTATGCGTAAATTTTCTAGTATTTACTTTAAAAGTGGGCAATACATAGATAGACCTAGGTAGTAAGTTATATAAACATATATGTCAATTAAGCTACACAGAATGTTCCGCGTTTAATTCTCGTGAGAAATCGTCAGGCTTATGCTTTTTTAGTACATAAGCCTGAGGAATTCTCACGATTAGTAAACGCAAACTATTCCGTGTAGCTTAATTGCCATATATATTTATAACTTACTACCATATGAATATATATATATATATATATATATATATATATATATATATATATAGTCATCCACATACAGTAATGTTTCGCTGTTTCACAGCTCATCAGTGCGGCTAGACAGGCATATATATATATATATATATAGGATCACTCAAACAAAAAAGTATTCTTATGTTATTTACGCATTGGCCGCCTTCACAAGTTGATTCCAATTATTAACAAGTAATCGACAATGGTATTTTAATTTGGTTTCAATATCCGCACCTTACTTAAGAGAAGTAGTACACATTATTTCTAATGAAAACGACAAATAAGAAAACAGATATAAGAACTATTGATATATAAATATATTCTATATGCGTTTCATACTGCATTTAGAAGTTATGTGAGAACTGAAATTATACCAAAAACAGTAATATCAAATAGTATAATTATCTTTCAGATTATACTTATAAACTGCACTAGCGATTATCATTCAATCTGTGTGTAAAAATTGTCACAACAAAAGCGCGTTAAGATTGCACTTGAAGTTCAAAATGTATAATTATCTACGTACTCGTAAAACAAATCTATACTATTTGGTAAAATGTAGAGGAACTGATGCAACGTAAAAAATGAAATCACCAGTTCGCCTAAGGTGCGCCGAATCTCTTGCAATCATCGGTGTCGTTATCGATCAAATTAAACAATCTTCGAAACCTTTAGCAGAAAAATATTTTTGTAGCCTTCTGGAAAGCAAATAGACTAGAATTATTTCTGAACATTTGATAAAACATCAACATCAAATTGTGCTAGAACAACAAATACTTGAAAAAATAATAAAATAATTAGAGCAAGTTACATTGGACAGCAGCAATTTATTGTCTGCAATGTCTCAGTTTATTTAGGACGGATCTGACGCATTGAACCTGGAAATCACATCGGTTTGTATCAACTAGATGAGGTTTTGGATTTATTGCAACATGCTTTTATTTTACGTTGTTGTTCACCTGCACGCATGTTGGAGCATTTAAAAGTAGTTAGTGGGGATACAAATGCTATGGTCAATACTTGGGTCGATTAGAAAAAGATAATTTCATTGACAATTACTATTCATGCCAGATAGTTCTGGGGGATTACGTCGACAGGAATCAGTTTTTTGCAAAGAGACAGTATAAGTTTTTAACCGTTGCACATGGAGAAGGGCTTAATGAAAAAGTTAACCACGATTCTGAATAATGATGTCGACTGCTTTACTTAGTTGAGCCAGTCTTTTTGTCAGAATTAACCATAGAGAAGTTGGAAGCTGGCATCAAAGACGTTGTTCTGATCTAACATTTTATCAAATATCAATGAATGATGTGTGAAAGCCATTCTCTACAGTAAAGAGAAACATTTTTGACAACAAATATCGTCACCAAAATGCTAAGTGCTTTCAGAACCCTAGTATACAAAATGAGAAACACTCAATGTTTTCACAAATGCTCCGGTTTCCTGATAACCTAAATTCAATCAGTGATGAGCAAATAAGGTATTCCATGACAACCTGAAAGAGATGGGGACCTTGTATCTGGTTACTTGGATGGAGTATTGGTGGATGGTCAGCGTATTAATCTGTATAAAGACGTCCCCATCGCTGAGAATTCCAGGAGTTTTAAATAATCGAAGTTTAAACTGTGAAGATAAAAAATGGTGAGGCAATACGATATTTACGTCCACGTATCTGTATAAATATCCACTATTCAGTTAACATTAATTAATGTCTCTATCCGGTAATCTATATATTTTGTTGGCAAAATAGTTTTTCAAAAACATATTTAGATTGAGAGCTGTTTACAAAAATAAGTTTGCAATGCCACAAAATGTAATCAATTCTGTAATGCGATCTATTTCAAATCAACTTGGTTCAGAAATCTGACCTGTTGGAGAGAAACAGATGTGGTTTTCTGCTCCAACACAGCAAATATATCTGTAATCAGTTGTAGATATCACGACACCTAAAATGTTAACTAATTGTTGGTCAGTGTTTAAAATACTGCAAATTATCGTTAAGGAACATGCATCATTTGTCGCTTTTGTAGTCTTCGTAATAAAGCACAATTGCAATTGTGTTGAAACCTAAATAAACATATCTGGGTTATTTGACGCAAAATAGTTTATTATATTAGTTGCTTAATCAATATTTTATTAGGATTCCACATTGCTTTCTAAAAAATCAATAGTGCATCGACTCTGTCTTCTAAACCGTATTATTTTCTAGTAAAACGGAGATAGGATTTGAAATAAATCTGAGACCAGCCAAACTAATTTCGAATTTTAAGATATGTTTATTAGGATTTTGTACAGAATCGTCTCGCGGTCATTCTATTTCGTTGCGTGGCAATCTATTACGGCAATAAAGTCTCCTGATTTTAATCTGTTTGATTTCCAAAATATAATGTATTCAGTTAGTATTTTTGATTTATTGATACACTTCCTGTACCCTGCCACGCGTTGTTGTGGCTCGATTTGGTGTAATGGAAAATCCCCATATTAAAAACGCCTCTAACCTCCCCATATTAAGAATGGCTTTTGGAATGAATACCACAATACTCTTCATGTTAAGAACTGCTTTCGGAATAAACACCCACAACCTACATATGTTAAAAATTGTTGAGGTGGACCTAATGTGAAAAGTTACCTTTTGTTTTGTTTCTTTAATACATTGTTAGTTGAGAGCACAAGATAGTTACAAAATACCATCCCTCCCCATGGTAACAATGGCTAAAAAATAACGGTTTTATTCGTAGAAACTGATCTGTATTTCACCTAACAATTTCTTTTATGAAGAAAAAACATTCATTTTTTTTCATTAAAAAAAACTTCTGTTAAAAAAGTGTACTTTCAATTTTGTTAAAAGTTTTCTGAAAATAAAGGGAAAAAAACTTTAACCTAACAATTTACAGCAAAAAAGCAAAACCCCAGCAATCGACTGATGTATACTTTCACATTTTTTATACTTTCACAATATCGTATTTTTATTAATAAACTGTTAGTTGAAAGCACAGAATGGTTACAAAATGCAGAAAAAACTGTACTATCAGCTAACAATTTATAGTTTTAGTAATAAAAATAAAATTTTGTATATTTATATATTTTTTATTACTGTGCTGAAATAATAATGGTATTTTGAAAGACATTCTTAACATAGGAGGGATGTTTGTTAACTAATCTGTGGTTACACTTAGAGGTAAAATATAATAATAAATTGTTAGTTAAAACAACAGAATAGTTACAAAATACCTTCCCCTCTCGAATGAAAATCTGTGCGTACCTCTTACAGATAAAAAAGAAAGCTCTTGTGAAATTTTAATTTAACCTAAAGAAGCTATTTAAAAATAGCGTGCATAAGCATCCAAATTTGGTTTAATTTTACAGGAGATATTGTTCCCGGGTGCATACGATGACAGATGGTTACCGTAGTATTTTTTTATAGTTTTTATTATTATCTAATTGTAAAGTGGAAGCACAAAATGTTAGAAAACACCGTCACATCCACATTAAGAATGGTTTTCCAAGAAATAACCTTATATTTCAGCACGGCACCAAAACAACATAAGTACAGAAAACTTCATTTTCATTGGCAAAAGTTTCACGCTAAATAAAATAAAACACATATAATCATTTCAAAAATTCATCTTGCAGCTTATTTTTTTTTAATTTGTTAAGCACATGATCACATATTCAATAAGTTTGTTATTATATTTCAGGCATTTAAAGTTTGTAAAAGATGTAAACAAACTTTTGCTCGATACGAGTGACGACTTTTAAGAGTATCTTTTAGTGATTACCTGATTCGAGCATATATGTACAACTAAACGTCAAATTCCCTTTCCCCCCAAAAAATCCGGTATTATTTTACTTTAAGACCCGTCTAACGTTCGTATATAACAAAGTATTATTTGTACATTTCGGTGTGCTTAAAACGAATCTGCAGACCATTTCCGTCGCCAAAAATGTGGGTTATCAATTTTCGATGTAAATTTAACCTAGAATGAGCACACACTTTGTGGCCACCTGAGAAAGCGGCATTTTGTGTGTGTTTATTGGCTGATAGCCCCGGAACTTTGGGACTATTTTCCATTTCATACCCTTCGTCTACGCGCGAGCATAAATGAAGGTTGGTAAATATGCACTCGCATACCGACTGCCTTGTCAAAAAAACTTTTAGCCAATAAACACGAAAAAAAAATGCCCCCTCGCTTAGGTGGCCAGAAAGTGGGGGCTCATGTTAAGTTTCATTAACATGGATAACTGATCCCATTAAAAAAAATGTAATTGCTTTATCGTTTTTCGCACACGGTAAACAACAAAAAAAATATTTTGTTATATAGGAACGTGAGACGGACCTTCAAAAAATGGAATCTTGGAAATCGAGATGTTGTTAGGTGTCTGTGTAAAGTGGGCGGAGTAAAGTAAAGAATAAGCGAACAAATAACCCTGTTAAAATATTAAAAAAAATAAATAAAAATAAAAAACCTTGTAAAAATCTTAAAATAAAAGTAAAAGTAAAATCGAATGAAAAAAATCTTTAAAAAAGTCGGCACCCCCTAAAAAAAGAAAAACAGTGAAGATGCCGTAAAAAACCTAAATAATAACAACGTAATGTTTAAAGGATGAAGAGCCTTAAGATAAACAAATGCCCGGTGGTTTGAAGGTGGGTGCCTAAAGTGAGGGCGGAGGGGGGGTAAAGTAAATAATAAGCGAAGAAATAACCCTGGTAACATATTAAAATAAAAATAAAAACAAAAATAACCATGTTAAAATATTGAAATTAAAATCAAAATAAAAATAACACTGATTAAATATTGAAATAAAATATAAAATAAAAATAAAAATAACCCTGTTTAAATATTGAAATTAAAATCAAAATAAAAATAACACTGATTAAATATTGTAAAAAAAATAAAAATAACCCTGTTTAAATATTGAACATGAAAATAAAAATAACACTGATTGAATATTGAAATAAGAATAAAATAAAAATAAAAATAACCCAGTTTTAATATTGAAATTAAAATAAAATTAATTATTGAAATAAAAAATTAAATCGAAAATAAAAATAACCCTATTTAAGTATTGAAATAAAAATGCAAATGAAAATAAAAATAACAATGATCAAATATTGAAATAAAAATAAAAATAAAAATAACCCTGCTTAAATATTGAAATAAAAATTAAAATCGAAAATAAAAATAGCTCTGATTCATTTTTTAAATAAAAATAAAAATAAAAATAACACTGTTTAAATATTGAAATAAAATAAAAAAAATAAAAATAACCATGTTAAAATATTGAAATAAAATGAAAATAAAATAAAAATAACCCTGTTTAAATATTGAAATAAAATTAAAAAAAAATAAAAATAACCTTGTTTAAATATTGAAATAAAATAAAAATAAAAATAAAAATAACACTGTTTAAATATTGAAATAAAATTAAAATAAAATAAAAATAACCCGTTTAAATATTGAAATAAAATAAAAATAAAAATAAAAATAACCCTGTTTAAATATTGAAATAAAATAAAAATAAAAATAACCCTGTTTAAATATTGAAATAAAATAAAAATAAAAATAAAAATAACCCTGTTTAAATATTGAAATAAAGTTAAAATAAAAATAAAAATAATCCTGTTTAAATATTGAAATAAAAATGAAAATAAAAATAACCCCGTTTGAATATTGTAATAAAAATAAATTAAAAATAACACTCTTTAAATATTGAAATAAAAATTAAAATAAATTAAAAATAACCCTGTTTAAATATTGAAATAAAATTAAAATAAAATAAAAAATAACCCTGTTTAAATATTGAAATAAAAATAAAATAAAATAAAAATTATCCTGTTTAAATATTGAAATAAAAATTAAAATAAAAATAAAATTAACCCTGTTTAAATATTCAAATATAAATAAAAGTAAAAATAAATAAAAACGATGTTTACTTTCTATAAACATATCGCCCCCCCCCCCAAAAAAAAGAACAAAAACAGCGAATAAACGTAAAACGTCTTTAAAATAGAAATCTATAAAAACAGAAAACATAAATCAGGGAAAAAACGATGGACGTCTTCTGAAAAATGAATACATAAAAACTCAGCGTCAAGCATAAATCGAAAGCAAAAATGGCTTAAATCCAATGGTGCGTTTCACCCAGTAGAAATAATTGAACGAAAAGGAAGGTTAAAGTGGCATTTTATGTTTTTTTTAAGCCACTACGAATCCAAACTGGTGTTTCCTCGTACTGTTCCTTGTGCATGGATCCAACGCGGTGTTGAGTGGTAGTGGGTGAAAAGGCAATTTATTAAACAGGAAATGTTTTACAACTTTCATTGATTCTAACCGATTTTGGCCGTGAATTCTCATCAGAAAATATATAGGGATCTACGATTATCAAGGAAGTGCAGATGCCTATAATATACATCATATATTGTGCGGCAGTTTGTGCATATTACATTTGCATGTAATGTATTTTTAATCCTATTAAGGTTAAAATCGGAGGGAAAATGAGTTCATTTTATATATAAAAGAAGAAGAAGATAGATAGAATAGGTAGAAGAGAAGATTAAAACGAGTTAATCTTGTAACAACTATTACACAAAAATATCTACAGATTTACGATACATTTTATGAATGTCTTTAATATTGTATTGATATGAATGCAAATAATTAGCTGATGTAATGCCCATACTTACATGAGTAAATGTACAAAATTGAGCTGGTTTGATTTCTAAATTTTGCTGGAATTAAATACCATTATATGTATATTTAAAACTGTATTTTCTTTGCATTTTTGTTTCCTTTTGTTGCCCACAAATATATTTTTCAAATATTTATGCATATATTTTTATGTACTTTGTAAACATATTTCTTAAATCATAACGTAAACTTTCTTCGTTAAAATATGTTTTTATATTAAGGTTGTACAGTTTACTATAAATCTTAATGTTATGAGAAATTGTTCGTTATTAATAGGATATCACACTGAAAGTAATTGTGTATTTACTATGCAGTAATTCAACGAATTATATTTACAATTCATTTTGCTTTCTGAACACATAGAGCACAAATTACACGTCTTAATATTTGCACATTTATTTTTTAAAATATTACTTTAGTCACTTCAATTTGTTGTTGAATAAATGTTGTTATTTCTGACTAAATAAATACTTAGCTTCTTAGCAGTATGTTTTATTGGTATACTAGCCTGGTTGCCCGGCGTTTCCCGGATGTATGGACGTGTGTGTTGAGCAAAAGAAAGCTGTAGTATGCAGGCAGGCTCGAACCTGTGACGCAAGGGCGGAAGTGAAAGTGGAGGTGCGTGTTAGACGGTTGTTTGAGGAAAATCAAAAGAAGAAAAAAGGAAAATTGTGAGTGCAAAAAAATAGGATTAGTAAGCAATTCCTCACCCGTAACGCGTCAGACGAAAACAAGGTGAAAAGAACGGCTTACGGATGCGATTACAGGAGTTGTGACCTATTGGGCGGTCGGAATAACGCCTTTTATGCGATGTTGTTGACGCAAGGTTTAAATGACTTTACAAAAATATGTCAGCGAAAAACCAATCTCCGTGTAGAAAACTGCCCAGAGACGGAAGTAATATTTTAGGCCACTTTTTCGATATTTGTCCTCCGAAGAGTCGTGCTTCAAAAGGATTCCAATCTTGTGAAAATCCGTCGTGTCCGTCAAAACTTTTAAGCACACATACATACATACTTTTAAACAGACAGGTAAGATTTATATAATATATGGTAATCCCGCATTTAAGTCAGTACTCTGATGCCGGTGCTTAAACAAAACTCCAGAGTTTAACTAGTGTAGCTTATTCCGGGAGAGTCAGTTCCTTGACCAACCGAGGTGTGCCGTAAATCCCCAAGAATTGTAATTCACGCGAATTTTAAACACATTAGATACACTCACTAGTATATTACTGATTGAACGCACGGACTAGGCAAAACAAAAAATAATAAATAGTTTTGCTTAAATAAAGTTAGTTTCTGAGCGAAACGGGAAAATCTACTCGATTTAAGAGTTCGATTGAAGAAAAAATGTCAACCTAAGAGACTTAATTTGTAAATACTAACTAATTTCTCGGTACATAAAATCATACATGCCATTTGAAAAGTAAATCATGTCATTCGTACTAGCATAAAAGATTGGTCAATAATAGTTCAACGAGACCGATGTTGAATAAGAATCGTATACCTTATCGACCATACTCTGAGGATAAAATCAACCGCACATATATTTTTCGTCCGTTCGTCAATGAATTTTGGAGACGAACCCGATTAGACAGAGAGAATTTATTCCATCGTAAGCAGATTTCTCTCGAAAAAAAAACTTACAGATGGATGATTTTCAAGATATCCAGAAATTCGTAAAACTTGTCTGGAAAATATTAACTAAGCACCATAGGACAAGGAGCGTCCTAAATACTTAAAAAGAACAACTGTATTTTCCCGAAATATTAAAGGAGCCTTAGAAAAATTGGCTGCAATAGAAAACCTTTAAAAGTCCGGAAAATTTGGTGAAAATAAGATAACATCCGAGTTTATAATTACTCATCGAAGTGAACTCCTCCCCCTGCCTGAGAAAAAATAACGAGAAGAGAAATTAACAGCACCGTAACTATGCTCACTGAGTTAATACATTGGTACATTTCTTGTTTCACTTTTATTTATTATTATTGTGAACTGAGTGTGAACTGTTCGCATAAAAACAAATGCATGTTTAAAAAATCATAACACCAGCTTGTCATACTGGTTGCATTTGTCGCTCATGACAACGACACTCGATTCTGTTTTTTCTGTTTTCTGTCCCTCGGCATTCATACCGAGAATAAGAGTACATCAACCCCTTTTGCGATTACCTCTCACGAATAACTACACATCAACTCTTTCTTCGTTTACTGATCATTTTTTTTGTATATTTTACTTTTTTTTTTACAAGATGTCGCTAAGAGTTTTATTTCTTAATATTGGATAGCAACATTTAGCCTTTCTCAGTTTGTCGGCGCGAAACCAGGCTATACTTGACATATTTTTCTTCTACGTAAAATAACTAAATAAGAAGAGAATACTACTCTAACACTTAGCATAATCGTCACTCACATGTCTATCTGAAGCTGCGTTCTGAGCATGGGAAGTTTTCTTGAATACAAAGGTTGCAGATTCATATGCTATTATGTGCCGTAAGTCTCTTAAGCGTGTGTTGTAACAAATCGCAAGGATTTTAAACTAGATAAGTAAATACATTTAACACCGGAGATATAAATACTACATCTATAAGATTGTAAGTATCTGTTCAATCATCTGTCAAACCATTAATATTAGTAAGTTGCCAATTTGTATGATACCCTATAGGTTGTGATATTTAGGAAGATACTGCGCTTAATATTACGTTTTGTCTCTTTCTTTCAGATAAAAGATGCAGATTCGATGCCAATGTAAACAGAGTCCCCAGCATTATAAGAGTTGCTTTGACTTTGCTAAGTTATGTGCAGTTTTACAACAGCACATAGCTTAGTCCATGCTCTCAGGCTGTGTACTCTTGTGTTTCATTGAGATAAAATTTACCGTTTACTACTGATTCGCCACGACCAGAATGTGCTGAAGTCGGTGTGCAGAAATGTTTTAATGGGTCAGGATTCTCCTAGCTTACTAGCTCTGGGTTTCCCCTCATATTAAGTCGCGATCTTGTGAGAAAATTTACTTTTGTGCGCAGGAAGTAAATTATAGGTAAACTCACATCCAACACTTGCTTGTCAGACTGATGCCAAAACACTTTCTTATATAATGTATTTTTATTTTATTCATTATACTTTGTTTCTCTAAATCCCGAACTAGTGTCTTTTTCCAGCTTAATTTAGAATTATTTTACAGTGTTCTACTAACAATAATATATGGATTATTTTTTATAGTAATTTTCGTTGTCTGAATTTATTTATAAAGAAACCATCAAAACAATAACTTTTTCTATGACAGAGAAAACACAGTCCTATTTTGTTGCGACAATTGAAAGCTGCTAATATTCTTTTATTACTTTTACTGAATTGAAACATCCTCAAATAACTAAAAAAAAAAAACTGACAATTACCCGATCAAAAAATAAATTTACTCTGAAATAGTAGTAAGTATATACTTATATGACAAACACATCTGTATCATTAAATAATAAAGTTTATTCGAGCACGTACGATCAGGATTTTCTTTTCTCAGAAAACAGATTTGAATAAATAAACTATTTTGTTAGACATTGAATGTTCAGCCAATATTTGCTCGATCGTGCGTGTTTTATTAAATATGAATACGGTTATGGAAAACTCATACCGAGCAGGCAGAAGTATACAATATGAATAACCGAATTATAGATGGTTTGGTGCAGTAAAATTTATTCTCGAGTATAAGGAAATCAGCCGGAATATAGTGGTTGCGTGTTATAGACATATTTGAGAAAGAAAAGAATGTGTTGTCTTTCTTTATTTATAAAAAAATGGAAAAACGTATGTATCTTGGAGTAAATATTAATATAAATCATACCTTTTTCGTATGACTAAAAATGTAGAAATGTTACCGTGAAAGACAGTATAGAAGGTTGTATAAACTTTGAGTGCAAATATTCCTTTATTTTCATAGCAATGTTGGAGTGATGGATGTCAGCTAAGACTTCTCTAAATTTCATGTATAGATGCGGTGTCCTTGATGGGTGTAACTAGCATGAACTCTATAAGCCTTATCAAATTAATATGTTTGGAATACTTAATATTTAATAGACATGATTATATAAAAAATTCTGAAAAGTAACTAACTGAGCAAGCTTTCTTCTAGTGACGTTTCAGACATATGTGATTCGTCTTATATGCTACGACTATACACTACACTACTCCAAGTTTCCACTAGATGATGTCTTGCTTATTAAGATTACGTGGAGTTGTCATGCAACAAATGTGTCTAAATTACATGTCGACACACGCAAACGTGTACACACACACACACACACACATATATATATATATTAGATGTATATATACATATATATATATATATTTAGTAATATGATTGGTAATTTAAAACTCAAATTCAAATTAGAAATTAAAAATAAAAATCTATTTCATAAGAAGGAACACAAAAAAGTCAATAATTTGTACGATCGTTTCAGAAACGATATTTTTATTGCGATAGCCATTAAGTCATGGGCAATAATTTTGACATATATTATTTTTAAAACAAGGTCTCCTCATCAGCAAAAGTATTGGGTGGGCTTTTTATATATAAAAAAGACCCCATAAATACACCTAGCATTTTTTAATAAGGCAGATGTATCTTTTCATTGTTCGCCTTTTGAAAACATTAATTATCGTCAAAGCATTCATTTGGATGTTATTGTAGCTTATAAATGCATATATATATATATATATATATATATATATATATATATATATATATATATATATATACCCTACAGACGAAATATCAATATATATAGATATTCAAATATTTACTCATTTTCGATCTTTCTGTTGGTCATAAAATTGCTTTACATTTCTTTCAGCCTTCGGCATTGAAATATAGACACATAACTCTTCATCAAATTATCATTTGCACAAAATACGGCTTCAGCGCCATGTTAAGGAAACCCTATATTACAAAACATTCACTACACTAATAGGAATTTTCCAGTTTATTCTGTATTACCGATATATTAATATATTTTCAAGAGAGACTTATCTGCATTTTTAGATTAGAAACACTTGCCTTGCAATGCAGTTATCACTCGAATTACATAGATGTTGGAAGCAGTGCCTTGCCATAGTGGGTGTTTACATTTTCGCTGATAAGGATTAAGTTGTTACATTTGAAGAAAGCGTTATTATAATTCCGTATAAATTTTCTCTTGATAGTTTCATGTTATTAGAAAATGAATACATTTTGAAAATAATATTATAATTCCTTGATTTATAATTAAATAGTTTATACTGTGGATTTATTGAAGATTATTGGATAAGATTACATTCTCCATTACAGTTCAGAACCTCAGTTCTGTTTTTGGTTCACGGTTATTTATTTTACCCAATTTAATCATAACATAATGTGTATTCTCTATTGGTGCCCATTAATCCTATTTTAAATATTATTTAAATTTACTTGATTAAAGGTTATTCTATTTAAAAACTAAACACTCGGCAAAATATGCCGTTTTATACGAGTTACAATATTTGTTTTTTTACTTCAATCTTTTAACGATTTTAAAGTCTATTTCCATTCCTCGAATTAAAAAAAATTAATTAAAAAATGTGTTTCATACTTTTTCAGTTTTTCAATCTTTGTATTGTCATTTATATACACACATGTGCATTCAACGTGCTAACGGTTTGTTTACATCTACGTTAATTTAAATTTCGTTTGTTTTGCTGCGGTAAATATTGATCTTCAAAATCTTCTTAGTTTATTTCACATATAATGCTAAATTTTAATTTGTCATGTAAATTGATTTGTAGCGTAGAAGGGAAAGGTGTGTGGTTCTAAAGTATTGTCTCTGAATAGTTCAGGAGAAATCAAATCAGAAAATAACCAAACGTCATGAAAATCAGATTAAAGAATATTCGCCATCATCTAGATTCGTTTATAACAAACAATGCGATTAAGAAATATATACAGAAACGAACTGATAGAAAGGGAAAAGTGCATGCATATGTTGAGAGCACGAAAGCGTTTAATGTGAATGAGTTAGAAGCTAATACCGAAACAAATTAAGACGTGTGTTTTTAATAGGATTTAGATATTAGTTCAGAAGTGATGGCGCATATAAGAATGCATATCGAAATAGCCAGCCAAACAGTGCAACAGGTATTGCTCAATACTACTAGTAAATAATTAAAAGTAGATTCACATAAATCTGACAGAAAATTATACTTGTTAACACTGTATTGATCACACAGATAATTTGTAGAATTTCTTTTGAGATATATTTCCTCCCCTACTTTTTTTCGCTCTTCTTTCTTTCTCTTGAGTTTACGTCACTGCGAATGATTTCTGCCTGTTGATTGGTTGAACTGCGTTTAATTGCATTTTTGATAACATTCAAGCTGAGGTTAGCAGTTGCAGATTTACACAGGAAGTGTGTTTACGTGCAATCTCCTCCTCGCCTAAACAGGACAGTAAATGTTGAAGTCAACTCGTCTAAGTTACTTGGCGAAGTTTTTAACTTTGACTTTATTTCGTCTGGGCTACCTGACGAATTCGAACCTCGCTGACAGAAATCTACTTCAAGTCAACCGAAGCTATCTGTCGAGGACTTGGAGTGTTAAATATGTCGGAGAACTACAAGCCTGTAAGAGAGAAGCCATATGAAGGAAATATTCTCACTTAGAAAGATTGAATATGAAGTGGGCGTATTTATCACTAATACTAGATAGATTCTTCTGAGATATGAAGAACATTGATACGTGTAAAGTTGCAGCATTTTTCAAGCGAAATGAAAATAATACTTTTATCCTGACCAAACTCAAGGAAAGAAACATTGAAAAGTTGTTTTTTTTTACCTGATTGTCTGCCTCATGAGAGAACGTTATTATACTTAGGACGATGTGAAATTTTTAGGTTATTCTCTCAGAAAAATGAAAGAAAGAAATTTCTCACTATGCAAGAACACTCTTGGAATATTGCTTTCATAAAATAAGTCATATTTCTTTACAGATATTTCAACTGATCTATACGAGCGGGCTTTTGTTTTTAAATGGACCACTTTACGAAATGCAAGTTTAAATTGTGACCAAAAGAAAGTGAACTCTTTTCGATTTTGCTAAAGTATTTTCACCATTACTAAAAAAATCATGCGCTGGTTGAAATCTCATACATCGGCAGTAAGTAAATGTTATGTTTCTAAACCCGTCTATTTTTTTATCTTTCATAATTATGACAACGCAAAGATCCTATATTTTAGATGAGAGCAACATTTTCGCAGCAGGGAGCTCGTTAACTTGGGGGGGTTCTCAGATTTTTTCTTTCCTGTTAAAAATTGTTTGTTTATTTTTTCTATTCAGCAAGTCTTTTCTCACTTTTTTTCTTGTTGCTTTTTGTTGTTTTTGAGTTGGCAACGCTTTTATACGCTGAAGTGAACTTCATTGAAATGATAATATATTTTCAACAAAATATGTCACCAGATGTATCTCGATGTTCCATTAGAATTGCCAAGAAGTGTACAAACCATTCAGTTGAATAATTTCCAGAGGTTAGCCCTTAAAACCTTTAAAATACAATAGCATACCCTGAACAAACTTGTTGAGGGTTATCATAATGTGTCAAGAACTTTTCCGTTGCAGATATTTTTAACACTTCCGACTGCAATCTAAATATTGTGTAGACATTTACATCAGCTACCGCTGACTAGAAAACCAATGAAAATCCGTGGAATCTATGTAAAAGTGGCTATGCGCATGAGGAAATGATATTTAATTGTTTTTTTTAATCATAAAATAAACAAGTTGTGAGTTACGGAATATATGGAACTTTTCAAGTAATTATTAAAATGTATAAAGGAACAAATAATCGAACTATCATACATTTTTAAATATACTTTTCGTTACTGAATGTGTTACACTTCTTTAAAGTGGATCGAAACACTGAAACATTATTTTATCATTAGCAAACGATCACTTAAGAGCCTTTGATTGGCACCGTATACAAACTAGTGTAGGTGTATTCTGAAAATAGTAATTGGGGTTGTGAATGTACCACAAAAATATGATTTACAATAGGTATGCAACGCTTTGATGTTTCGGACTTGTTCAAAATGGATTAGGAAAGCATAAATTATAAGAAAGTTTGTTAAATGTAAATTAACTTTTGGGATGTTTCGCATAGCATCAGCCAGACTAGTACGATCATAGTGCTTTCTGTTATCAAGAATAAACATATACAATTCATTTTTCCTAATAGCGTATATAAACTAACAAGGTTCAAGATCTTCAAATATCAGATTTGTGAGTAACATTGCTATTGTTCGCTGACATATGCTCTTGTTTCGTACCTAATGTCAGAATGCCTAAAAGAGGTTTCTTCTATTTTAACATGTTTGTGTTTGCTAAATATATTGAATTTGTTTTAAAAATCACATTTAATATAGGGTATTCGTTTCTGGAGAGGAAGTAAATAAGCATATTTTGTCAATGAAAATGCACACAGGCTTACGCTCTGTTTCTAACATTTGTCTGTTTACTTAGTTTATTGTATCCTCATTAAACTATTTCCATTAAATTAGATCGTTACTTAGAAACCTAAATGCTTATTTATTTATATTCCTATTGTCTGAATCAGATGAGTTTTCAGTTGGAATTGATTTTACCATTTTATATTTAGTCATAATTCTTCATTGAATGAGTTCCGATACTTACGAGTTAAAGCACGTCAAGTTTGTCTGCCCTCTTGCTACTAGATTTAAACTTAAAACACCTACGTCACCGGTCTCTAAATTTAAGCACAGTACTCCCGTCACATGTAAAGCTATACATTTATACGTTTCAGGTAACTACAGAAATTAAATGTCGCATTTTATTGCAAATGTATCTTGTCTAAAGCATATATGAGCATTTCTGTTTGCTGTGGCTGTGTAATAATAATTTTACATGGGCAAGGCAACATACTACGCAATAATCGCTATGACATCTTCCCTTCCGATTATCTGATTTACATATATATTTTACGATTTATACTACAACTAGTTGTACATTATCGACGTTGTCAGACACGCAACATATTGCTGACGGCGGATTTAGTCACATGCTATTTAAGATACATCAAACATTGCAGATTGTAAACATTTTATGTGAAAGTTTTACCATATTTTGGATTTTGGGAAGCACTGAATTCGTTTCGCAACTATGGCGGTCGATTAACACACACGTCGAATTTCTAAAGCTTGAATTCGTTTCACAACTACGGCAGTTGATTAACACACACGTCGAACGCCTAATCACACTGATGCAGTTGATACACACTGTCCTAGATCTTCTGAACATACTCCTTTTATTGTCCAAGCGTTTGTCATCAGCCAATCGGCGGCCAGAAAAAACAGTCACGTGAGGCCTGACGTCATCGCTCAATAATCTTACAAAAACCACAGCCGGCATTTTTAATTTCTGCCCTCTCTGGATCCTCCCAGCAGACACGTGGTCGCTTTCTTGCTTCATTCTGTTCGACTTTAAACCCCCCTGGTCTCAAGATCACACATGCGGCATTGCGGCCGCGGTCGTTTGTTACGAGCACTCCTACGAAGGGGGATTAGCTGGACTTCTTCATCTTCATCAGGGCTACTTGGGTCAGTGTCCACAGTCCTACTATCCGGCTGCGCTCCATCTTCATCCGAGCTCTCAGAAGGGGTAACAGACCAGTCGCCATTAACGTTGCCAGCAGTCCTTCCATCAAGTTGGACTCCATCGTCATTGGGGCTCTCAGAAGTGGCGCTGGAACTATCGCCATCTGTGCTAAGGTTCTCAGCCATGTCATCACGGCAATGGGGCATAGGTCGGATCCACATTTCATCATTGGATGATTCATCACTTTCGCTGTTCGCCATTTGGTTTGTATCAAGGGCGGGTCGGACATCCCTCACATGCCGTGGAGTACCATCAACCAGCACAGCCTGCTCACTAATTATGCCGGTGATCCGTCCTCTTCTGAAACTGGTCGTACATCGGTTATTGGGAGGCCTTATCAGGACGGTGTCCCCTGACTTGTACCGTCCTTGCGTTCTCTTCTGATTAGGCAGGGAGGGGTCAATGCCCTTAACACGCAATCGATAGCAATGTACCGCATTAGCAGGTGCACTTTCAGCAGTCGAGTCATCCTTTGGTGTTGTATTGCACCTATATACTGCCTCTGCAATCGTACATTGCTTCCTTGCTGCTATCCTCTTCACACTTCGGTGGCACCGCTCCGCTGTACCGTTGCTACTCGGTACATACGCACACCTGTGTCTTAGCCGAATCCCCCACTCGTCTACGAAACGCCTGAATTCTCCGCTGCAAAAGGATGTGTCGTTGTCAGTGAGAATCTCTTCAGGTGGCCCCCGCTCGTAAAATATGGACTCTAATTGACGGATGACATTAGCCGAGTCCTGTCTTGTTAATAGTCGCCAGATCGCAAACCTCGTTGGTCCGCAATCGATCAGTGTGAGGAAGTGCTGACCACCATAATGAGTTCTGTCCATGCCTAGTCGGCTCCAATTCTCGTCGACTTCCAGCCGACCTTTCTGCCATTTGATGGGAGCAGGGTCGATTGACTGGCATATTTGGCATTCCTTGACCACTGCTTCTACTTTGCTTTTGGACACTGAGGGGTTGGTTAAGTGTACGAAATAATGTGTCCGTCTCACGCCGGGGTGTCCACTGTCATGGTGTACCTTCTTGATTTTATCCGTCTCCTCAACAGAGGCAGCACCTAAAGACCCTGGTTCGGCTTCTTTCTTCATTGCGTCGAACAATCTCTGGGGTACACGAGTAAGTCTATCAGCAAGATTGCAGGTTGCAGTGACAAGCACCGTATTCACCGATAGGTCGTACTCTTCCACCAACTTCCTTATTGTCTCCAACCTTCGTCTGATTAGCATTTCGATAGCCGCTTTGGTGCGCACTCTCGTTTTGCCTGTTAGAGTGTCAATTATCCACTGGTATACGCACAGCGAATCTGTGTGTATGCATAATTCTTTGACTTTCCACTGGAGTGCCAAGTTTATTCCTTTTATTACCGCATCCAACTCTGGCAGGTTGATGTGAGCAGCATCATCCATTGGTCGCAACCAGCTGGTGTCCTCAATCACAGACCCGTTCATCTCCAATAAAGCCCCAATCGTGAGGGAGCTCGCATCCACCCACACATTTAGCCTGTCTCCGTGGACGCACCAATCTCCTTTAGCAGGTTCCTCCTGCTTGACTCTTGTGATGGTCTCTTTCACCATGCGCAGCAACAGATTGTCCACCGTTTCGTCATCCCAGCCTTTGGTAACTGCACGCCCTCCTCTTAATGATGGCTGTCGCGGCCCGAGTTACTCCACATACTGGTAAGTGCCCCACCAGTTTTCCACACAGGGAAAATATACCCCGCCTCGTGAGGACATGGGGCACTTCAGGGACCGCAGTTCCACGCCCCCACTTCAAGGTCACTTGCTCTTGTTGAATGCTCAACCCCAAGACACGAGCGCCATCCTCCAAGCGTTCTGGATCCGTACACATCAGTCCAAGTTCGGCTAGCATGGCGCTCACACGTGATTACGGCACGTCTTCATTCACGTATATGTCGTCAAGGTATGCTGATGTCCTCTCTTTTACGGTCTTATCCTGTGACAATACAGCATTGACGATCGTCTTCATTATTTGGGGCGCAACGTTCAGCCCAAAGCCCAGTCTTGTGAGGCAATACCTCCTACCGGCAAACACTACCGT
This sequence comes from Euprymna scolopes, assembly GCF_053919585.1. Lineage (NCBI taxonomy): Eukaryota > Metazoa > Mollusca > Cephalopoda > Sepiida > Sepiolidae > Euprymna > Euprymna scolopes. The sequence goes on along the minus strand of NC_136491.1, from coordinate 79,595,425 downwards.
CTGAAACGGCCATATTGTCTCGCTAACCCGGACCTGCAGATATGCTCTTCTCAGATCCAACAGGGACACATTAGAACCCAGCTGGCGCCACTCTCGTAGTTTGCTAGGGAACACGTCAGCATCAGCGGTGAACGCATCAACATACGAGTTCAGTTCTCGGTAGTCCATTACCGGCCCGACTTTGGCTTTGTTGTGCTGAGCAACCGCCATCAATGGGATCAGACCCTTAGGAGGCCCAAGTTTCTTGTAGGGGTAGGGAATCAGCCAACCATCCTCGATCCATTTGCGAAGTTCTTCTTCGTACGCGGGCTTCATGTGGTCGGACACATGGTATTCAGTTATTCCATTCTGCAGTTTGGCTGGATTCCGGTTTTCCGACCACTTCCATGAGGCAATTCTAAGACCTCTTTTGCTCGTCAAATTCGACGCTGAAGTCTGGTTGGTCGATCCTTAGCGCAGCCACACTGGGGCTTTCTCCTAAAAATGTACCGCCCCCGTCGCCGTTATATAGACACCACTAAAGGCTCTGATGGCATCATGTCCTAGGAGCAGGTCAAAACTCAGGGGGTTTTCGAGCACTACCAGCGCCTCTAGGTTAGCGGAGCTTCCATTTTTCGTCCGAATGTTTCCATTGCCCACCCCGCAACATATGCGCCTCTCTCCACTGACGGTAGTCACTCTGACGTTCTTCTTTCTCCAAGTGTGGAAGAGATCTGCACATACGATAGGGCGGGAGCACCCGGAATCGAGGAGTGCTGAGCACAGTGTTTCATTGATATATATCGGAATGACCGGCAGCGTCTCATTTTATTTCTGCGTGGGGAAGAGTTCGACGCTAACACCTTGTCCCCGGTTCCGTTTTCCGGAAACTCTTGAGTTATATGGCCAGTTTCCTTACACCGGTAGCAGCGAACAGCCGTTGGTTGTTGCTGGCAGTTCCTTGCAATGTGACCCTGCCCATTGCATCTGTAGCATATGATTCCACCACGTGGACCGGGTCCCTGATACGGTTTCTCATCATTCGGTGTGGACTGAGCAGCAGCAATTACTGGTTCCCTCATCTTGGAGTAATTCTTCATTACAGTCCTGGCCAGATCTACTAGGTTATTAAGGGGCAACGAATCTGCACTTGAGCTAGCTCGTAGTAGTTGCTTTGCTCCTGTCGGGAGTCCTGCTAGGAATTTGCATGCTAAGGCCCGCTCAGGCAGTCCACCAAACATCACTGTCAACTTTGTCAGCTCTGCCACGTACACGTCGACCGTTTCGCCTGGACGCAAGGTCCTTGCTTCAAGTTGCTCCCAATCAGTGATGGGGTCAATCGCAAACGCCTTGACAGCGCCGCCTTGATTTTCTCGTAGTCCTGTTTGCCCTCATGGCTGAGCTGTTGATACACCGCAAAGGCGCCGCCGGACAAACGCAGAGGAACAACACGTTCGAAGTTTTTACGCCAGACAAAAGGCAATGTAATTCCACCTTTTCCACACAGTCAAGTACCAGGGTCGATCCATCAAACTCTGGTATTAATTTGAGGTCAATTTTTCCCCCATTTCGCCGAAATAGCTTGAATTCGTTTCGCAACTATGCCGGTCGATTAACACACACGTCGAACTTCTAAAGCTTGAATTCGTTTCACAACTACGGCAGTTGGTTAACACACACGTCGAACGCCTAATCACATTGATGCAGTTGATACACACTGTCCTCGATCTTCTGAACATACTCCTTTTATTGTCCAAGCGTTTGTCATCAGCCAATCGGCGGCCAGAAAAACAGTCACGTGAGGCCTTACGTCATCGCTCAATAATCTTACAAAAAACACAGCCGGCATTTTTAATTTCTGCCCTCTCTGTGATCCTCCCAGCAGGTAAGACAACACGCGCAGACACGTGGTCGCTCTCTTCCTTCATTCTGTTCGACTTTACAAATACATAGTTATCTTCATCTATGATATCCAAACAGCGATATAAAATCTCACATCTCATAAGTTAAATGAAAACTTTGTAGAAACAACTTATGTTGGATATGTTAATAATTAAAAATAAATATATTTAAGGTAAACAATTTAAAATGAATAATTCTACTAGGAAAAAAATACAGGATACTCAGCAGCACATATTCCTTAAATATTTCAGCTAACTATCGTTTTATATAACTGACATCCTCTTATGCCCATAGTCTAATACACAGTATGATTTGTAATGCAATATATTTAATGTAAAATACAAAACATTCAGAAGCATTTATATTCAGTAATTTTAATAACAGTCGTTTATGATGACGTATACTCGGTTTTGGGAAATTGATCATATGTTACATTAAAACACGTTTAAATACATTTTTTTTATAAATCAAAGGACTAGCACATCACTGTCTGCAAAGAATAGAGTTTAATATGTAATTCCTGTATTTTTGTTACAATTTCAATATCGTCTACTGAATTTGAGTTATGTATTTTTAATCTGTGTTTTAATTAATCTTCAGCAAAAGTTTGTTTTTCTCTCAGCATTAAATACGTAATTTTACTAGATCATTTACTTTGAGATTTATTCATTAATTCTCATGCTAAACACATACATTTTTATAAATTACACATTTATGTGTTTTTTCCTTACATGATTGTTATTATTAATTATTTCTGTAAAATAGTATACTTCTAAGTTTTCTTCATAGCTTGTGATGTGGGACAGAAAATATAAAGCTGTCATAGATTTTAATGTTCTATTTTTTCATGCAAATAGAAATCTAGCTCTAGGTAATTTGACAATCAGTAATCAGTCTTATCCATGTGAAAAAATCATTTTATGGGTTTACTTGAAGTGCACACGCAGTCTCTTTATTATCTACGTATTAGGTTTTTAGAGATGTTGCTGTAAATTGCAATTCACTGCAATGAGAAGGCAATTTCAAGAAGCGAGGTGTGCATTGCTCCCATTTGAAAATAGTAAGTACTACCAAAAATATTTTCTATGCTAACATTCTATGTTGTTTACACACACACACACATACACACACATATATATATATATATTTATATATATTTATATATATATATATGCATATGAGTCGGATAAATATTTTAGTTGTTTCGAACATAGACACAAACTGACCTTTTCTTAAAAACAGAATTACTACTAATTAAAATTAATAAAGACTTGCCCACTTAATTCATTGCCTTTTAAAACATTGATAAACATTCTCAGTCTTTTTGAAGGGTGATATTTTTAACGTGCATCCAGGAGATAAGCGCCCGCGTGTTTGCGTGTTGTGTGGGTACGTGGGAGAGACGGATGAGGGGAAAAAGACTTACCTCGAGACCAGCTCAGCGTTACCGACCAAAAATAGAAAAGAAAGACCAAGATGGCGACCGCAGTCTTTTGTAAAGTATGATGTCTCGCAAAGTCACACGAATTCTCGGAATATGCAAATTTAGCCGGCCTAGAACGACGATAAAAGCGGGTGAGGGGAAAGACGTGGGGGAGTGACGATTGAGTTGGCTGGGGAATCGTGTGGCTGTTGCTTCTTGTGCCGTGTTGAGGATATCTTACCGTGTTAAAGAGAGAGTCGGGCGCCATCTTGAATTTTTCCTTACACTTTTTCCTTACAAGCTATTTCGGCCATTTGGCCTCTAGGACTATGACCGAGTCGAAATTTGACTTAAAGCTCATACCCGAGTTTGACTGGTCCACGTCCATCGTCGACTGGGTTGAAAGGGTTGAGCTGACGTGCGACCTTTGTGAGGTGAAAAGGGTACACACTGTAATTCCCCTGAGATTGGCTGGGGGTGCCTTGAGTGTATATCAGCAACTCAGTGCTGCCGAAAAGGGAGATGTCACCGCAATTAAAGCTGCGCTGGATCCTTGTACGGCCTATGAAAAATTTGCTTCCCGAAAACTTCTACCGGAGGAAAGCGTGGACGTTTTCTTCGCTGAGTTAAAGAAACTCGCAGTTCTGTTCGGTGGAGGGTGTCGGAGCGGACGCTCGCGTACGCGTTTGTGGCGGGCCTTCCCACTCGGGTTAAGCAGCTACTGAGAGCCTCAACCAGCGTTTCAACAACGACCATGGAACACTTGATGGAACGTGCTCGAGCCATCATCAAAGATGAGGAGGACCTGGGGGAACCAGTTGTGATGGCGACACAGACAGGCCAGATTGGCGCTCGGGAGATTCCGAATCAGAAGCCTGCAAGCAATGGGAAATGTTTTCGCTGCGGCCGACGCGGACATTTTGCAAGGAATTGCACCAACAGGGGGCGTGTGCGCTGTTTTAAGTGTGGCGGTTTGGGGCATCTAGCCCAAAACTGTGCGGGAAACGTATCAGGGGAGAGGACGCCAGAGCCGCCCTGCTCCCCGAGCAAAATTTAACAAGGCGCAACCAGTAATGACCGTCTACGTAAACAGGATACCCTGCTCAGCACTTCTCGACTCAGGCTGTTCGCATACTATAGTGAGCACCAGGCTGTGTCCAAGTTGGACTAAGAGGAAGATCAAAGTCACCACGATAGGAGGCGAGACCCAGACATGCTGTGGAGCTGGAACTGTCAAGATCTACACGGACACCGATGCAGCCACTAAGATCAATGTGCTCGTGACCCAAGGAAATCTCCTGGGGTTTGACCTGTTGCTCGGATACGATGCCATCAAGGCGCTGGGGGGAGTCGCAATTCATCGGGATGGAAAGGTGCGATTCTTAGAGGCCCCAGTGTGTGCAGCGCTCCATATCGATCGGCCGGATTTTACAGTGGACTACGACTCGCGCATGAGGGCCTGGATTGCATCTTGGAAGTGGACCGAGGGAATGGCACCGACTAAACTCAAGAATGGGGTTGCAGAGTACCCTATACCCAGTGAGGCCCAAGCAGAATACGAAAGGGAACTAAAGGCGTGGATCCAAGATGGCTGGTTAATCCCCTACCCTGAGGACAAGCTTGGGCCTCCGAAGGGTCTAATACCCTTGATGGCAGTAGTCCAGCATAACAAGTCGAAAGTACGGCCCGTGCTGGACTATAGGGAGCTTAACAAGCATATTGAAGCCTACACTGCCGATGCTGACGTATGCGCCAGTAAGTTGAGGGAATGGCGTCAGAAAGGCACTAATGTCTCAATATTGGATTTGCGAAAAGCCTATTTACAGGTGCGAGTTGATGAGATGTTGTGGCCGTTCCAGACAGTTTGGTTCCAGGGGCAGAGGTACTGCCTTACACGCCTTGGCTTTGGCCTAAATGTGGCACCACAGATCATGAAGACTATTGTCAACACAGTATTGTCCCAAGAAAAGCCCATGAGGGACTCAACGTCAGCTTACATTGATGACGTATACGTCAATGAAGATGTACAGTCTGCGTCGTGTGTCAAAGAAAAGTTGGCTCAGTTTGGTCTGGAATGCAAGAATCCCGAACGTTTAAGGGAAGTAGCACGTGTATTGGGATTGGATGTTTATGAAGAAGATGGCACCCTACAATGGAGGCGTGGCAGTGAAATTCCAAGCATCCCCAACCTCGTTACAAGGCGGACCGTTTTTTCTTGGTGTGGAAAACTTGTTGGTCACTTACCGGTCTGTGGCTGGCTCCGCGCAGCTGTTGGTGTGATTAAACGCAGAGCAAATTTAACAACCACGGGTTGGGATGACATATCCGATGATGTCCTACTAACTCTGATGATTAAAGAGACACTGGAGAGAGTGAACAAGAAGGACCCTGCCTGTGGGCGGTGGTGTGTTAACGGAGACAACGTAGGTGTGTGGGTTGATGCCAGTTCTTTGGCGTTGGGAGTATCGTTGGAGCAAGGAGGAAACGTGTTCGAGGATGCGTGTTGGCTGCGGCCCGTAACAGATTCTCAGCATATCAACCTGGCAGAGCTGGACGCTGTTGTAAAGGGGGTAAATCTGGCCTTGCAGTGGCAGTCTAAGAAGTTGACCTTGTACACAGATTCTCTCTGTGTCTACCACTGGATGTCTGACACACTTTCAGGACGGACACGAATCCGTACCAAGGCAGCAAGCGAAATGTTAATACGGAGAAGGCGAGACACGCTAAAAAACCTGGTATCTGAGTATGGGCTATCACTGAGCGTCACTCTGGTGCCATCATATTGTAATCATGCTGACCAACTGACCCGTGTACCTCACAAATGGTATGAAGCCGCGAAGATGGGAATGGAGATTACTGCTCGATCTTGTGCAGTTGCAATCGACCCATGTCAAATACAAAAAATTCATGCACAGAGCGGACATCCGGGTATCAAGAGGACCTTTATTTTGTGAGGCGTGCATACCCAGCAGTGACCAAGATGGATGTCAGACAGATCGTCAGAAATTGTGAGGCTTGCCAGTCTATTGATCCGGCACCAGAGCGATGGCAGAAGGGTCGCTTGGAAGTTGAGAGTGTGTGGCAGCGGCTGGCCATGGATATTACCCATTACAGTGGCAAGCCCTTTCTAACTCTCATTGATTGCGGGCCTACGAGATTTGCGGTGTGGCGGCAGATGACCAGACAGGATTCAGCAAATGTTGTTCGCCACCTATCATCCATTTTTTTTGAGCGAGGTGCGCCGGAAGAGCTCCTGACTGACAATGATGCAGCGTTTTGTAGCCAGCAAGTCCGGCAGTTGTTAGATGAGTGGGGCGTCCGACTACGGTTGCGATGTGCGCATGTGCCGTCAGGAAATGGCATTGCTGAAAGAAGCCATCGCAGCATCCAGAGAATTGCTGCCAGGAAGCGATGTACTATTGCGAAAGCAACATATTGGTACAACATTACGCCAAAGGACGGGACGTCCCCTTCAACCGCACCTGCGAATGCTATTTACACGTACCGAGTCGGAGTGAAGGGAATCAACACTACGCAGCCAACCGACAAGGGAACATATAACAGATATGAAGTGGGAGATCCAGTGTGGGTGCGGCCTCCAGGAAATCGGTGCACCGACAAGTTTAAGCGAGGACACATATCTGGAGTGATTAGCCAGCAGTCTGTTTTGGTCGATGGAACCCCACGACATGTGCGAGATCTTCGCCCAGCTACCGAGGTGCGTCATACAACTACAGAAGAAAGCAGTGAAGCATCTAGCGATGAGCTGCTGATGCACGGATTCAGTGAGCCCCTTCCAGAGACTGATAGCGATACTTCATCTGATGAGGCGGAACCAGATCCAGAGCCCGAATCTGAAACAGTGAATGTACCTCTTCGCAGAAGCACACGCACTAAAAGGCCACCCCCAGTGCTCTCTATGTGATCATCAGATCAGGGGGGAGTGTAACGTGCATCCAGGAGATAAGCGCCCGCGTGTTTGCGTGTTGTGTGGGTACGTGGGAGAGACGGATGAGGGGAAAAAGACTTACCTCGAGACCAGCTCAGCGTTACCGACCAAAAATAGAAAAGAAAGACCAAGATGGCGACCGCAGTCTTTTGTAAAGTATGATGTCTCGCAAAGTCACACGAATTCTCGGAATATGCAAATTTAGCCGGCCTAGAACGACGATAAAAGCGGGTGAGGGGAAAGACGTGGGGGAGTGACGACTGAGTTGGCTGGGGAATCGTGTGGCTGTTGCTTCTTGTGCCGTGTTGAGGATATCTTACCGTGTTAAAGAGAGAGTCGGGCGCCATCTTGAATTTTTCCTTACACTTTTTCCTTACAATATTAATTTTTGTAATGCCTATACATTCTAATAACATTTGAGCGTTGCTGCTCAACTTTGACATCGCGTTTTACATTGTGAAGCATATTGCAGACCTTTGGTTACATGGATAACAATATGAGGTTGTTGACGAAGATTGGTGTAAATGACAGTGTTGATAATTTCTTTACATACTGTGTCGAGTCAATTTTAGAATTTCGTATAGAACAATGTGATGGAATAAAACACAATATTCGGAGGTTCAAATAACACTGATTTCTTGACTAGTAAGGAATTTCTAAAATCAGAAATACTTGTGGTGCTAGAAAATAGAAACATATGACAACCAGAGTTGTGAATAAACAGCAAATTATTTTATTTCGATACGACAGTAGAATGGGACTCGGAAAATTCAACCAAAATTTTTTGTTAACATTTTTAAAAGACTTCGTAATATTTCAAAATAAAATAAGTGCTAAAACACTCTTCCGTATTTTTTATCAAATACCTGAGAGAAATATGGGGAGAATAAAAGTATGTGTTCCCCATTTTTCGTATAATATTACGTCTATCTAAAATTTTAAATGGCTAACTCATTAATACAGCCCAATACGTTAAACTCACAGAGTGATTTATAATTGACTGATTTCGTTGTTAGCCTACTTAAGCTTATTCTATCTGATAAATTATCACCACTACTAAAAACAGGATACATCTTGAAGTGATAGCCATGTTTTACTTAGAGAGAAAAGAAAAAAAAAACATTGTTCGAAACAGAATGGCAGTCGTTAATAAGTAAAGTTTTCAATGCTAAACGCCCAGACGAATACAAAAAAAAAAAAGTTTTCTACTGGGTGAGCGGCCTTTACAAATGTCGGATATTAAAAGTTTGCAGAGGTAGATCAAATTTCTCCCGAGTATTTTACACGAAAAAAACATGTATGGGAATGCTAAAAAAGTCAACAGTTTGATGAGGCAATTCTAGTTTCTGATTGGGTGCTAGCCGAACTTAGCACTAATGATTGGTTAGTTCCTGCCGCCAGTGTCTATAAGCAGAACACACCAAATTTCTGAAATCATACATCATTATATAAAATATTGCAAAATTTAATTTCCATAAAGTTAAGAATTAATTATCATATTTTAGGCAAACATACACATTAATAAGATTCATCAGAGTTCTCATACTCTATTGAATAGGGTCGTCCGATAAGTATAAATAATCCGAATAACCAACCGTATCTCAATTATTCAGAAATGAAAATTATCAAACAAATATTTATAAAAATATTCATTAATACAAAATCCATAAGTAAAATAATACCTGTTTCTTTCGCTTCAACGTTACTTTTTTTTCGGCCAGAGCTTTTTTGACTACATTCTACAGTATATTTTAGAACTTCATAAGATGTAATTTATTGTTTTTTGCAAAATTATTAAAACCGATTTTAATCTAAATATAATGTTTTCCAATGTGTTTTCCTCATGTAAAACTACATTTTAGAGAACGTGTTTTTCAGACACACTTGTTGTCGATTTATTCTTTATTTACCACAAATTGAACTGCATATTCAAGAACAGCAAAACAAGCACATATAATATCTGCCGTCTGTCAAGTACAAAACAGTAAGACATCCTCGATAAAGTATGGTCAAGGATTACTCATCATGGTTTATTATCAGATAAGAACACATTTTACATAAATATTTTTAATATTCTTCATATTTGCTATATAATTATTTTTTTCTTGATTGGTGCATGACCACACCTTTAAGAACGTTGTTAATAATTTGAAGTGGCTTGAGGTTTCTATCATCAAGTTTATGTTTTTAAAAAGATCAACGATTCCCCCAAGTGCCTAGTGTAATGAAAACATGCTACGAATCCAGTAATCTTTCATTTAATTAAGAATCTTAGTATTCATCTACTTGACAAGCGGAAATGCACAATTTTATATATTGGTGGGTCAAAGAGGAGAAAACCCATGTTCACAACACCTTGTACTCAATAAGTTTCGAAGACTTACTAAAATGTACCATCATTTATATTGTCTTAAAAGTTATAATTTATTTACGTTCAAAACAAAATGTAATTGTTAAAGCCACGATCGTTTTATTTTTTCTTACATAAGCATTCAATCTGATAATTGTTTTCCTTTAAATTTAAGTTAGCCTATTACAACTGGGACAATGTATTAGTCTATGGATAAGGGCTCCCGTGTTACTGTAAAGGCATTAAATACAGTTTTTGATGCCATTATGTGAACTGCACACGCAATCATCATATCTTTCGCTCCATCTCCTCAACCAGCGGCGTGCGATTTCATTACCAACACTGAGGTCTTCGTCCGTGCAGTTGGGCCCTAGTGGGAAAGATGTTAAAATGTGCTCGATGGTCTGAACTTGGGCACCACAGGGGCATTCAGCAGTTGTAGAGTAACCCCACATGAGGAGGCTGTCGCCAGTTTTTGCATCTTTTGCCCTTGCCCTATTCAGAGTGACCCACTCCGAACGGGACAGGTGTGTGCCAGGTGCTAAGGTTTCACTGGGCTCTGGCAGTGCTATATTTGTAGACTGAGGGTCTACCTCTCTCCACATCTGCAGCCGGTAAGAGCATGTAGGAGTGTCCGGTAGTTCCTCCACTGTGGCAAAGCTTCGCCGGGACACAAGTCGTCTAGCCACCTCCGAGTACCCTCCCAGTTAGCCCTCCGATAGTTGAATCTGGCCATAGGTTTAGTAGGCACAGGTCCAACTACTGGTTGCATCTGAACACGCAATTATTCGCTGGGAACTGAAAATAATGAAGATTCACGCAAGGGTTGTTTCAAATGGTGCTCAGATAAGATCATAAAGAAAGATGGAGCCATGACAGCAGGGAGATCGTCGATCTGTTTAAATCAGATCCCGCAGTTAATGGTGCTCTTTCGACACGCGATGGAAACTGCAACAACTGCTATGACACAGAGATCAAATGTTCGAGTTCCCATTAGAGGCATTCTAGACTTAAGCGGGGCAGAGCAAATCCACTCAGAAATTTAGTACTTTTTAAACGACACGGACATGATCTACTTGCACTAATTCACACTGGATAGGCAGTAAATAAGTAATATTATGAGGTTTTAAATGAGTTAAGGAAGAGACTCTGTCGGAAAAAGGCCAGCATTCCAATAAATCGTGTCAGTGGCATTAACACTAGGACAATGCACCATTGAACAACTTTATATTTGTTTAAAAGTATTTGACCAAGTTGAGTATCAAGACAGTTTCCTACTCTACATGTTGTCTAAAATGTGTTTATAATGACTATTAATTATACCTTAAGCTCCAGGAAATCTGTAGTTATGAGAAAATTGAGAACATGATAGAAGCTGTTACGAGGCTCATTGACACACCTATATAACAAGACTTCCATCAGGACTTTTAGAAGTTGTTATAACGGTACAACCAACGCATTGCAGTCGGAGGAGATACCTTCAAAGGAGACTATACGAAAAACGTCTGTAAACTTATTTTTCACCCAACTTAAATCCTCATCAAGTCTTTATTTTTATCAAACATACAAAATTCTATTAATTTATTACATTACAGCTAAAGTAACATTTACCGCATAAGTTTTGTTCCCTAGTTATATGATAGTTTCCTGACACTAAGTATTGTATTCTTGTAAATAATTTTTCCATATCAGTCAAGGAAATATGATTTAAGTCGGGGTCGTTTGCTACTTTTTACTGTGTGTAGTCGCATTTCCACATGATTCCATTAACCTTTACCAATATTTGTCAAAATATCTTTCATACTCTGACTTCTAAATTAGAAAATTCTCGAATACTACCAATACTAGGTCTAAGGTTATAAACGCAGTTCTTGCAATTAGTTTCGGGTTTTTTTTTCCGAGATGGTGCACTAATCATCTAATCTTATATTCAATTAAATCTATTATCTTATGCGACATTTTTATTGGCATTCGACAGTGTTCTAGGGATACAATTTATGAAAATTTTTTACCACATAAATGTATTCTTTACCACAGAAATGTATTCTTTACCACAGAAATGTATTCTTTACCACATAAATGTATTCTTTACTACATAAATGTATTCTTTACCACAGAAATGTATTCTTTACCACATAAATGTATTCTTTACCACAGAAATGTATTCTTTACCACATAAATGTATTCTTTACCACAGAAATGTATTCTTTACCACATAAACGTATTCTTTACCACAGAAATGTATTCTTTACCACGGAAATGTATTCTTTACCACAGAAATGTATTCTTTACCACAGAAATGTATTCTTTACCACATAAACGTATTCTTTACCACAGAAATGTATTCTTTACCACATAAATGTATTCTTTACCACAGAAATGTATTCTTTACCACAGAAATGTATTCTTTATCACATAAATGTATTCTTTACCACATAAACGTATTCTTTACCACAGAAATGTATTCTTTACAACATAAATGTATTCTTTACCCCATAAATGTATTCTTTACCACAGAAATGTATTCTTTACTACATAAATGTATTCTTGTTCACATAGATGTATTCTTTTGAACAGTATAAATTATATTTTTAGAAAGGAGTTAAAAATAAATTTAGACTTGTAAAAATGTCTTAAAACAGCAGGCTTTATAGGTTTACAAAATTTTTTTCAATTGCATATGAAAGTTAGTCGACGCAAACATTCTTAAAAAATGTAAAGAATCGTGGACTCGATCTTTAATTTGTAATCATGAATAATCTAAAGAAGAGCGCAGACAAAAATGTTCGTTAAGCTTTTCACTACGAAGTGAATAATTAAAATTATTAAGCCTTTTTCTAAATGCCTCGTAAATAAATGAAATGTGTTCAAGGATAACATTCTTTTAATTGAGGATTAGAGGCATTGCGAATATGTTTTATTAGAAGCAATCAACCAATAAAAGTGTTACACGTACAGATACATGACGTACAGAATGTGGCAAAACTAAGCATCTCATTTGAGGAAGTCGGCCATTTTGCCTATAAATGTGTTTTTCGAAATATATGCATCTTGTTTAAATATAATACACATAGCATTATATTGACGAATGCATAACGTGCTAAATCGTATTTAAACCATGTTTACATTTTAAAAAATAATTATGTTATTGCACGTATTGCATGAATAAACCATAACAGGATATGGAGCAAATAGTGCAAAATGTTTTATAATGTAAAACATAGAGATAACACTATGTATTTACTTTACAACTTCAAATAATAGAATCCGAGCAGGAAAACAGAATGTTTCCAGCACGACCGAACGAATCCAACTATTGTTTAAAATAACCCAACAAAATAGTAAACAAAAGCCAGGTTGATATAAAATGCTTAAGTCGTCAATATACAGGATTTTGTCCAGGAGATTTTAAGTCTTCATTCTCGTAATGACGGTAACTATTCAAAGCTAGTGTGAATCTGTTCTTAATTGATCAACTAAAGTAAATAAAGTAAGCACTCTATTCTTATTCGGTGATGATGCAAGTTTTTCAAAAAATAAAATCAAGATCCCTAATTTAAATACGTGGGCGAATAATACATTATCTGAGTTTATCGAGCAGAAAATTGGTTCTCTCAAAATAAACGTGTAACCTAGAGTGATAATTTTATTTTTTTTATCAGCAATCTTTTCTTTTAAAGAAGTAACTCTTTAATCCATTATGGTTCAACAGTTTTTAATTGTTATTCTAGTAGTCAATGTTATTACGCTTTCCAGATCGATATGTCAATTTTGTAGGATCTAAAATTTACACTCCTCTTGTTACAAACTAAACTTTTTTATGTTCTTTTAACCGAATATTGATAAAAGCAAAACAATGTACCCGAGTAAATAATACCATAGATGCACTCGAAGAACTATACATTCAGAAGTTGAAAAAGAAAACACCAGAAATATGTGTTAAGTTTTTAGAGCTGTACATAGAGTAATTGAAACTGCTAGACACATAAATGGGGCAAAAATAACATGACTTGTATTTCTTCATTTGTTTACGAATTTATTTGTGATAAAAATTCTCATGAAAAAATCGCATTTCATATAAAGCAATAACGTTATGAATACTCTATCTATTACAAGAGGAATATATTTAAAAATTGTTTTGTACACTGCGTATCAAATTATTAACGAGTTTACATTTTTTTAAATATTTAAGGAACTAGTGAATAAAATTCCATGAAACTTTGAGAAATTTCTTACAATAATATTTAGCTACTCCAGTCAGAAAATAAAAGTATTTAAACCAGTCTTATTGAAACTATGGCAGAAGATCGGAATATTTGTAGAATTCAGTGTGTCAAATTATTAACGAGGTTAAGAAAAAACACAATATACCCATAACTTGTTTATTGAAATAATTGTCAAGCATAAAATGAACTAGGGAAAATGTTTAAAACACATAACTGAATAGTAATTCCTACGTTGATATATTTAGTAGGGGATATGCGATCCATTTTCATGAGTGACTTGTAAAAGACGTTTGTCCACAGAATTAGTCAAATTTATGATTTCGTCAACAGTCATTCCTCACGATACCTCTTGGAGAGCATCGCACAACTCATCTTTACTCTAAAAATGGCGTCCACTTAGGTAGAGGCTCCAAAGGTTCTAAATTGGGTTTTAATCTGGTAAATTCGCAGGGCACTCCATCTTCCGTAGCCCAGAGAACCCTAGTTGTTTCAAATATTCTTTGCTTTTGTTTGTTAATCGCAAAGAGGCATCATCCTGCATTTATGCAGACTAATGCGTGGTAATCGGAGGGAGCATAATGGTTCTTCTGAACGTCAACCTTTGCCTCTTCAAGCATAGTTCAAAGTTCTCCTTCAGAAAAGCTTTATAAGCATTTGACGTTATTCGTTACGCTTTCATGGCCTGTCCATGGTCAACTAAAGTACATCCGATAATCCCTGCCGAAGTCATTATCCCACCACCACCTTGTTGGCATCTTAAACACTGACGACGATTTCGTCCGTCTAGGACCCATCCCTTGCTCCAGCCATCTTCTGGGCCATCAAGAGTGACACGCACTTCATCTGTGAACAAAACATTATAAAAATGCGTTTTTAGGTTGTCCTCTTCCATTTCAATCGTTTTTTATATGTGATGTTGCTTTAATGGAGGCTTTGTCACAGGATTAACAGACTTTGCCACTTCTTATAGAAGGCGATATTGAATACTTTCTGAGACATTAATCAATCTGTCTTGGTCAAAGATTCTGGATTTGTCTGCTCAGTGTCCTTACAAACTTGGCGTTTAATTTGGAGTAGAGAACGGCGTGAAAAACTCTACTTTTAATGGCTCTTTGTGTACCTTTGTAGGATTCTTGACAAAGTTCTTCACAGTTTGATGGTACATTCCTGTTATTTTCGATATTTCTTTTGCTAGCTGTTCTGTAATAGTACTCTTTTCAGAACTACTGAAACCACCTATACCCATTATATTAACGAAACAAACTGCCTTCCTAATAATTTGACACACCTTAAATACCATGGATTCAGCAATTACGATGCTAAGTTGTTTATACTGCGCAGAACAGTACGAACATTTCACAGTACGCGCAGCTCAGCATTGCCAACTTTTCAGAAGCTTTTGATACGAAACTGCCAGTAAGCTTCTGAAACTGGTAAAAAAATGTTATCTTGTAAATAATTTGACAAGCAGCAATAGTCGGTTGATGTTCGGGCAATCGTAATTATGGAGGTACATTAAATAGAAAATGCAATGAAGACTTCTCAGTTGATTTAATATATATTACATCACGCTTGTCATAATTTTTTTTCATGAGTAGCTTTTTTCAAAAATATATGTCATTTTCCATTTTGTTATAATATTCGTAATTTTAAAAATGACGTCGATGCATTTTATTTTTAATATAGTGTGTTATATATATATATATATATATATATATATATATATATAAAAGCGAAAATGTATGTATGTATGTTTGTTTGTGTGTATATATGTACGTATGTTTGTGTGTCTGCTAAAAAACTTTTGACACACGCGACGAAAATTTACAAACTCGGTATCATGTCGAAGCCTCATCCTTCGCTTGAAAAATATCAAAAGAATTGGCTAAAACGTTACCTTTTTCACCCGGAAATCGACAATTTTCAACAGGGGGGGGTCAACAAAAACGGGTTTCTCGTAACGATGCCCGATTCTGCGCCTGCGTTAGATGACGTCATGACGTCGTGACCTGATTTCCTTTAAATAGTGGAAATACCGGATAAGCTTCATCTGCGTCGCTTTAGCGGAGTGGGTTTACGCGTTTTTTCATTATCTAAACGTTTTGGGGTCGAATCCTGGCGTGAGATGTTTTTTTTTTCGATTTTTTTAAATTTAAACATTGAACCCTGTATTATTTAAGCCAGTTTTCACGTAACGTTTGTTTTCCTGTTTTATTTTTGTTTTTTTTTTTACTTCGCTTATTCTTAGCGACACCCGGTTATCCACCGATTTTTTAAATTTTAATATCGAAACAGGCTCATTTAAGCCATTTTTCACGTGTTCGTTTTTGCTGTTTTTAACGTTCGTTTGCCTTACGTTAGATTTTTTGTGTTTTTTTAATGTTTTGATTACCCCCCCCCGCTTAATTAAAACGTTCTTTTCTTTTCTTACTTCGCTTATAACAATGCTTCGTCGTCGTAATGCTCGACGACTTTCAAACATCTTTCACTAACTCATTATGGCTGGCCGATTTTATTTTCAAACTTCGCCTCAGGGCTTCGGGTTCGATCCTAGCCCCCCCCCCGGTTTCTTTTTTATTTAACACCACACACACCTACAAACACCCGGGCAATTGTGTTTTTTTCATGTTTTGATTACCCCTCCCCCCGCTTAATTAAAACGTTGTTTTCTTTTCTTACTTCGCTTATAACAATGCGTACATAGTCGTCGTCGTCGTCGTAACGCTCGACGACTTTCAAACATCTTTCACTAACTCATTCTGGCTTGCCGATATTATTTTCAAATTTCGCCCCAGGGCTTCGGGTTCCCCCCCCCCAGTTTCTGTTTTATTTAACACCACACACATCTACCAACACCCGGGCAACGCCGGGTACCCCTCGCTAGTAACAAATAAAAACTTAATATGAAATGTCCCCTAATCTTATGAAATTTCTCTAGCGCGATGCTGAAAATGCTTTAATGTTTTTTTTGTTTTTTTTACCAAAGACTTTAATTTAATTTAATACTTTCTTATGGATTTGCATTTTGCAAGCTAAAACAGTTAAAAGAACTTACCCCAAAACAAAAAAAGTTCATCATACTATTTTTTATTGAATAAACAATAATGTGTCGTTATTAACAGTACACACATATACGCAGACAAAAGTGCAAACGAAATTATCTCCGTGCATTCATACTAATCCAAACATACATTTCTGTAAATACATCTTAACAGCCATCCTCTTCCGAAAACATGTTTGATTTCATATTTCCATACAAATATTTTATTAATTTAACAGCTAAATCTGACACCCATATTTTATTAATTTAACAGCTAAATCTGACACCCAAGATCGCCATGGGCATGGAATATGTGCCTACATTAATGATGGCTTCCCATGTGGCAGAGATATCTCTAGAGAATATCCTAATTTACCCTATATGTGCTTCAGTGCTTCACTTGCTAACACCACTGCATTTATATTTGCCCTCTATAGGCCCCACAACAGCGGAGTTACTATCTTTAAGAGCATATCTGAGAGAATAGACCACATACTGTCTCATCATTCCTCCGATAACATCCACATCTGTAGTGACTTCAACGTCCATAACGTGGAATGGCTGACCCATTCAAATAAGACAGATGGTGAGGGGAGGTTTTGTCATGATTTTGCAATTGCTTATGACCTCACTCAGATTGTTCGCGAACCCACCCGTGTGCCCGATACACCCGGTCAACATGAAAGCCTCTTAGACCTTTTTCTCTCAACTTCCCCTGAGCTATGTTCATGTTCCGTTCATTCTCATCTAGGACCCTCCGACCACTCCATCGTATCAGTTAAGATAAAAACGAAATGTAAGAAGCCCCCATACGTACCCCTCCACCGTACTGTATACCGATACTATGGCTGACTGAGATAGCTTCCGTACATTCATATCTGATTTACCTCTGCAGTCCATGTTTAAAAAGGAAATCTCCTCTATAGTATCAAATCTGAGCAAATGGTTAATTGTAGGCATAGACTAATTCATACCATCTAAAAAATTCCAACAAAAAACTAACAGCAAGCAATGGTTCTCCCCAGAATGTGCTGCTTCTATCTCGCACAGAAATCACTTTTTCCATAGCTACCAACGTAATAGATGCATTGAGACTAAAGACGCTTTCAGAACTGCCAGCAACCACTGTAAAAGAGTAGTAAAAAATGCGAGAGAACTATATGCCCAGTCTGTTAAATCCAAGGTAGCTGATCAGCGGCTTGGTTCCCACCAGTTTTGGCAAATATCAAATAGGATCCTGAACAGAAGTGTGCGTTCTATCCCAAATATTATCAATGGACCAGACGTCATCTTGTCAGCGTCAGACAAGGCCACACTATTTGCAAAGAACTTTGCAGCTAATTCTACCCTATGCGACGAAGGTCACCAACTCCCCATATTTCCTCCTATAACACAGAACAAGCTAGGTAACATACAAATATCCGTGCATGAGGTCGCCAAGCTAATCAAGAACCTAGATTCCAGTAAAGCAACTGGCCATGATGACATCCTAATTATACTGTTAAAAAAGCTTCAACCAGAACTTGCTCCCATACTTACGAAACTATTTAAGCGCTGCCTTAAGGAGAAGTGCTTTGAGACTCCCTGGAATACCTCATCAGTTTGCCCTGTATTTAAGAATTCAGGTGATAAGTCATCTCCCTCTCAGTACAGACCTATAAGTCTCCTGTGTGTTATGAGTAAGTTGCTGGAATCCATATTAAATAGAGAAATAGTCAACCACCTCAGCAGGAATAACCTTCTCAGTGACACGCAATATGGTTTCCGCTCTGCAACATCTACCGCAGATGTGCTGACGGTTATATCCCACAGGATTAGTGAATCTCTTGAAAAAGGCTTCCTTTCTATGGCAATTGCTCTTGATATATCAAAGGCCTTCGACAAGGTATGGCATAAGGGTCTACTTCACAAGATTTCCAGCTACGGTATAACTGGAAATTTTTTCTCAATCATTAAATCATTTCTCTCCGATAAGAGTAGTGGTAGATGGACAAAAATCGGAGGCTTGCAATATTAATGCTGGAGTCCCTCAGGGGTCAATCCTATGCCCAACTCTCTACATCAATGACCTCCCTAAACACATACTTAAATCATTCGTTGACATCTATGCTCATGATACGACCATCTACGGCAACACGTAAAAGGCTGTAAATGACAAAGTTCTCCCTGATTCTCTCTCCTCTGATCTCGAGCGCGTGGTTCCCGATCTGGCATCAATTGTGAGGCCACGTGTTTTGACAAGGTTCTGGGTTTTACCTTTACTCCTGATCTGAAATGGAACAAGTCTGTTGCCAAGGTCGCTGGAAAGATGGTGGGATCCTTCTACCGCTCCAGAAGATCTCACTACTGATGCAATTCTCTATCTATATAAAAGCCAAGTACGTCCAAGGATGGAATACTGCTGCCATATATGGGCAGGAGCTGCTAAAAACAGCCTATCCTGCCTTGACAGAGTATAAAATAGACTTCTTGGCTTAGTGGGGGATGCCCTTTTTCTACCCTGAAACCTCTCTCCCACAGCAGAGACGTTGCGAGCCTATCCTTGTTTTATCGTTATTTCCATGGCAAGCGCTCGTCTGAACTCCAATCTCTGGTCCCCCCCTCGCCAATCTTTCACGAAAAACACCCGTCTAGCTGAATCCACTGTGAAAACATTCCCCCACTCTATATCTGTGCCTAAATCAAAACGCGGATTCCATGAACAAACCTTCTTTCTTAGAACTCCACGCCTGTTGAACTCTGTTTCGTCTGCCTGCTTCCCACCGGACTACATCTTGGATGTATTCAAGTCCAATATTAACAAATTTCTAATGAACCGCTACCTTGTGTAAACACTTCATCAAATCTCCACACTAACGTAATGCACTTACAATCACCCTTATCCCTGAGTGGCTTCTATGCCTTGGTAAGTGGTGATCACTGTGTAAAAAATATATATATACTCAGAAGTATATCTTAATATAGCAATATATGAATACCTAACCATATTCTCATCAACACATGTTTATATGCATAAAAGATATACGTGTATATACATATTTTATCGCCGAGTAGGTCTCTCAGTAACTGGAAACCACACTAAACTCATTAAATCTTCGTTTACTTTGGTATATAATAACTGGAATCGCAACTCGGTCTTGTAATTCACCGTAAACCTATAATTATATATCTGAAAACATGTCTCTTCCCAGACCATGCGTAAGCCGTTTTTTTCGTCAGCAAATGTTAAACACTAATTAACCTTAAATAGCATCGTTGTCGTAAATATTACATTTTTAATTTTTTAACTTTATAAGTATTTCCACTTATTTTCGGTTTTGTTTATCTTTTTTGTATTATTTGTTTAAAATATTATTTTGTATTATTTGTTTAAAATATTATTTTCTTGTATTATTTGTTTTAAATATTAATGTTGTAGTATTATTTGTTTAAAATATTAATTTGTTGTATTATTTGTTTAAAATATTAATTTTGTTGTACTATTTGTTTAAAATATTAATTTTATTGTATTATTCGTTTAAAATATAAATGTTGTTGTACTATTTGTTTAAAAAATTAATTTTGTTGTATTATTGGTTTAAAATATTAATTTTGTTGTATTATTTGCTTAAAATATTAATTGTGTTATATTATTCGTTTAAAATATTAATGTTGTTGTAATAATTGTTTAAAATATTAATTTGTTTATTTTGGACAAAACTCTAATTACTATATAGCTAAATAAGGAAACGTCCCTGTGTCTATTCATCGAATCTGTTATACTTCTCTTTTTTATCTAAGTAATAAGCTAAATATGGGTTTTATACACCTCCGGCAGAGGAAATATTCAGACCAGATTCATATCATTATTTTTAAATTTGATCAGTCATTGGCCGCTTCTTTATTTTATTTAAGCAGTATTTTCACTAGAGCATCATAATATTTGATATTGCTTGTGAGTTATACTACTTCACTATCAATGAAGATAGTCGCGTCAGCCGTCCTTTTGTCACTGTATATCAGAGGCCCCTGTTTCGTGTCAGCACAATTCTCCTAGAAGTGTTAAAACTTTTCAGAAACACTTACTCATTTTCAGGTACCTCGACCACTAAATCACTTGAAAGTACTTATAGAGATAGATCTACGTTAGGGGATAAAAAATGAAGATGTTTACCAATATATTTCGTATGGTCGGGTCTCAATTACACACTGGTACTTGTGTTATTATATTAATCGCGTAGACTTCCAAGATTTATATTGTAATAGTGTAGGGGTGTAATAATCTTTATAAAGATTATTGCCTAAATTACTAATTTAGGCAATAAGTTTTATGAAGAAACATTACACCCCTAAACTATAACCATTTATTTGGACAGAGAGTGCGTACTTCTGATTCTAGCACTACACGTTAGCATTCGTAGCGTCAATGCACATAGTTTAGCTTTTTAATACAGCATTGCACATCAGAGATGACCGAGCATTCCTTGAATTCAAAACTAGGGGCATTCCACATGCACACGACTCAAAGTTACTTTATTTCATACCTTGTAAGCCGCAATGATAAAACTAAACTGCATTCAGCGGGTGGACCACTGACTGTACAATATTTATTTGTGAAAACGATTTCAACTTAATGCCACTCTTTTTTAGTCCCTTACATAACAGTGGCATTATAATTGTCATTTTTCTGCTATTTTCCTGACTAATATCATAATGCCACCTTTAACAATTATAAAATGTCTGCCCTTTTTTATTTGTGGTACATCCCCCCAGTCTGTCCCGCAACCAGCCATTGCAGGCTCATACCGGTCGGAAATAATAAAATCCCATTTTTCTTAAGGAGCTAGTCACACATATAGTCATATAAAAATTTTCAAAATAACTCATTTAAATATAAGTCAAGGTTTCGTGAATCATTCAAAGCAGCAAGAATAGTTGAAGTCTGCATTAATATAAATCTCCTCCAAAAGATTAAATATAAATTTCATCCGATAATAAATATTTTAAATATTAAATGTGTCTTGATTACTATTCTTTAATCTTTATCTTAAATGAATTTTATGAGAGTAAGAATACCAACATACACTCAATATTGAGACCATAAATAAAGAAAATAACATATAATAAAACTGAAATACATAAAAGAGCTAAATAGCTTATACACCCAACAAGAAAATTCAATCGTTTTTCTTGATTTTGTTAATTTCAATTCAAAATTAAAGAGTTCAGTATAAAACAAATTCGATTTTAAAACATTCAATTGACGACTTTCTAAAGGCAAAAAATTATGACATTATGCAAGTATTTTAGGTGCAGAAGTTTAATTCGTTTTATCAGAAAAACGAATTAAGATAGACTTCCGCACAAACAAAAATTATTTTTTCATAGCTGTCAAAATGTCTATCTGTATTACCAACCAAACCAGATTTATTTTGAAAGTAGTTTCAACGTGATTGCGGCATAACGAGCCTCACTTTTCTGTATCACATTTTTCCTCAGCGAAAACATCATCATCTCTATTATTTCATTTTTACTTACAAGTCCTTTCTTGTATTCTAAATATGACTTAAGTATACAACTTTTTCTCACATTGAACTCGCCATTTTCCACGTTGCTTATGAGTATGTGTTTGTGCCCGTGCGTGTTTGTAATGACCACGGTGTTATTTTCCTCATTGTTTCTAATAGTCACACGGCACCAAATAACGTATATGCTACAATATCATATTAACTATTTACAAATACGAGCATATAACATGCGTGACCATCTCACATCTATGTATAGGACCTGAAAGTCCTCCAATTCTTCCAGGAGCAGGAAATTTGTCCACTATCTGGAATGCATTGCCTACTTTATAGACAGTTTGTACATATTATATATATATATATATATATATATATATATATATATATATATATATATGCCAAGTGGAGTGATCGCTTTTATAAGGACTCAGCCTTGTTAGTCGGGGGGGTCTAGTAGTCGTATCTTTTACGTGAATAGTTGCATGCATGGTTTTATTTTATGATCCTTACATATGTTTCATAATACGGCGCTCCCTCAAGGATACATTAGACGCATCGTCTTAAGTATCAACCTGACGTTGTGACTTCTGCATTATAAAATCGACATGTTCAAATATTAAATTCAATAGAATCGTTGTGACGAATCGCGGGATGAACTTAGAACGGTTTATGCAGTAATAGTCTTTCTGTAGGTAGAGTTAAACATTCCTAGAGAAATGTTGCTTGTAACTGTACAAATAGGTTATCTGTTACTGAATGGTAAACTAGTCGTCAATCTTGTAAGATACAACGCCCGCTTTGCGATCACCACATATATTGTTTTTCACTCTTCTGTTTACTGTTTATTTTTCTCTTATACTGTCATTAATCGATAGTCGTGGAATTTTAAACATCAAAATGCCCCATTTCGTCCCAGTCAACTCTGTGACTACGTTCGAAATTCTTAGAATACTATAGCATACCAGTAGAACTCAGTGAAAAAACGAAATTATTGTATATAAATACACAGGAATCTGTGCTGGTCGCAGGTGGTGAAACAGAGACGTTTAAAATTCTATCTGGTATTCTCCAAGGTGATACACTAAAAGAAAAAATAAACTGTTCTTGGCACAACTTGAGAAGAGCGATGTGGATGTAATTTCTATTCAAAATTACGTAACTCATATTCTACATGGCGAACAGTCAAACGGTATTTTTTATTTAATGTGCAATCTGTCTGCAAAGTCCGCTTATATCAGCATAAATGATCTGCTTTCGTTCGCATGACAATAATAACAGCGAATCGCTTGTAAAATACTCAATACTTTAAATATCAAATTATTAGTTTAAAAACGATTAATCAGTGTATTATTTAACGCACATTATGAATAAATATTGGTTTAAAGTATTTTTTACTATTTGCTATGTGTCCAGCGTTGCCCAGGTGTTTGGAGGTGTATGTTTAGCAAACACAAAAATAAGAAGTGGTTTTAGGCGGGCCAGCTCGAACTCGTACCCCAAAGAAGTAAAAGAACCTAAAACAAAACGTGAGGTCCTTGCCGTTGCGCCCATCATCGAAAAGGAATTGCCCGAGGTTTAAATTAAGGCAAATCAATCGGAAAAAGGGGACGCCTTTCGAAAATATCGGCGAAAAAACGACCCCTTCCTGTAGAAATTTGAGCACGAGCGGAATTAGTGTTTTAGACAATTGTTTTATATTTGTCGTCCGAAAGGTTAGGCTTCACAACGATATCGGTCTCCTTAAAATGCTTCGCATCTGTCGAAGTCTAAGCAGACATACATACATACATATACATGCACTTAAACAAACAAGTGAGATGTATATTAAATATTATATGCGATTATATATCTAATTATTGTGTTCATTACTCAGCATATGAGAATACACTGCAGGGGATAACGTCTACCTCTTCATCAGTGTGTAGGGCTCGTAGAATTCAGGGTCATATGCAAGTATAAATGATGATCTGTCAGTTCTAATGGTTGCTCTCATACTTTTGACGATTTATTCGTTGAAATTGCCCTCATAAAACTTTTTCAGATTATGAAAAATATAACCTGATACCATGTCCGAATTAGTTAATGTCTCTCTCAAATAATATGATTAATGAGTTTACTAATGTTAGTTTTGCCCACTTCGTAAAATTTAATTAATAATAGTTTTTTTTAATAATTGATTCCAACTACATCGAAACTCTGCTCGTGCGTTGTCAGTATAATCCACGTGTTTCTAAATATAGAGTAATAGAACAACCAATGGAGTATTGAGTTTCCGACTTCATAATTGTACTTATGAATGTCTTTATGCAGCAGTCCGTGTTCTTATTCTTGCAATATCAGATAGAAATTAATGAAGTTATCGTCGAAAAATATGTATGTGGTCGTCTACCTTTCTCCTTGATTTGTTGTCTGTACATATTGAGTTGTGTGATTTTATTTGGTTAATTTACATCCCTTATGTGTCGCACAAAGAAACATAAAACAGACAGCTGCAAAGAGCGTACAATTATCGGAATAATGAATACTAGTGTGACTTCCAAAATCTTTCATACAAAAATAAAAGGATGAAAAACGCAGTTTATAAAACAACATTGAGGGTACTCGGCGTTTCCCGGGTGTTTGTAGGTGTGTGTGTAATGGAGGAGGAGTAAGGTAAAGCATACGCAAAGTAATAACCCTGTTTTAATATTAAATAAAATGATGTTAAATTTCCTACAGGAATCAGAAAAACGAAGAAAGAAAAAAAAAACATCGTACAAACGTAAAACCTCTTTAAAAAAGAAATCGTAAAAACAACAAGCAAAAATGAGGGGAAAAATGAAACGTGGTCGGAAAACAAAAACAAAAAAAAAACACAGCGAAAAGCGAAAATAAATTGAATAAATAACCCTTTATTTCGGTTAATCCATGGGTAGTTTCACGCAGTAGACAACATAGAACGAAAAGGAAAGTTAAAATCCCATTCCTGTTTTTTTAAGCAACTTCAAAACGAAATAAAACTGAAAAAAAATGGAAATAATCATTTTTTGGGGGTGTATAAATTTATCCTGCCTTTATAGATTTCAAAAGAGATTTTGTAGCTTCGTTTCGGATGCTCTTTTCTCTTCTCTTCTTTGTAGTTATTTTCATGGCAAGTGCTTGTAAAACTTTCCCAAGAAACACTCATCTGGTTGAAAGCACTATCAATAATTTCAATTTCCACTACATTGTATCTGTCCCTACACCTAAGCGAACATTCAGCGAACAAACTTTCTTTCTTTGAACTCCACACATGTCTTCCCTTGCTTGATTTCCAGATGACTACAATACGATAGTCTTTAAGTCCAACGTAAACAAGATCTTGATGAACCATTCCACTTTAATAATTCAATTTACCGAATTTCTACTATTACCGATTACTATGATTGACTACTGTACACTCTTTTACCTTTATCTCCGAGTAACCTCTGGTACTTAATAAGTGATGACGCCTATGTAAAACATCTCTGGCTTGATCATCTTTGAGGAGCTTTCATCAACTGAAATCGAATGTTTGATTCTCTTACCCGTACCTGTGCTGAACTGCGTTGTACATCTTCTCCGCAGCTTCCTCACTCAAACAGAAATTCCATCCTAGTACGGACTAGAAACTGCATTGTTAGGCATCACCACTTCTCGATACCATAACTAGTACATCCGCAAGTGCAGTCGTAGCTGTTTCGTAGTTTGTAGGCGTGGTCTTGTGCCATTACACTGCCAGCAAGTCCGTGCACCACATTGGCGTCTTTATTCGTTTTATTATCTGATAGGACCTCTGTATTATGCCGTCTGTTGAGGGTACATGGGCGCATCAACATCGACTATGTACATCCCATATCTGTGTACATTCTTTCCGAAAATAATCTGTGCTATTATCTGTGAGCAATTTAATCGGCGGCGACCTTTCACAGTACTACATCTTTAACTGTTTGATGAAGCTAGCAGAATCTTGTTGATACAACTGCTTCCAAAAGTAAAAAAAAGGTAGGTCACAATTTATCAACGTTAATTTATTATTAGCTTTACTAACTTTACGAAGCAAAACATGGTTTTCACACCGGGATGTTTGCTGGGCCGATATGTTGCCTGTGTCTGAGAAACATTGTGTTGTTCGGCTACGACACGCACATGTGTTCTGGTTTCTATCCTCTTAAGGATTTCATTAAACTATCGGTGTTGGAACCGAGTAAGTTGGTATGCTCTATTATGGTTAAGCCTAACAGCCCCCGCGTCAATCTTCAGTTCATATTCTGAGCCGACATCTCCAAGCGTTGAGCGGCGACACCTACTTAACGTTTCAGAGGCTTCTTTGATTTGCAATCTCATCTGTCCAGATAATGTGTTCAGTTATCCACAGATATACATCATCATCATCATCAGCAGCAGCAGCAGCACCATCATCACCATCATCAGGATCACCCCCATCATCATCATCACCATCATCATCGTGAGCTTCGTCGGGGTTGATGATTACTAGGCGGGGCCTAAGTGCTTTATCCGTCGGTAGAGGACTGGCTAACTTTGCTCCTAATTTGCTTGCGCTATTTAGGTGTAGTATGTGTTGGGCATTAGATAAACACATGCAGAGTCCGTTCGTATATGAATAGTTTTGGCTTTCCACTGCAATGCAAGGTTTACACCTTGCAGCACAGCATTAAGCTCAGCTAAATTTATATGCTTGTTTTCATGCCAGCTTGCATCTTCCACAGTCACGCATCTGGTAATGGCACTGCCATCGATCTGTAACAACCTTTTATACAAATAAACCAGTCACATATCACTGGATCGTTCTTGAATACTCTCAAACAAATATAATCGATTATTCGTGCTAAAACAAGGGGCTCGAACTTCATCACTTCCAATTAGCATATGTTTGCCCTTCGTTTTACAAACGATGTGGCAACACAGAAACCAGTCACACACCGGAAATAACCAGTAAGTTTCCCGTGCACTAAAAATCAATTTTACGAGTATTTCTATTGGGACTACTGGAAGGCCACTTCCACGTTGCAATAACAGTTTTCTCAGCTCCTTCGGAACCGTAAGCCAGACACGCGTGAGCCCAGTCTCATCTGTTCTGCGGGTTTTGCTTGCCAGGCCAAACGTGTCTAAACGTTTATTAGCACAGCTCGTGAAACACACACTCTAATTCACAAAAATGTCACATGCTCTTGAACTCCCGCGCAATTCTTTAAAATGGCACAAACGTACGCCAGCAAATGTTACAGATCTGTATTATGCATCTAGGAGAATTCACGTTGCAAACACTTATCTGATACGCCGCCAAACAAAACCGCAATTTTGAGTAGATCTACCAAAAACATCAGTCGTTTAACCGAGTAGAAGGTGGCGTGCTTTAAACTGCTTCAGTGATCCAAAGCAAATGCTGTGTATAGCGTTTTCGTTACAAAATCAAAATCTGCAGGGTTTTTTTTTACTCACTTAGTTGCTGATACACAGCGTACGCGCAGCCTGACTAACGCATAGAAATAACGCACTTAATGTGCTTCGCCCTACTCAGCTGAAATATCGATTCAGCTCTCTTCAGACACTTCACTATTTATTGCCTGGATTCATCAAATACTGGTATAAGATTTGGGTCGAAGACTATAATGGTCGAAGTAGCTTCTTACTTTACGAAGGAAGATACACTAAAAATATTATCAGCACAAGCCCGAGTAATTTCGTCTAAACGACGCGACACAATACTGAACAACTCCATCAATTAATACCTAAACACCTCCGTTGATTCGACACTTGATTGTAAGACACTTTGTTTGTTTGTTTTTTTTTTTTACTTTTTTCCCTCTTGTGTATTACGGGTTCGAGCCTGCTTACTACTCCTATATATACATATTTTTTGCGCTCGCAATTTTCCTTTATTTATTTTTTCTCAACCAATACTGTTACCCACACTTCCTATTTTTGGTCTTTACGTCAGGGTTCGATCCTGCCTGCCTACTACCCTTTTTTCTCACCCCCTCCCAAATCCCCGGGTAACACCAGACACCCAGGCTAGCTTTTAATAAGAAGACTGATGATAAAGAGTTCTGCCACACATTGATTATTTACATTTGCTGATAAATTGAGGGTAATTGAATTCAGACTGAAATGCGAAATCCTTTATCTGTGCCCGCTTTGTCGCAGATTATACTGTCCTATATATTTACTTTGAATATTTATGCTTTGAAAAAAAAATTAAAATACTATATTTACCCAAGTTATTGTTGATACACTATATATAATAGATATATTAACATAAAGGAGTAATATGATATTTATTATAATGTAGTGATGTTTCGAATTTTGACCTTTTTTGGCACACCATGAAATATGTGCCCTCGACGATGATGCAGAACATTTTTATATGTATGTATCATTACTTAACATTTTGTGTTTGTTTTTTTTGTTTTTGTTTTTTTTTTGCTTTCAGTGTCTGTCAGTATACTTTAGGTCATTACTTATTTCAATGACAATTATGTTTATCCAAATAAATAAGACGTATATTAAGCTAAGACTGACATGTCATTTGAGGGAGTATATATATATATATATATATATATATATATATATATATATATATATATATATATATATATATATATACATATATATATATACATATATATATATATATACATATATATATATATATATATATACATAAGTGTGTGTGACCATATATATATATGCGTGTGTGTGTGCGTTTGTGTGTGTTGTGTACGTTGTTGTTTATTGCTAATCAAGAAATCTAGATGTATGGGGGTTTCAAAAGATTAGCATAGCACATTTGATTGGCTATACGCTTATTCATAGAAACTCGGCATTGTACACCTTTCAAATTATTGCCTATCCGGTATCATCGATAGGTATATCAAGTGTTGAACGTAATTGAAATCGAAATCCTCTAAATCGAAATGTATATATATATATATATTTCTGAGAGGAATTATTCCAGGAACTCATAATTGTTATCGTAAACAACCTGATTAAATTGAAATACGAACAGATTTTTCATTAGGCAATGAAAAAGGTTAACCTAATCATTAAATGGACAAAGCATTCGGTAACACGTCTAATTATGTGAACATTTTTAAGCCATATGATGTGAAATACTCGCAATCTTGAAAAGGATTTTCAATGCAATTCTAATTATGTAGAGGCTTTCTAGTTTCTTTCAACGTTCTTTTTGTTCAAACAAGGGCGGATTAACTAACGCTGATATTCAATAAGCAAATACATTGATTCAGAGGCAATTAAGATATTAAAAGTGCAGCATGATGATAATGTTGTGTAACATTAGACATGGCAAACAGATACACGAAATGCTATTAAATTATCTCAGCTATTCCATCTAGTATTTTAAAAGGTTGCATACACAGTTGCACATTTCATTTGCGTTTTTGGCTTTGAACGACAAATCAACTAATAAATAAAATTGTAATTTAAGCCAATGATAAGAGACTGGCTGACTACTTTTTCATAAGTAAGACTACAGTGTGGATTGATTATTTAAATGTTTTATTAACAGAAGAAATTTAAAAGATTTATTATTTCGATTTGCACAACAGCGAACTTTACTTTTCTGTGTGTGTCAGTTCACAAAAACATTGTCTATTTGAGATATTCTATTTACTCTCTGAAATGTTGTCTTACTATTTTGCGAAATGTATTTATATATGCTATCTTTTAATCGCGACGCGGTGATATTCGAAAGCAAATATAGGGCATAATTGGATTAAGCGTAATTACTATTAAGTCCGTTATACCTCGATAATATCAGGCTCAGTATGTTTCAGGAAAGCGACAATTTCCTGCTGAATTAAAGTCCAAACTAACGCAAATAAAACCATCTCACTCCAACAAGATACACGTTTGACTTGGGGTCACTTCCTGATACTCAAATAAGCTAGCAAAAGTCATATAGTGTGCTTGCTTACATTGTCCAGAACTTGAACTAAACCTCAACCCAGATTTAAATAATTACTTACAATATAGCTATAACACAACACGAATTTCAGAACATATTTGAGCGTCGTTTTCGTTAAAACAAAGTATATATATATATATATATATATATATATATATATATATATATATATATATATATATATATATATGTACAGTTCATTATTAGGTTATAACAGAGAAATACCAGCATCCTATTCATGTAACTTGGCTGCATGGAAGATCAACTGACGGAGGAGGTGAGAAAATCTTTCGTATTTAAATGTCTTTTTTCTCTATAGGCATGCATATATATTAAACTTCTACTATGGCGCTTTACACTGTGATATGATATGTAAATAATTTGTAAATTCCTTTAACTTGAGTATATTAATTGTATATATATATATATACATATATATATATATATATATATATATATATATATATATATATATATATATTAAAAAGATTGTGCGAACGTCGCCTGGTTTTCCAATGCATTTATAATACCGTATCTACACTTGTGGCAAAAGTTTATAAATTAGGGGTCTGTAAGTATATTATTACTGAACTTATATAAATATATAATTATGCGAAACAAAATTTAGAGACGGGTCATATACCTAGTATTTATATATAAATACATACATGTTACAGTTGCTTTAATTAAAAAGAGAATTTTCTGATTATGAACATATAGGTTCATTAATTCCTTATATTAGAAGATCGATTTTCGAGTAATATATAAGTGCAGATCATAACTTTATTTGATCAGAACCAATAGGTACTAATAGAGGAATACCAGCATTCTGTTTATGTAACTTTACTGCACGGAACATCAGGTGAAAGAGGGGGTGACTATCTCTTTCGTATTTAAATTTTTTTCTATAGTTATGTACATACATTTCTCTTTTCTCATGGCTTTTTGCACTTTGATATTATATGTAAACACATTGTAAATACAATTGAATTGAGAAAGTGTGTTATATAGTACAGAGATGGTATATACGCCGTCTGATTTTCTGATGCATTCTTATACCGTATATATAAATTGCGGAAAGGTTTATTGATTAAGGGGTCTATAAGTATATTATTACTGTGTTTAAAGCGTATACTTAGCAGAATGTCACATGCTTACTCATGCAAGTATATAAACTTTAATGACATATAATTATATATATATGCAGATGTATATGCACATATATATATATTAATATATATATATACATACATACGTATATATATTTATATATATATATATATAATATGGTTTCCGCTCAGCAAGAGGCCCTGTCAGTGGGGCATTAGAATACGCCCACTGCCCCCCCCCCCTTCAAAGGGTAAAGGTCCCTCAATGGGGGTCCTGGATATTACCTTAAACTATATCCAGTGGTGAGGGCCCCAGCTTGTGGGCTTTGGGGAGTGTGAAGCTACCCTTTAATTACCATTGCTCCCAGGTACACTCTGACCCGGAGTGCTAGTACATGTTAGGGTCCCAACTATGGGTTAAATAGAAACCGACGTGAAAACAACAAATATATTCTTTAAAAAAAAATCATTAAAATCTTTGGATTCGGAATTAAATAACCCGAAAAGGGTCGATATGCCGTAAAACAAAAACAACCAACCAACCAACCGCTCCGCAAGATCTACAGCAGATGTGCTAACGGTTATATCACATAGGACTAGTGAATCTCTTGACAAAGGCTTCCTTTCCAGGGCAATTGCTCTTCACATATCGAAGGCCTTCGATACGGTATGGCATAAGGGCCTACTTCACAAGATCTCCAGCTACAATATTACTGGAAATGTTTTCTCAATCATTAAATCATTTCTCTCTGATAGGTCCATAAGAGTAGTGGTTGATAGGAAGAAATCAGAGGCCCACAGTAATAATGTTGGAGGCCCCCAGGGGTCCATGCTGGGTTCCACTCTCTTTCTGATCTACATCAATGATCTCCCAACACACATACTTAAATCATTCGTTGACACCTATGCTGATGACACGACAATCTATGGCAATACATCAAAGGGCGTAAATGACAAAGTTCTCTCTAATTGTCTCTCCCCTGATATTGAACGCGTTGTACAATGGGGGAAATGTGGCTGGTCACTTTTAATGCATCCAAAACCAAGCTTCTATCTTTACATCATCAACTCTCTGATCCCCATCTGCATCAATTAAAATGGATGGCTCACGTCTTGGGGAGGCTCCATGCTTTGACAAGCTTCTGGGTTTGACATTTACTCCTGATCTTAAATGGCACACGTACAGCAAATCTGTTGCCAGGGACGCTGGAAAAATGGTGGAATTCTTCTACCGCTCCAGAAGATATCTCACTACTAATGCAATTCTCTATGTGTATAAAAGCCAAGTACGTCCAACGATGGAGTACTGCTGCCACATACGGACAGGAGCTGCTAAAAACAGCCTATGCTGCCTTGACAGAGTACAAAATAGACTTTGTTGTTTAGTGGGGGATGCCCTTTTCTCATCCCTGCAACCTCTCTCCGACAGAAGAGACGTTGCGAGCCTATCTTCTTTTTTCGTTTTTTCCATGGCAGGTGTTCGTCTGATCTCCAATCCTTTGCCAACCTTTCACGAAAAATACCCGCCTGGCTGAAACTACTGTCAATAATTTTCCCCACTCTTTATCTGTGCCTAAACCCAAACGTAGATCCCATGAGCAAAGCTTCTTTCTTAGAACTGCACGCCAGTGGAACTCTCTGCCGCTTGCCTTTTTCCCACCTGACTACAACTTGGACGCCTTCAAGTCCAACATAAACAAACTCCTGACGAACCGCCCCCTTAAGTAAGACACTCTATCAAAACCCCCAATACTAATGAGTACTATAATACTATCTCATTGATTGCTGTACACGCAATACCCCTTATCCCTGAGTGGACTTCGGGCCTTGACAAGTGGTGCTTCCCTGTAAATATATATATATATATATATATATATATATATATTAAGTAATGTGATTTATAATTAAAAAATTAAAAAAAATAAAATTTTAATTTAAAAATCAAATTTTAATTAAATTAAAAATCAGTTTCATAAGAAGGAACAACAACAAAGTCAATTATCTACACTTGTAGATATAAAAAGCACAACCAAACTAGTAAATTCATAACACGAGCTTCTATCATGTAATCATAAACGTTGGTTTGAATTTAATAAATATAAAACACCTTAAATCATTAAAAATTACTCATTAGTAAAAATAGATTTTTTTTAATAAATTAAGTTAGATCAATTACCACCCTTAGACTCGTAAATCAAATAATAAATAAAGCCAATAACACATGACAATTATCTCCCCTTAAAAACTTGCAAAATAAATATTCTTTCTATATATATATATTAGCTGTAGCGTCTTTAAATCAAAATACGCTAACGGAAACAATTTACTGCACGAGCGTCGCCCTTTTAAAATTCATCATTCAATAAAATAAAAAGCTATAGCAAACATCTAAATGACTACTTTAAATACAGTTCCTGATTTCAAAAAAAGAAAAACTAAAAAGTAACTATATCTAAATATTTTTAAATCAAATTTATTATGTAAATTCAAAAAAATATATATATATATATTTGTTCTCCTACTCATTTCTATCTCTAACCTATACTAATTTTCTTATAAATTTTAAATCCAAAACTTTTACTTCAATTTTTCAGATTCATCTGCCTTACTTTTAATGCTAGGTTTATTTTTGGTGTATTTTCAATTCAATAGAAATCCTCCTAAATTTGCTGATGAGGAGACCGTGCTTACCAAAAAAAACTATGTATAATTGTTCTACGTGACTTCATGTATACCACAAATAAAAAGCACGGATTTCCGAAACGATCGTTCAGATAATTGACTTTGTTGTTTTCCTTCTTATGAAACTGATTTTTAATTTAATTAAAATTTGATTTTTAAAATTAAATTTTTTTTTTAAATTTTTAAATTATAAATCACATTACTTAATATTGAATTAGCTCTAGGACATTTAACTATCGAGCTTATTATATATCTAAATTACAACGAGCATTTCCTGTATTTTAATTAAACTAGTAATTTCACTATTACATTAAAATACACTTAGCTCTTTAGACTATTATTCTAATTTCCTTTAAATTTATATATATATATATATATATATTGACAGCAAACAATTTAACATTATGAATAATAAACATTAAGCTTTCCATCCTTTCTATGGATATATAGCCCATTTCAAATGATTTAGAATGAGTAGGAAAGCGACGCAGTAATTAAATGCACATGGTCCATATAGTTGTAGAAATACTATTAAGCATGCGTATGCAGTCTTGTTATAATTTTGCACATCAATTAATACAAAGTAGAACATTTGTTAGATATTGTCTACGAGAAACCGAAGAATTGGGCGATCATAAGGTCGAATTTAAGACTGATTTAACCTACATTAAAATTGGAGTCATACGTTAAGATCCCCCGTGTAATTAGCTCCTAATATTGTTATCTAGTTGCTACTAATACACTAGATCATAGTCTTTTTTCTTTGTAGTATATTATTATAGACGCAAGTTTGCAGTGCATTACCTTCATGTTATTTCTATGGTATAATTACATCTTATTTATCCATAGAACTAAATTGGGGACTTCTTCTGAACTTTAAAACTATTTTTCGATCAATAAGGGATTCCAAGTAAATAAAAGTTCTTAAAACTTCGCAAAGAAGCAAAGAAAATATAAACATTTTCCATATTTTGGTAATGTTCCTTTTAATCTGACTGTGTATGTAAGAAACAACAGTTTTAATAACCATCAATATATATATATATATATATATATATATATATATATATATATATAATGATTAATCTTAAAACATACAATGGTTAATAATTTATATAAAAGTTTAATTGTGATCTAAGAAGCCCAAGGAATTTACTTGTGTCTGTTAAATTACCATTTTGGTTAAACATATTTCAAGAATCATTACGTAGAATTAAGAGCACAATTATCCATAACTAACTACGAAATAATTTAGATACCAAAACGCACTCACACGATTTCTATTTTCTAGATCAAGTAATGAAGTTATTGGCAAGTAGATTTTAACAGTATAGTGTATCGATGCCTTAATATCCTCCAGCATATACAAAATTTAAAATAGAAAAACACACACCAATTCCCAGATTAACAAATTCTTCACAATATATAAAATACTGAAGCAAGATGCTTCATGAAATATAAAGGTTTCAATGGTTAACGGTTGACAGTAGAACATGAAGGTCTTTTTTCTTGAAAATGAAGTATAATGCTCTGCATAAGCATCTTATTACATCATTCTTTACGTAGAGGATTTATTTTACAATGCGAATAATAGTCACATCAGCAAGATTTAAGGTTTCTCAAGCTGAATACCAACGGACAGATGTTTTTTCTTCAACGTCTTTAGAAGAGAATTTGCTCTTAATTGAACAATGCATATCAAAGACATTTATTCTGTAGAAAATACTAAACATTGCAAATGTACACAAAGAATGTGTAGTTTCTTTTAAAACTGTATCTGCAATTTCCTTTTATATCTAAATTAAAACATTCACGCCGATTTTTTACACGTAATTGCCAAAGATTCTCGCTTTATTAGTTTTAGGTAGTTTTGAAATGTTTTTATCATAAAAATATACCCACTTATACTTATTTGTTGTAACCTGAGGACTATTATCATAATTTTCTTTTCATATTGCGTCACGAACCTGCTTGGCTAGGAAAAAAGGGATTATACTGGCTATGTCAATGTTAGGTAACTCAATGTTACGATAAATTTCGCTTTTAGATGAGGACAACAGGAAGTGGATATATGAACGGATTCAGCAACACTAGTAACATGGATTGAATAAAACGTTTTAGAAGATAAACTGATCAGGACGAAAAGGGCAACTGAGATCTTATCAAACGTTGACTTGGAGCGTTTAGAAACCTGATCAGAGAATCCTAACTAAAATTTACTGTCAAGTTTGATCTATCAGAGAAACATAAACCGGATTGACTGACTAGAGTTAAGAATGGCTGGCTACGGATAAACATGTGGCTTTGATGTGCTTGTGTGCGCGGGATATAGGATCTGAAAAACCTGCTGTATATGAATTATTTTTGCAAGGATATAACATTGTGTCTAGTAAGGAAAGTGTGTCTTTACATCAAAATTGACCATGTTCAGAAGGTTATGGACCAATACAGGGAGGACAGTCTATTGATCCTTCTTGATCCAAGCATAAAAAGAACTGCATGTAACAGGGAACTGGCCATTGATATAACACATTACCAACATAAACGTATTAAACAATAATTAACTGTGGACCCCGATCGTAATGATGTGGCGAAAATGTAAGGCAGAAACAGCAAAAGAGGTTATGAAAGTTGTCGAAGCTATGTTCTTATAAAAGAGGACCATGGAAGAAATCTTCGTGGTTACAGGATTGCCCGTTTACTCTAAAGCCTTTATATGTTGTGTGAGAAACATGGTATCAGTCAATAATTTATATCTGCCTATCTACCAAGCGGAAATTGAATATTACATGCACCATTAAACTATAAAATTTGTGACACTAAGTGCCAAATACGCCCTATAACTGCTTTGAATTTTGCACCAACAAACTCTAACATTTGTGACACCAAGAAGCCAAATACTCTCTATACTTTTCTTTGAATTTAACCCCATAAATAACATGGCAGCCTAGTCCGACGTCACTATTTCTTTTTTCTACGGCAGTATAGCGAAAATTAATTACCATAACTAAGAGAACGGAACAGGTGCAAGCGGACATTACGGTGAGTGGAAAACTTAGGTGGAACCACAAAATCCGCGTTGTACAAACCAATGGGACATAGGAACAGTAACTGGGATAACGCCCAAGAACAAAGTGGCAATTGATAGAATGCCACGTTGCATCTTAGACATACGAAGAGACTTCTTAGCAGCAGAAGAGGAAGTCGATGACCCCCACCCCCACCCCAGAAAAAACACACACACGATGGTTGTACCGCGAAAGTTGACACCTCTAGTAGTAGAAGATACTGGATTTTTAAAATGTTATCAGTGCAAGTTTTGATAGCAGTATGTAAACTTTTGAGTTTCGAGTTTTGACAGCAGTGTCGCATTTAGACTAGTGAGTTTTGAAGGTAGTGTGTTGAATTCTATTTTGAAAATTGTATGTATGAAGTGTAAGATAGTTTACAATCCACCATAGAAGGTGTAGAACCGTAAACAAATGAGTATTTCACAACGGACACTCATTCGGAATCTACATTTCTTGTGTTCATAATTGTAACTCCTAAAGCCATCGCTTCAATTTCACTGGTTTAGGATGAGAGAATTTCTGTTGGTTTCCCTTTCTCGCCAGTCTACCTTTACATGAACGATATTTATACTAAACATAATATCTGCTGGATTAAGCAGAGTTCCATACATAAAAGCAATAAAGCCTCGTATATGCTTTATGATTATGTGGGTGTTTTAGTGGTTCTTCAATGAGAAATATGTGGCAACACAAATAAAACACAAGGACACACGTTTTTAATGTTGTGTCACTGTGTAAATTCGATTTTTTTTATTGTTTACACCGCCTTCCACCGCCGTCCACCGCGGCAAAAATGTGACACACTACCCGGAAAGTGTGATTAAAAAGATAGCGCTAAATGTAAAAGTACCCCTGCAAAAAATGTCTCCGACACACAATCGGCATTCACCGGTAGAGGCACTCTCAGCAATTAGTAAAAAAAAAAAAATATCCTCGTTTATAAGAAAATGGCAAATCATAGAAGGATGAATTATCTAGAACTACACAGAAACCATTGCACACCTTAACGACATGAACAAAACATCGTTTAGTGTTCAATATAAATACTTTTTCTCTAATCCTTTAATACCTTCCGAATGATCGGATTTTACAAAACCACATTTACTTACTAATCTGAAAAAAAATATAGACTAAGTTTATATATATATATATATATATATATATATATATATATATATATATATATTATATATATATATATATATATATGAAGAGAGGGAGAAAAAGATAGAGAGAACTGATATGTAGTTTGCTTGAATCATTGTATGGGTTAGGTATGTAGTAGAGATTTAGAAGGCTATCACAATGCCAGGAATTTTTCCAGGAATATAATGGATTTGTCAAAAACATAACAAGTAATACATTGATATTTAATACAATTGAATAAATATATGTTCATATAGAAAAACATATATGTAGTTATTGATTTGTAAATCGCCACTTCTTTTCGTCTTCTCTCGTGAACAGCGATTATATCTCATTCCTCGCATTGTGGTAGCCTTCTAAATCTCTACTACATACATATATATATATATATATATATATATATATATATATATATATATATATATATATATATATTTGTGTTGTACCGATTAATCGGAATCAAAATCGGGAATCAGAAAAATCGGTAGATTTTGGAGTATCGGAATCGGTATCGGAAAAATGTGTGCCTAATTTCCAATTCAAAAACCGATTCTTTTAATATTTTATTATGTTAATTTTTCATTGATGATACCGTTGATAAATGTTTATTCCTTTTAAAATATTAGTAAAACCAACGTCTATAGATCATAATAACATTAAAAGAAGATCTAAATTTATTTCATCTGCGTAAAAAAAAACAAAATAAAACTTGAAACTTTGCGAAAATTCGCTAGTTAACCTTTAGAAGAATGCAGTTTATTTTCAAGGTATTGAAAAAATTGTTTAAATTTAAAGAACTATGTTGTCAAGAAAAAAAATCAAACATTATTACTAATTAAATCAAAAGTAGAATATAATAGTGTTGAAATTTGTCCGGTTAGGTTTTTGTCTGCTCCCTTAATCGGCATTGCCCAATATGACAAGGAATGGCGAAAGGTGTGAAAAGGATTGGCCTTGAATTGAATTTGAAATGAACTCGTGAAATGCCCTGCTTCCGTGTGATTTTCTTTGATTCTGCCGGTATCATTTATGTTTATACTTAGGGATTCCTACGGCGGCGCCAATGCTGTCTAGAACCCACCAATCTCACTCCCCTAAATAAGACATTAAAAACCTAGATCACTAACTTAAAGTATTTGGGGGTGATTAACATCTTCGATACCGTTTGGTTTCGACAATTTGGCAACATAAAATGCAAGTGTATTTTTAAATAGCTATTTTAAATATATTCAAAATGTGTTTCATGATTTGAAAATTAATTACCAGCATATTTTTACTTTATTTTTGTTTAATATTTATTTTAATTTGATGTAAAAGTTCGAATTGTTTTGTTTTTTGTAAAACTCAAATATATTCTTTTTTAGGCGTGTTTCTACTAGTATATTGTTTAATTTTTAATTTTTGAGTCATGATTTAGAGTTAAAAGTCGTATGTCGGCCTTTTTTCTTGTTTTCACATAACATCGGATTTACATAGTGACGTTTCTTGGGTGGGTTTCTATCAGTACTTTGATTTTT
The DNA here is from genome assembly GCF_053919585.1 of Euprymna scolopes. NCBI lineage: Eukaryota > Metazoa > Mollusca > Cephalopoda > Sepiida > Sepiolidae > Euprymna > Euprymna scolopes. Next base: position 79,555,579 of record NC_136491.1, on the reverse strand, counting down.
GATTTCTGAGCTATTATCGAGGCTCCAATATGGCTTAAATAATATCACTATTTTTATTTGGTTTTAACTCAATAGGCTTTACACTAACTTCATTTTAAGTTTAAAAACACTTTGAAATAAGTTAAAGTGCAAAAAAAGAAAAGAACAAATTATCCAGGTAGTTGCATTTATTTGTTGTGTACTCATTTATTTCGTCCCCTTTTCTTCCTTTCTTATTCTGAAAAATCATCCACCAGACGAGAAGCAAAAAATAATAAATTTAAGAATTTTTTATATCTGTTTTACAGGTAAATCAGCCTCCATATCAAACTAATTCTAACGTTTAAGGACAGTTAACCAAAGATTGCTATAATATGTAAGTTCTGTGCGTTTGTGTATGTGGGAGGATACGTTTGATGTGATAATTTGCGGGTTTTATGAACTTACGAGTCTAACTTAGGGTAAGTTGTAAAATAATTTAATGAACAATCATAATAATTTATAATGGCTTGAAAATGGTGACGATTTTACTTTAAATATATATACTAAACTGATCCAACTCTCTAAATTGTAAATTAGTTGTTTTTTATATATAATAATCGCCTAAAAATGTAGAATCTATTTTTGTCTGGGAGTTAGTCTACATGTGATTCTATTTACTTGTCGTCCCCTACCCGAAGGTAGTGTTAGACACAATGTCGGTTTTTAATATAGGGAATCCAACTCTTTATATTTTGTATTATCACAGACTTAAGTTTAGTAGTAGGAAAGGGTGGGGTCGTTTATAAAATGGAGAATCGAACTTTTCTTTTCGCAACAAAAAGTTATAATTGCGATGGGCGAAAAATTAAAACGGAATAAAAAAAAACACCGATAATTTCACAAGAATACATTATTTTCATTTTCGTACCGTTTTACACGTAAATATTTAAAAATGAAATACAAACATTGCCTATAAACATTCATGATTATAAAAGAATAAATAAATATAAAACGATTAGAAATCTAAAATAGAGGGTCAATTTCACAAACAAATTTAACGTAAAATGAGCTGCTTTTCCAAAACATTGTAGCGTGCTACCAATTTTAAATTATGTGCGCTTATTGGAGTTAATTAGGGTGCCCAGAAACGATGATCATTTTACGTTACATATATATTGAAACTGATCTCACAATTTAAAAACCTAAAATGATCGCGGTACGTGTGTAGTTTACGTCCCCTATTAAAAAAAACGAAAATTCAAACAAAAACAAAAAAAATAACAATTATATACTACGTATCCGTTATGGAATGAAGTTCTCATTAAAAAAAACACTTAATTTCATCAAGTAGTTTTGTTTTTATTGCTAAAAGCATTCATTCGATGCATTCGAAACAGTCAATCTAAACTACGCCATTAACATTGCTTTTGGTCGAAATATAATGGATTACTTCCCTTTGATATCAATTAAGCAATTTATTAGATAAATTCCATGTTCCCGAGATTGTAAACAAGCTATAAATACAAAACTACTTCATGAAATTAAGTAATTTTTTTAGGACAACTTCATTCTATAACGGGTATGTAGAATATAATTGTTTTTTTGACATTTTCGTTTTTTAATGAAGGATATAAACTGCAGAAATACCATGATCGCTTTTCTTTCCGTCAATTAAAAAAATGTTCTAACACGTAATCTATAAAAGTAATATATCATTTTGGAATAAGCATTTAGCTGCGTGTTAATCTACAAAGTCGTCATTGTTGTTGCTGTCGTCGTCGTCATCATCATCATCGTCACTATTTGCATTCCGTTTTGTTTTTGTTTCGTTGTTTTATAGCAAAGTAAATCAATTTAATAACCTACCAATTTTTTATAATTAAAATAAAATTTTATTTCATTCATAGAGGGAAGGCACAGAAAGCTCACGCAATCTCACGTTAATTTTTTTTCTAAATATTAACATTATCCGTTCGTAACAATGAGTAGTGGCGTTGTTAAATATGTTGTTCTTACATCGTTTTCTTATTTTGCCTACCAATCTTCGAATATTTTCAACTATTTAACTATTTATGTAAGTAACATGTTATACAGTAAATAAGAACTCATACAATATAGCTTTGTTTTAAAATCAAAATAAATGTTTTGTTGTCTCATAATTTTTAATCAATTACGGAGCAAACATTTGAGAAAAAATATACGCGGACATTACCCAGATTTAATGTAATAATTTGAAAATTGAAGAAAGAAACAAAACAAGCACAACGCAAAAAAAATCTCTAATTTAATATGTATAAATTTTAACAGAATCGGCTTATTTTAGTGTAATAGAAAAATCTAATAAAATGAGAAAACGCATATTTCTCATATTCTTAGTACAGCAATCCACTCCAAAACGTAATTAAAAAAAGGGAAAAAATGAAAAAAAAAAGGAACTCTTGCCGAATTGGGCCCGGATCCTCGGGAGTTACCGTCAATCATGGCTTGGGCTCGACCAACAATTAGTGGATTAAGCCGGACATTGCTAAAATGTTAAAACGCTAAATCGATTTTTTTAAATTAAAATAAAGTTTTTAATTAATATTTGGGTGAAGACGGTACTATATATAGATTCGAAAATGTTGTCCTAAAACAAATAAATGGAAGCAAAGGTAAGGTAAAGTAAGTTTCTACCTAAGTGGATATTTTTTTAGTGTTTTTATTTAATGTAACATGTTTAATCTGCTCGAATAACACAGTGTTGATCGATATATTTGAAAAGGACAAATGGTCGCGGACTCTGTTGAATACGTTAAGTTTGGGAAAATCAGTTAAAAACTAAAAAAAAATTACAAAAAAATTGCCAGACTCCCACCGATTATATGTTATCGTGACGAAGGCTGACATATTCGGTGGGTTTCTGACAATATTTTGTATAGTTGTTTAGTTTTAGCCCATTTTCTCAAACTTAACATAATCCTCCGCCATTATTTTCATTTTTCAAATACACCGATAAACACTGCTATATTAAATAAAACGGGTGTGTATTACAAAATACAGATACGAAAATCTTGTCGGAAAATAAGTATAACAAATAAATGTTATCAAAGATAAGTTACTTTTCTACCTAACTGGATAGGAGTGTCGTGTTTTTTTTATTTAGTGTAAAATGTTTAATCGGTTCGAAAACATGCAGTGTTTATCGGTATATTTGAAAAATACAAATGGCGGCAGACTGTGTTGAACACGTATAGTTTGAGAAAATGACTTAAAACTACAAATAAAAATAAAAAATACTGCCAGGAACTCACCCAATATATGTTACCGTGACATAGGCTGACATATATTCGGTGGTTTTTAACAGTAGTTTGTATAGTTTTTTAGTTTAACTTATTTTCCTAAACTTAGCATATTTAACACAGAGTCTGCCGCTATTTGTAATTTTACAATTTAGCGCCAAACGTTATGTTTTTCGAGCCGAATAAACATTTTACATTAAAATAAACTAAGAAATTATCAAGTTTGGTAATAAAGTAACATATATGTCCTTTTATAATATTTGTTATATATTTGTTTTTTTCACAAAGTTTTTGAATCTATATGTACGGTAGTGCACACCCAATAAAAATACTAAAATTATCCAATTAGGAAGAAAAGTCACTTATCTTGCCTTTGAAAATATTTACTTGTTATATATTTGTTTGTTAAAAACTTTTTAAAATCTTTGTGCAAGTACAAAACCCAAAGGTGAATTTTTCTGTCTAATTTTATTTTTGATACCGCGATATTTTTAAATAGTATTTCCAAGTTACATTTTAATTTCACGATATCTTTTTTTTTGGGGGGGTGTATACATTTTTACATTAGGTCCACCTACACAATCTTCTTTAAAATGGCTACTTTTCGAACATTTCGACTGTGCTGAATAAGAAAATTTCATTTAAAAATCGCAGAGGCAAGAAGTTTTTGAGATATAAAGACATGTACTATCCACTATGATTCACTGGCGGTCATGAAGACCACTCCTAACCTCCCCATATTAAGAACGGCTTTCAGAATAAACACCCCCAACATACCCATGTAAAAATTGTGGAGGTGAACCTATGTGAAAATTTACCTTTGTTTTTTAAATAAATTGTTATTTTAATGCACAGAATAGTAGCAAGACACCATCCCCTCCCTGTGGTAAGGATGGCTGAAAAAATAACGGATTTCTAGGTAGAAACTTTTCTGTATTTCACTTAACAGTTTATTTAATAAAGAGAAAGCATTAATATTTTCTTATATAAAAACAACTCCTGTAAAAAAAACAAAGAAAAAAGTGTACTTTCAATTTTGTTAAAAAAGGTTAAAAAAAAACTTTAACTTATAATTTTGCGGTAAAAAAGCAACAACAAAACATTAATCGACTAACGTATACGAATCGGACTTTATTTCCAAATAGGCTCCGGGTACAATGTTGAACGCGCCGTTACCGTTGTGTGTTTTATTTTCCAAGTTAAATTCAGCTTTCACAATATCTTTTAATTGTGTTTTTTATAATTTCACGATATTTTTAAAATAATGAACTGTTATTTGAAAGCACACAATAGTTACAAAAGACCCTCCCCCTCTGTACGGTAAGTATAGCTGAAAAAAGGTACTTATGCACTTATTGATCCGTGCTGAAATAATAATGTTATTAAAAAAAACATTCTTAACATTGGGAGGGGAGGGTGTTTTGTACCTATTCTGTATTTTAACCTTCCAATTGAATAAAAAAAAAAAACATATCTTAAACTTTAAGTATATTTGAAAATACAATTTTTATAAAATACTGCGGATAAGGAAGTGCATTAGCACCCAAAAAATAAATAAAATAAAATAAAAATATTATTTAAGCACGTTAGCAAACCATAAAGTTTCTTTGAAAAACACTGTAATTTCACCTAACAATTTATAGTTTTGATAATATAAAAGTAGCTATTTTCTTATATCGAAACAACCGTTTAAAAGACAAAAAAAACAAAAAACAAACACTAAAAAACAAACAAAAACCAACAAAAACAAAAAAAATGCAAAAAACTGTACCGCCAATTTTGTTAAAACATGATTTTTACAACTTCTACTTTTATGTTTCAACTCAAAACGCACCTTCTGCCGAGCATTTTGTTTGCTTGATATAACAAAGAAAATGAAAAAAATTGGAAGATAAATGAATTAAATTTTTTAAAATAGGGGATGTTTTTTTTACTTATTGATTAAATGAAAATGAAATCTTGGAGTATGAAATGAATTGAAAAGGAAGTTAAATTCTACCAGAAAACAGACCCTCAGAATAGGCTTACGAAAAATATTTTAATTTTATTTAATATTTGTATAATATGCGATGTTAATTTAGGTTAATACCATAAAAACATCCCTCGACTCTAGAGATAGAATGTCCGAAAATTTAAAATAAATTGGTGATGTAGAAATATAGTTTTATTGATAACGTACGAACCAAGAATTACATTATATTGAGGCAGATACAGAGAGATACTTAATTCTGTTTAAGCTTTATATAATGCACTTTTTTAGCAATCCGAACATTAAATTCGTATTTCCTTTTATCTGACATCTGTAATTTAAAAATATATGTTAAATGCAATTTCCATGACATAGTGTAGTAAACTAATTGCCGGTGTTTATTGATCATTACACTTTTCTGCCCCTCCTATCTCTCTCTCTCTCTCTCTCTCTCTCTCTCTCTCTCTCTATCTTACTCTCTCTTATATCAGAGATAAAATATTCGGAAAATGCAATCTTAAGATTCACGCGGAACTACATAAAATAACGTAAAAAAGCACTAGATATCTTGTTACAAGAACTATTGACATCAAAATATATATAGTAGGTAAATTTGTTGTTAACGGAAATATTGTATTCTTGAACACATTGCATAATGATTTTACTGGTCATATTTTGAATACTATTACGATTTTGCATACCCGTCGTATTTTGGTGTTAGAGAGGACATTTGCAGAAGACACTTACCTTTAATATAAACATTTAAAAATATTTACTGGCAGTCATGTTAAGGGAATTTTGTATCCATGTGAACAATAGATATGCATTTACATGCGTCGGTTAAAATACATTTCGAGCGCATATATATATATATATATATATATATATATATATATATGCATATATGTATATATATATATACATATACATATATGTACATATATATGTACATATATACACATATATAGATATATATGCACATATATATATACATACATATATACACATATATATGCATATATATATATATACATATATATATACATGTATATATACATACGTACATATATATATATATATATATAGATAGATAGATAGATAGATAGATATAAAAATGCCCGTTCACATACACTTTTGATGATTAAGCTAGAACCCAGAATTAGATAGAATCGAGCAATTCCATCGACAACGGACAACGCAAGACCCAAAGTGGGTTTCGATGTATTACATCTCATCAGTGACGCACTCCTACAAAGGCGCTATCCCAGGTCGTCGCACGCATGAAGCGTTGTCCATTGTCGATGCAATTGCTCGATTCTTTCTAATACTGAGTTCTAGCCTTATCGTGAAACGTGTATTTATATATCTATCTATAATCTCTTTTTAATATCTAATATGTGTAGAAAAAGCTGTCCAGCATACATAGCAAAAGTAAATAAAAACAATTAAACATTATTTGTACAATTGCCCCTTAACAAATAGGTTGTCCGAAATCGTGTTTGGGGAGTCGGCTGATTTCAGTTAATGTTTGTAGATGTGATATCTACTGCCTGCATACCAGCAGTAACTATCTTAGTTGTTTAAGACGCGTTGCTTGTCGCATCGTAGAATGTAGAACTGCATAAAAATATAAGAATTAAAAAATCGAGGCATAGTCAATAGATTGCGCCGTGTCCATATGGTTTGGTCGTCAGTATTGCACACTTCATGTGTGCGACGACCTGGGTTCGCGCCTATGTCGGAGGACGTAACTGATGAGATGCAGTACATCTAAACCCACTTTGGGTCTGGCGTTGTCCGTTGTCGATGCAATTGCTCGATTCTATCTAATTCTGGGTTCTAGCTTTATCGTGAAAACGTATGTGAACGGGTATTTATATATCTATCTACAATCTTCGCTTAATGTCTAATATATATATATATATATATATATATATATATATATATATATATATATATATATATATATATTAACTTTGAGGGGATTAGATTTAGGGTCTAAAAAGCAGAGTTTATTTTAATATATTAGTAAATGTATTAACACAATTAAAAAGCAACAGTGCTCCTTGCAATATACGTATATAATAAGAGTGATAGGTATTAATATCTGATATTTTAATATTGAGTAAAATGATTCATAATTTTTAATTGAAAATCAGTTTCAAAAGGAAAAAAAAAAACATCAATAGTTTGTACGATCGTTTCGGAAACGATTTTTTATTGAAATAGAGAATATGGCTTGAACAATAATTAGATAAAAACAATTTTTTTTTCATATTTAGACCAAGTGTCCCAATCAGCAAAAAAGTGGGGCGGTTAAAGACAACAAAATTAACTAGCATTTTTGTATTCAGGCAGATATTCCTTTTCTCCACCCGTTTTTAAAGTTTATTATTTCCCTCTATTGCTTTGGCATGCTGTTAAATGTTGTTTCAAATTGTACAATAGTAATTTGTTTTGTTTTTTTTTTTTTTAAATATATTCATGACTGCGTTAGTATAGAGAATGTAAGTTTTCATTCATGGTGTATTTTATTTTGTAAACCTGATGTCTCTATCCTCGCTCATGACATTTGTAATAATTAGATTGGGTCTATGTCAATCACGCACACACGTACACACACACTTATGTATATATATATATATATATATATATATATATATATATATATATATATATATATATAAAGGGTGGGACGATAAACATTTCTTCCTAGAAAAGAAGAAATGACTCAATTTCCGTTTAATTTAACTCTTTTTTGTTGCAGTTGTGTACAAATTCTAAAATCGATAGAAGCTTTCTGTCATGTCGGAAAGTGATACAATGTTCAATGAGCGAGATTGGAGGTGTGCCGCTGTACAGCTCTTTATCTTTTCCGATCCAAGTTATGACAACAGGAATATTTCCAGCACCCCCAAATGCAAATCCAGGCCGTTGAACGCTTGGATACATAGCTCAACGGAGTTTTCGGCCAGGAATGGTATATTGCTTGGTTTAAAGTGAGGACTACATCATGCAACCGCACACCTTCGAAGTCGGTTTAAAAGTCAACACCAAAATGTAATTGAATGCGCTAAAATTGTGGTGATGCTCTTCTGTAATCTAATGACCGCTGGCAGATACAGGGTGTAGCAGAAGGACTCGGCGCCGACCCACAAGTCCAAGGATACCAAGTGTTTGGTTTCGAAGGAGTGCTACGAATTTGTAACCTTCTCTCGCTGCCCCCCTCATTATCCGACCAGAATACGCTAAACTGCTTCGTAGCCAGCCCAATCGCTGCCATACACCAAATATTCGCCGATTCACAATTAAATAATAAAGAGATACAAAATTGATCTTGAGAGAACGGGACACAAAGAATAATGACGATTATCGTGTATGAACTAAGTATATCATGAACAGTTTTAGATTGACTATAGTTAAGGCTAATAAAAAAAATCAAACCAACTGGTTGTATGTAAATCTTCTACTAATTTACTATATTATAATGTGACTTTTCTATAACGGTATTTGTAATGTTTATCTACATGCATTCCTGAGACAGTTGAATTTGATATATGATTGAACATTTTTGTGTTTTCCGTGATTAATGGCTATCTAATGACGAGAAAATTACATGATTAAAAGAAATAAGTTTCAGTCTAGTATATATATATATATATATATATATATATATATATATATATATATATATATATATATATATATATATACTCGGGTTTTTTTATATTCCAAAGTAATGGACTAATGAATTCAACGAGGTTGTTAGATAGTGCTCAATAAAAAGAGCTGATAATACTTGTTTATTGTTATATAAACATGCTCACATCCCGCTGCTACAAATAGCCACTTGTTTCAATCAAACAACAGATATCATCAGGCAGCGACTTGACTATTCAAAAGTTCAATGAATAATGGATTTTTATTTTAGGTAGGAACTCTTTAGAAGTTGGAGTTAAAAAACTTAAAACACAGAACTTTAATTAAAAAAAAAGTAAAAAAGGAGAGGCAATTTAAATAAAGTTAAAAGATTACAATGGGGAGAAAGTGATTGAGAAGAGAAAAAAAGGAATAGAGACAGAAATAGAGAAAGAAAATAGAGAGAAAACAAAATAGAGAGAAAAAGAAGAGAGAATATATATATATATATATATATATATATATATATATATATATATATATATATATATATATATGATATGGAGAAGAAAAGAAAAAAGATATAAATGGTTATTATAAAAAGAATAAGAACTAGAAGGGAAAGGAAAGAATAATGAGATCTAGTTAAATAGAGAAAGAGAGAAAGTCAGAATTTGACAGTATATATAAAAAGAAAAAGAAAAAGAAAAAGATTTGCGTGTCAACCAATTTATGAACAATTATACAATTCAGTAATGAAATATATTATTACAAATACAAACAGAGGATACAATCCAAGCGTCAGAAATGAACGTGTCAAAAAAGGCAGTGAATGTATTCAGCTAGCATATTTATCCTCTTACATACGTCCACGAGTAAAATCAACGCAATTCAAACATACGTCCACCATTAATTAGGCCCTTTTATGCTAAATGATATAAGTTTAAAGTTTTCGCGTTTTTATTAGATAAATATATGAATAAAAGAATAAAATAATGATAAAACAATATTAAACTTATTATTAATAACAATAAACATAATAGTAATGATAATTATAATAATAATAATAATAATAATAAAAACAGAATAAAATTAATATTTATTATCTTTTTAATATAACATATTTAGCCATAAGAGGGGATTAAATAAATTAAATAGGTCCAATAATTATAAATAAAAACTACTAATATTTATGTATATAAAAAGAATACAATACAAATATGTATATACACACACACACATATATATATCCATATATACACACACACATATATATACATATATATATACATATACATTCACATAAGTAAAGGTGTAACTATACTATTAAGTTGGAAGTTTAAACTATTTAAGTATAGATATAAAGTCATATTAAATCACAAAATAATACATTCAAGACCAGATTACTAATAAAACAGATACAAGTACACTTACCTATAAATATATAAATATATTCAGGCAAAAAATGTAATTAAATCAACGAAATACTCAAAAGTAGCGACGCACAGGTAGATAGTACCCAAATTAAAAATAATAAGATACATATGTATATACCCACAGAGAACCAACCGACATACAAATAAGCATATATATATATATATATATATATATATATATATATATATATATATATATATATATATATATATATAATCTTATGTATACACATACATACAAAAAATACACAAATATATGCACACAATCATATATTAATAAACAACAACGCACACACACATATATACTCACACATAAATATGTATAATTTACATAAATTATATATATATAGAAATACATAAGAATACAAATAATTTGGCAAGAGTACAGATAGATGCATACACATGGATTGAATAAACATGGGAGGGTATACCAAATGATATAGAAATATATAGATCTAAGTACACACGGTCATAAAATAAATACATAGACACATACATATACACATAGACACACAGGTATATAAGATAGGAGAAGTAAGGAATGAAATCAGCAGAGGAGAAAGTATATTAATAGTATTTTAATAAATTATAGAAATCAGTGACAATTTTTAATTTATTTAAATTTTATATCTAAACTAAATTACTTAAAAGATGGGTTTTATAATGTTTGCAATTAATTGAATTTTCGTGCTTCTTATTTAATAATTTATCTCTTTCTCTAAAAGTAAGTATAAATAATTTCTCATAAAGACATAGGTAGCAAGGCGAGTTTAAAGATGAAGAGGTTTTCGCTTGCTTTAAAATTTTCCAATTTACTATATGGGAGTAACCTTGCTCTACTAGTTCATTGTAATATTTAGACAAGGAAGTTCTATTTTTGTACTCATTATTTTCAAAAGAGCACTTGTGACCGGTAAATCTTTCTTTAAAATTGTTATTTGTCATTCCTATGTAATATTTTTTTCATTCGGATTTTCCTTAGTAGAAATAGTTGCTTGGTACACTACAGAAGTAATTTGACAATTTCCTTTAAGAGGGCATTTTGATTTAATTCTACAGTTACAACTTTCGGTAGCAATGGGTGTGCTATTTTTGTTTAATATTTTGTTATTATGTTTTTTAATCATTTTTTCAAGGTGTTCATTACAGCTATAACTAAGTTTTATTGTATTTTTATTGAAACTTTTATGTAGTATGTTATTAATAGGGAAGTGCTTTTTAATTAAGTTTAAGAATTTCATTCCTAGATTTGTTTTAAGTTTCAGATTAAAAGGGGGATTGTACCACAGGATTTTTCTCTTACGGTTTCTATTTGTGTTTGTGTTTGGGTGTGTTGGTTCTATAAACTCAATTTGGGTGTTTTTGTATCCACTATCCTTAAGGGCCCTGTTATAGAAATATTTATGTTTATTAAATGTTTCAAGATTGGAAGAATTGTCACTGATTCTTTTACTAATGGATTTGGGGATATGCCTAATGATAGATTTTGGGTGATTTGATAGGGGGTGTACATAAATTGGGTTTGAGTTTTCCTTCCTATATGGTTGGTAGATGCCTTTCCTTAAATCACAGTTCACATCCAAAAAATTTACACTTTTAACATCTGATATAATATCCACTTTTAATTTAATTCTACGGAATTCATTTAAGATAATCTTTTTGGTTCTTTCACATTTAGGGCCGTAGGATTCCTTGATGATCATCAGTCCATCATCACGATACAAACCTATATCCATGACATTGGATATTTGGTTAAGTTGTATAGTATGAATAGACCTACTAAGTCTGTCATTTCAGCCGAATCCAAAGACCCCATGGAAATGTCAAACAGGTCATTTTGATCTTTTTTCAACCACTGATCATTTCCACTCATTAATGTAGTATTTCTACATGTCCGTATAATTTCAATTTCAGTGTCTTTTATATCAGACAGGAGTTTAGCAAACTCCATCACCTCTTCGAATAGTTCCTTAGATATGGAGGGATAGTAATTCACAATATCGAATTGTAAGAAAGTACAATTCTTTTTATTATGTATAATAATTAGGTAAGTGTACTTGTATCTGTTTTTTTAGTAATCTGGTCTTGAATGTATTATTTTGTGATTTAATATGACTTTATATCTATACTTAAATAGTTTAAACTTCCAACTTAATAGTATAGTTACACCTTTACTTATGTGCATGTATATGTATATATATATGTATATATATATGTTTGTGTGTGTATATATGTATATATATATGTGTGTGTATATACATATTTGTATTGTATTCTTTTTATATACATAAATATTAGTAGTTTTTTATTTATAATTATTGGACCTATTTAATTTATTTAATCCCCTCTTATGGCTAAATATGTTATATTAAAAAGATAATAAATATTAATTTTATTCTGTTTTTATTATTATTATTATTATTATTTTTATAATTATTATTACTATTATGTTTATTGTTATTAATAATAATTTTAATATTGTTTTATCATTATTTTATTCTTTTATTCATATATTTATCTAATAAAAACGCGAAAACTTTAAACTTATATCATTTAGCATAAAGGGCCTAATTAATTGTAGACGTATGTTTGAATTGCGTTGATTTTACTCGTGGACGTATGTAAGAGGATAAATATGCTAGCTGAATACATTCACTGCCTTTTTTGACACGTTCATTTCTGACGCTTGGATTGTATCCTCTGTTAATATTTGTAATAATATGTTTCATTACTGAATTGTATAATTGTTCATAAATTGGTTGACACGCAAATCTTTTTCTTTTTCTTTTTCTATATACTGTCAAATTCTGACTTTCTCTCTTTCTCTATTTAACTAGATCTCATTATTCTTTCCTTTCCCTTCTAGTTCTTATTCTTTTTATAATAACCATTTATATCTTTTTTCTTTTCTTCTCCATATCATATATATATATATATATATATATTTTCTCTCTTCTTTTTCTCTCTATTTTGTTTTCTCTCTATTTTCTTTCTCTATTTGTCTCTATTCCTTTTTTTCTCTTCTCAATCACTCTCTCCCCATTGTAATCTTTTAACTTTATTTAAATTGCCTCTCCCTTTTTACTTTTTTATTTAATTAAAGTTCTGTGTTTTAAGTTTTTTAACTCCAACTTCTAAAGAGTTCCTCTCTAAAATAAAAATCCATTATTCATTGAACTTTTGAATAGTCAAGTCGCTGCCTGATGATATCTGTTGTTTGATTGAAACAAGTGGCTATTTGTAGCAGCGGGATGTGAGCATGTTTATATAACAATAAACAAGTAATATATATATATATATATATATATACATACATATATTTTAATGAAAATTATAGAAAAGTAAATAAAAACAATTAAATATTATTTGTACAATTCTAGATTGCTCCGCTGCCCAGAAACAACTATAAAATTAGACTTTTGGGGCAAATAAGTTAATTATTTAAAATATGTTTCGTAAATGCAACAGAAGAAACTGACTGCAAGTACAACAATAAAATCGGTAAAATAAATAGATATGTATATAATTATATCAACTCTGAAAGTCAATGTAATAGATACAAAATAAAAAGAAGGAACCCTATTAATGGAGAATGAAAGTCATTAATTTTTAAAACTTTTTAAATGCTTTTGTAGCGGAAGATATATTTAAATCTATGACGCCATCAGATTCTGACATCAGAAATTTTACGAGAACAACATTTCTTATGACAAGCATGCGCGGAACTTCAAAAGAATTAAGTGTCAGTGTAATACTAAAACACACCTCCTGTGAAATGAGTTTCTCCAAAGGCTACAAAAAAGCGAGGCTCGAATCGGTCAGCGAATAACTACTAAAGGTTGCTCTCATAGTGTGTTGAATGACCACCACTGGGAGACAAGGCCGGTTAACTGAAAAATTACGTCACACATAGTAGGCAAAGAAAAGAAGATCTGTTGAGCAGTCAGATTGTTGATAATGAAATGCAGTCTTTAAAACATAGAGGAAACATCTTTTAAATATATGAAAATGAAGAAATATAATACACACGATTTATACTTAAATAAAACTTCATTAAGTATTAATTAAAAAAAGAAAATAAATAATCAATTAAAGATGGAACATTTCTTCATAAATTAAATTTAATAAAGTAAAATTTAAGTATGAATTATGTTAGTTATATTTCTCTTTTTCAATATATTTTCTTATAAAATCACTTTTTAAAAAAAAAAACTCTAATTTATTATTTACAGTCGAACTCTTTAATAGATCTTTTGTTTTCTAACTACTTACGCCATTGTTTAATTAACAGTCTTTTTGTGGTCAGTTTGAGACGCGAACTAATATGTGGTGGTGTCGATGTCAGCAGCGGAGGAACAAGTCTCGATGTTGTCTGAGAAGCAAGCAATGAGGGGCAAAGATTAAGGTCCATTCCTATCCTTCACACATTTTTAAATGGCGCATTGTCGGTTGTAAATTTTTACATTAATGGACTAATCGCGTAGAGGTATTGTATATACCAAATGCAGGCAGTCACTAGTCTGTAAGATCAGATGTAAGGAATCAACAAGGAAAGTGCCCCCTGTTCTCACAGAAGTTTGCAAGACACTCACTTTCTGAGATCTGACTGATACTACTGTTTCGAGTCTGTACAAGGAGATATGCAATTTGGGTAAGAAAATCAACAGAGATGTGCGACGCATTTCACTGACGAAAATCAATACCCCGAGCTCAGTTTCAGTTAAAAAAAATATAACGGCCTTTAAAATATGTGCGCTCAGCATGTCAAAATTACTGGTCCATCTTTTACGATATTATCTCGTCGGATGACGAAGATCCATTGCTATATGAACGACTACATGACGAAAATTTATCAGTGTGATGCACCAAACGATCAAGGGTAGGATGAACTTAATGATGCAACAACAGAAAAAAAACGCCACTGAGGAAATTCGTGGAACGGCATCTCTAAGACAAAGTATCAGGCAAAAGTGGCCTGCTCTATATATTTGGGTGATATTGAGAGCAGAGGGGGCGGAAGAGGTAGGCTCAGAAGCAATTAAGAATTGTATCGGGAGAAAATGAGTTCGCCCAAGGGCTACGAATAGATGACGCCAGATTCATTCATCAGGGCACTGCCGAGGTTGATCTGGTAGTGTATCAAATCGTATCGATGGAATTGTTTCCATTGTGCCTAGTCGTGTCGATGGAAATGTTCTGGATAATGCCTAGTCGTGTTGATTAAATTCTTTCGTAATTTGTCTTGCCGCATTAACGGTTATGTTCGTGCTGAATCGTGCAGACGGATGCATTCCGTTTACGTTTTCGTTTAGTTTGTTTGAGAGTTATCGCAATCGTACTGCCACGTCGTAAAAAATATGTTTGTTATTAGGTCCGTCTCTCTCCCTCATGAAGCTACATTTATTCCCTTAAGAAGTCGTGTTTTATGCAAAACAATTTTTTAAGCAGATTTCTGACAGACAAAATATTCCTAATGTATTTTAGCTAAATTCAATTACATTTATTCAATAAAAGTCTAACTCTATATTAATTAGATTGCCACAATTAAAGTAGAATTAGAGATAATAGAATACGAGCTAAAATCTTTGGAGAATATTAAACACTATTTGCGGCAGCTAAAAGCTGAAGAAGAATCAACCACGTAATTTTAAAAACCCGTTTTAAAACCTTTTAAATACTAAATCCAAATCTTCCAGAGCTTGTTATATATTAATAAACTTATTTTAGACTTTTGTGAAAACATTAATGCGTATTCTTGTTGAAAATATTTTTAAAAATTACAAATGCAATGTATATGTTATTCTTCTGCAGTAACGGGAGTGCCCGTGTTTACCATTTTTGCAGCATTATTTTAAGTTAAATGTCTTGTCTAATGCATCACGTAGTAATAGGTGAATACTAGTGAGTTTTAAGAAGCGAATACATAGTGGCATATTAGTTACTCCTACTCTTAGATCCACTCGACCCTAAGTAGATTATGTGTAAAAATAATACATGATTTTCTAAAAGTCTTCTGAAAATTTCAAGTTGTCATATATTCTTAAATATGAATCGTAGGAAGAGCAAAGTAGTATCATATTGATAGTAAATAAATTAAGTTTGTTTAAAACGATTGTTTTTTTTTAAATTTCTTTTCGGCTCCAGTAATGGTGATAAGTGTTTTGTGTGCTTGAATATGCAAAACATTGAATCATTGCATTTCACAATTGTTCGTGGGGATTTGTGAAAGTATTTACCTATGTGCCTCTTATTCCAAGAGACGTGGATGAACTGAAGGTCCGAATAACAGAAGCTGTCAACAATTAAAACCGCAATGCTTGGACGCGTTTGGGAGAATGTGTCTATCGGCCTGATGTATGTAGCGTAACTAATAGTACTTACATCGAACATTTAATAATATTTCATTAAAAAAACTTGGGATTACAAGCTTTGTGAATATACCAGATGTGTTTTATATATTTAACAGTTCTAGAGATACTCAATCTCAAAATATGCCAAAGACTTTTGGAACACCCTATATGCGGTGTTAGCAATACTTTAATATATCAAATGTAGTTGGGAAAGATATTAGCTCTAAATCTGCTAAACTATTTCTTATGTGACTAAACATATTTTTCAACCATATTTTGTTGTAAAGGTAGAAATATAAAAACGATAATAAAATGAATAATATAGATCAATTACAAGTCGAAAGAGTGATAATTATTAAAAAGTTGATATTGATAGAAGCATGAAAGTTATGATTATTATTAATCATTATTTATGGGGACGTTATTTGATCATTACTTTTTGACTTTTAGAGGTGATTTTGCCCATATTTTATCAGGAGAAAATTAGTTATTTTACTACAGGTAAATGTTTGGATTGCTCTTTGCGAAATGCATTGTCCATTACGCCAGGCCGAAACCAATATTGCATACCTCATTTAACACTTAAACTTTTCCACATGCTCCACTATTCTTCTCGTCATATATTCTAACTCCAAAACGCTCTTTTGTACCTCGAAATAATCCGGGTTTGACAGATAACTGTATTTACAGTAAGACCAGATTTTTGAAGTCTTTGAAACATATTTTGTATAGATTTTCAAAAAAATAAACCCTTAATTACCAGTACTCTCCATCTACTATTAAACGAAGAGGTAACATATTATTTGCATTAACTCTTTATTACATATATGTAGAAAGCCACATTGCCTTCTAAAAATAGGAAACACATGGAAGTTCCTTATTATTATGCATACTCTGTTTGCAAATTGTTCTCATCTATCAGGAAAACGATCTCTTTATTTATTTGGTAAACACAGATGTTTATAGAGAAAATGATTAAACAAAAGCATTTTCGATTAATTTTTGCTTAAACCAAAATTTATAGCATATACCTTAGGAAAAACATAGATTATCATTTGCAGACAATTAACAAATAAAAATGTGGGAAAACAATTGAACATTAAACGAATTCATATACAAAATTGTGATCGGATTAATTATTACGATTAATACAATGACATGCAGGTGTGAAATATCTTAAACGGATTCTGTATTCTTTATGCCAAAAATCTTGAAACTATTAGGCATTTAAAGTAATGTGATGGGATTTGATATTAAATTATTTAAAAGTATTAATAGGCTTTTTTTTTACATAGACGTCACCAATTATCAAGGCCGATAGGCCACTCAAGGATAAGGGTTAAAGAGTGTAGAGTAGTCAAAAGGACAATACAGTAATCGATAGTAATGGAAGTTCGGTAAATTTGTGAACCTAAGTGGAACGGCTCATCAGAAACTTGTTCACGTTGGACTTGAAGACAACCATATTATAGAAAGCTGGAAAGCAGGAAAACGGAAGACAATTCCACAGGCGTGCAGTTCTAAGGAAGAAACTTTGATCATGGAATCTATGTTTAGGTTTAGGTACAGATAAAGAGTGGGGAAAATTATTGATAATGTTTTCAGCTAGTCTAGTGTTTCTTGTGAAAGTTTGGCGAGGGGGGCCATAGATTGAAGCTCAGTCGAACACTTTCCATGAAAATAACGATAAAGCAGAGACAAATTCGCAACATCTCTTCTGTGAGACAGAGGTTGCAGCGAAGAGAAAAGGACATCTCCCACCAAGCCCCGAAGTCTATTTTGAACTCTATCAATGCAGGACAAGTCTTTTCTAGCAGCTCCTGCCCATATGTGGCAACAGTACTCCATCCTTGGACGTATCTGGCTCTTATATAGATAGAGAATTGCATCAGCAGTGAGATATCTACTGGATCGATAGAAGGATCCGACCGTTTTTCCAGCGGCCTTGGCAACAGATTTGATGTACGTATTCCATTTAAGATCAGGAGTAAAGGTCAAGCCCAGAAGCCTGTCAAAACTTGAGGCCTCCCCAAGACGAGAGCCATTCATTTCAATTGATGCCAGATTGATGATGTAAAGATAGAAGCTTGGTTTTAGATGCTTAAAAGTAACCAGCCAATTCTTTTCCCCACTGTACAACGTGATCAAGATCAGAGGAGAGAGAATCGGAGAGAACTTGGTCGTTTACTGTCTTAGATGTGCTACCATAGATGGTAGTGGCATCAGCCAAAATGTCTACGAATGATGTAAGGATGTGATTTGGAAGATCATTAATGTAGATCAGGAAAAGAGTTGGGCCCAGGATCGACCCCTGAGGGACTCCAGCATTTATACTGTGAGCTTCTGATTTTTGCCCATCAACTACTACTCTTATGAACCTATCAGAGAGAAATGATTTAATAATTGAGAAGACATTTCCAGCAATACCATAGCTGGAGATCTTGTGAAGTAAACCTTTATGCCATACCCTATCAAAGGCCTTTGATATGTCAAGAGCAATTGCCCTAGAAAGGTTGCATCTGTCGAGAGATTCGCTAATCTTATGAGATATAACTGTAAGCACATCTGCTGTAGATCTAGCAGAACGGAAACCATATTGTGTGTCACTAAGAAGGTTATTTTTGCTTTAAAACAAAATAAAATTTTGGAAAAGACACATTGAAACATTTTAGGCTTACATTACCTTGACGTACCATGTGACAATAAAAACACTTGTGTGTGATATAACACAGGGGGTATGAGTTGACGTAAATATATGCATGCACAAAATAAATATCATTTTAATGGCATCCGTATTAGTCTAATGTAAACCTTGTACGTACTTTATTAAATCATTTTTAATATAAAATCGCCCAATTACCGAAAATCGATTTTTCATTCAACATTCATATCAAAGCGCTAGTTTGGAATTATTTTTGGTCTTTTTCGGGCTATAATCAAGTCGTTGTATATTCTTCATCGAATACCCTGAGTTGAATTCTGTTCTCGATAATTTTCATACTTATATTGAGAGTGTTGATTGTATTAACGTTCATGGTAAATTGCGATGTAATGCATATCCCTGCTTTATTAGTCGAGCAAGTAACTGCTCGGAAAACAAAAGGTTACTTGCAGCCTACTATATTGTAATGATGCCGTAGGTACTGCTAAAATAACACATTTTTAATTTTCTCACCAAATATTTAATGAATTCTTTTGGAATAGTTATAATAATAATCGCCATGTTCTTCTGTTCCATTTCAGATATTATATAGAGGTTCCGACACTATACAAATCTTATTATTTGCAAAAGTCCAAGAGCGATCACCCACTTGACCACCTTGAGTGTTAAGTTTAAGGGTATTTTTATCGTTTATATATATTTGAAAAAAAAAAAATGATTAGTCATGTCACGGGATGTGACGTCAGCTCCCTCTGTCGTGTTATTAAAATCCAGAGGGGCATACTAATTTCGAAAGAAAAATTGACAGAAGGTGTCATGTTCCAAAAATCACATGGCTGAACAGTTGATTCCAAAAGTCAGGTAAATTAATGAAGTGCGCACTAGGGGCTTTATTGTAACATTAAAAAAATCACGTAAAGTCCCTGGAATGTTGAAAGTGATACTTCCCTCGGGAATTCATGTTGAACTAATGGTTGCCTAATCCCTAACCGCGTTAATGGTGTTATGTATTAATTTACCAAACAAGTATATTTATGGCATGTATATTTTTAATAGTGGGGTGGAAGGAAATACACCAGTCCCGGAAATAGCTGAACTCGATTACGAGTTAACATCATTAGAGTTCATGTATATTTTTATAGTGGGGTGGGGGATATTAAGTTAGTCCTGGAAATGCCAGAAACCGTTCACAAGTAAAAATTACTATATGTCATGTATATTTGTAACAGTGGGGTAAGTTAGTGCCGGAAATGTCAGAAACCGTTTACAAGTTTACACTACTATATTTCACGTATATTTTAAACGTGGGGTGGGGGATATTAAGTCAATCCCGGAAATGACAGAAACCGTTTACGATTTAACATTCCTATATTTTATTTAGAAAACCATTCTTAATATTAGGAGGTTTTCTTTAAATCCTTTGAACTTACACCTAACAATTAAATAATACTTAATATAAGCAGGAGGATATAATTTTACTCTTATGAAATACGGACCGTGCTGAAATACACACGTTATTATGTATAAAGCCTTTCTTAATATTCGGAGGGGATCTTTTTAAAAATCTTCTGTATTACACCTAACAATATAAGGCAATTAATAATTCTGATTATAAGGAGGATCATGGAATACGGACCATGCTGAAATACACAGGTTATCATTTAGAACGCCATCCTTAATATTGGTGGGTTAATCTTCTGTACTTCCACCTAACAATTAAATAATTCTTAATACTAGGCAATTTAATAATTCTAAATATTAGGAGGAGGATAGTATTTTACTATTATGGAATATGGACCGTGCCAAAATACTGTATTTAGAAAGCCATTCTTAATATTTGAAGGGGGTCCTATTTAAATCTTCTCTACTCCCACCTTACAATTAAATAATCCTTAATATAAGGCAATGAAATCATTCTAAATATAAAGTATAGTATTTTACTATTATGGAATACGAAAAGTGCTGAAATACTAAAGTTATTATTTAGAAAGCCATTCCTAATATTGGAAGTTGATCTTTTTAAAAATCTTCTGTACTTACACCTAACAATAAAATAATTCTTAATATAAGGCAATAAAATAATTCGTAATATAAGGATGGGGTAGCATTTTACTATTATGGAATACGGGCCGTGCTGAAATACACACGTTATTATTTAGAAAGTCATTCTTAATATTGGGAGGATATCTTTATTACATTTTCTGTACTTACACCTAACCATTAAATTATTCTTAATACATCGCAATTTAATATTTTTTCATATGAAGATGGGGATAAAATTTAACAATTATGGAATACGGATCGTGCTGAAATACGAACCGGAAGAAAGCTTCATATGCCTTCCCGTAGTGATGTATTCTACACTAGCTGAAGTATCTGGCGTTGGCAGGCTGTATATGATATATTTAAACATTTTGGCCCCATACATTATGAAAAAATAGATTAAACTAAACATAAATTCGTAATGACTGCTTGTTCTACACAACCCATGTAGTAGGAGCAATATGCGCATTTTAGTTTAAAGAAGTCTGATCAGTATATCTAATAGTTTTCTTTTTATAGTTTTATTTTTTATCTATTAGTCCTTCTCTGAAAATATTATGTAAGAATTGACATTATTATTTTATATCTTAATGTATATTATGACAATTGTTTACCCCTCTTTTCTTTATGTATATTATACACATGATGACTGCAACGTCTTATCAGACGAGTGACACTCCCTCAGACATTTAACATCCATGAGCCCAAATGTCTGAGGGAGTATCTATACAAATATGATGTTACAGAGTCTTAGCTTTGTACGCCAGCTAAGTCTCTCTCTCGGTTCAAAATGTTGAGATCCAGCAACAAGCAAGAGCAAGATAGCCAGCAACAAATTAAACTGCAGACCAGCCTTATGCGGGTACTGGTCTTCCGCTTTATGTTTTTTTTTTAAATCAGAGATTTGCTTCTCCTAGAAAGGTTGCCTTCACCACGGCTTACGGGATCCCTCTCCACCCCAATACACATATATACACACACACACAGAAATATACACGGTGCTAGTTGGCCGTTGACCCAGAAAAAGAGTTCATTCGCCCGTTGAACTCTATTATACACATACACACACACACACACACACACACACACACATATATATATATATATATATATATATATATATATATATATATATATATATTATATATATATTGTGTAAGCAAAATCTCGACTTCCAAAAAGTGTATTTTATCACCTCTACAGAATGGAATCAACGGTAATCCATTTAGGCCGATCTTGTGGAGAAAAACCCAGCATGTCAAATGTTATAAGCTGTATTCAGATGCCGTGCTGTCATTGGATACTCAATTACTTACTTCCTCTCACTAATAGGCATGGGTTACTAGCAGCTAAACGTGCCTATCATATTCTATCTGTTATAAAGGGAGCATTAAATTATACCCGGTCGATGACATTTCTATTAAATAATTAATACATTAGGAAATGCTAAGGATGCTATCTTTTGAAGCCGTTGACATGTAACATAGGAGATTTGTAAATACAACTATCTAAATAAATACGGTATCTGCGAGACGTACAATATAAACACAAATAAGTTGCCGATAGTCAAAACTGCCTATGTTGCTAAGAGTGCCAGTATCGCTTTACTCTACGAAAATGGAACTGATACATGTTTGTTTTTTAAATTTTGTTACTGACCAGAATGTATCATTTTGGAGAGCTGGTTCTCCTCCCCACAATAAAAACCGTCCTACTATATATATATATATATATATATATATATATATATATATATATATATATATATATATATATATATATTATTTTTTTATTACATTTTCACCCCAAACAAGGCATATTGCCACTTTGTTGTAGGGGGCTACTATCATGGACATAAACATCAAGGATACTGTGTAGGAAGTTTGGCAGCAAGATGTCGGTTCATGTTGCATTTGAACTTCTGCATGTCAGTACAGTCAGGGAAGCAGGGACCCGGAAGGGTATTCCGAAATCTAGCTGTTCTGGGGAAGAAAGTACTGGAGTAAAAGGTTTTCTTGCATCTCGGGGTCTGTTGTCCAGTGGCTGGAATATACATTCTGAGATAAAAGTTAGGATATCTGCTGTGGAACGGGCTTGCCTAAATGCATATTGTTGGTCAGTCAGAAGTGTAGCATCTGTAAGGTGATGGACTAGAGCTTGGTTAATTATGGTCTCAAATATTTTGGCGAAAAGTGGGAGGAGGCTAATTGGGCGATAATTTACTGTGTCAGTTCTTTAGCCAGAATTCTTGCAAACTGACACTACAGAAGCAGTTTCCCAGCAGGCAGGAAAGGAAGATTCATTAAGGCATTTGTTGTAAAGTTTGGAAAGAACTGGTGCTATTCGGCGGCGCACTTTTTTAAATAACTCAGCCGGGATGAGATCAGGTCCACATGCTTTTGCAGTGTCAAGGTTTCTTATGATAGCATGCAAGTGAGCATGAGTGATTTTCAGATCGTCTAGTGTGGAGTCTGTCTGCAAAGGAAAGTCAGGGATGGGGTGATTCGCAGAGTCCAGTGTGGAGTTGGAGGCAAACCGTCTGGCAAGCATGTTAGCCTTCTCAGTTGCTTAGCAAAACACCTCATGATTGTTGGATAGTTGGAGAATTGTTGATTGCCCATTATTTACTACACTGTTGTAGATTTTCCAGAAGTCTCGGATTCAATTTCTGTGCTTCGATGCGTTTTTGGATGGTTTCAGTAAATTCTCTCCAAGCTGTCGCTATTTCTTTCTTACGGATATTTCTGGCTTCTATGTACTTCTGTCTGGTTGAACTGAACATGTCGCTTAAATTTGCGGTACGCATGCTTCCTTTGCGCATGGCAGCTGCACAAGTTGAAGTGAACCATTTGGGGAGAGTGTGGTTTGCTGTAGAATTTGCGTGTGGGAACATGTTGCCGCTTTGAACCATTCAGTGGTCTGATTTGCGCAATATTCAGCAGGAAGTGAAAAAGTATTTCACCATATAGCGCCCCTGATTAGGTCGCTAATGACTTCCCAGTCAGCCTTTTTATAATATCTCGTTGTTTTGAGCAGTGACTCTTCAGTTATGGTTCTAGAGTTTCGGGCGATTTCAACCATTACAACTGCATAATCCGCGTTTCCAAGAGTTATGTGGGCATTCGTTACACAATAATCGGGAACTGTGGTCAGAAACAGATCTAAAAGTGGTGCATGTTGTTCTTGCTGCTCTGAGAAACGAGTTGAAGCGTAATCATCTGTGATAGTGAATAATATATAGAGAAGTTACGTGTTGTGGTACCAGCTGCGTCTGTGTAAGTAGAAATCCAAGCCAGTTGCTCTGTTGGACATTGAAGTCACCAAATACATGCACTTGCGCGCTAGTGTTGAGGGAAATGTTGTATCAATGCTGCCAGAGAGTTTGTTTATTAGGGTACAGTTCTGGGTCGAGGGAGATCGGTAGAGAAAATAAAAGTAGCTAATGTTATGTTGTATGTTAAGTCTAATGCACATACAGGCTTGATCGTCCGATTCTTCTTTAGTTTCTCGAGTCAAGGCGATGGTGTTACGAACGTAGACTCCAAGCCCATGCATATGTCTGCCAGAGTCCTTACAGCAGAGTGTGAGGTATTCTGGCATGTTAAAGTAGTTAGTGGGGATGGAGGAGTGTAGGTTAGTCTCACTTAGTGCTAAGATATCAGGGGTGTTTGTTAGGAGAAATGCTTCAACATCATTTAAATTAGTTCTAAGCCCACGGATGTTCGTAAATCCGATCCTCAAGTGAGAAGGCAGGATGTATTTGTTTAAGTATTGCCAGTCGAGAACAGCAGCCAGGAACTGTCTATCTGCTACCCTCAACATATCAGATGATGGCCAACCCAATCTGCTTTCACTGGCATTACGGTATTCACGCAATCCAATGTGCCGAGTTTAAGGGTTGGGGTGTGTCGGGAGTGGGGGAAAAACGGCGTTCATTGCCCTAGTCAGGAACCAAGATCGACCACCAAGTGTTTCAGTCGACTCCCAGTGGTTCGACCTATACGCCTGGCTAATAGACAAAGAAAGAGTATGGAAGACGGGCGATAGACAGTGCCTATCTACTTATTAAGCCGTTTAGGTGTGCAGACCGGTAATTTGTTTGAGTCAGCACCTCTAGGAAGATTGTCATCCAAGACTGGATATGTCTTCCTCCCGTTAGGTTTAGCTTCAGAGTTTTCCTTCTCCTAGACGGATGAACTGGGAAGATCTACGGGTCCATCAGTACCGAGAGGGTGTGTCCCGCGCCTGAGTCCTAATCCAGTTATTTCTGCGACCCCGCGAGGGTGGTTAGTGTTGTTACTGGGTTAGTTTATAAAGTTTATATATCTACTGAGAGATTATACTCCTCAAAGTGATTACGGGACCTTGCCATTTTATGGTTTGTTACTGGAGGAGGAGTTGAGTAAGAGTTCATGCAGTGTAAGCAGCTATATTTGCAAACAGGTATGTTGGAAGGAGTTAATATGGCTTAATGTTTTTCCTTTAAATTTATAATTGAGAAGATGAATAAATAAAAAAATAAGTAAAAAATAAAAGTAAAATTAAATTTTCTTTCTTTTATTTTTATGTTGGCTTAGGAATAGGATAATACGTTACAGAATGGACTGATATTCCGAATTAACTAAAAAGTGTTGTACAAGTTCTGGATATTTTAGCTTGCAAAAGGGTTATGTATATTCAATAGATACAAGTAACGGCATTTTGATAAGTACAATATAGTACAGGTGGAAGTAAATTAGACGCTATGTCGTCTACATGCAGCTTGGGGAGTAGGGCAGATTGTTAGTATTCAGGAGAGGGTTAAACTTACATAATACAGTAGAATTAATTATTAGAATTTTGAGTATCACTTAAAGTTTAGCCAGAAGAAGAAAAAATTGTTTTTAAATTTAATTTTACATGCAAATCAGACATAGACAGGGGTGTGTACCGTGATGAGATAAAAACTATTAGTGTATGGTGCGCTGGGATTCATAGTAAAATACAGTCAGTTTGGTACGGCTCAGTAAAAGTCCTAACGCCGTAGCTAATATCACTGTGTTCAAGTTACAAATATAATTGAAAGTAATACAATGTTCAGCGATTTTATATAGCTAGCATGGAAGCAACTTTTCAATAGAAGCGAGATTAGAGTAATAGATATTAAGTATACTACTTCATAAAGTTCTAGCCTTCTATATAGGAGATAATAATTACTGGTTTGTGGAACATTCTGGAATTTTGCCTTTTATCGCTTGTTTACTTGAATATAGCATGGGTGCGCAGTGGTTTGCCCCTTTCAAGTTTGTGGTGGTGCGTGGCAATTTTCATCTAAGTTTGTAAGACAAAAATAAACAAAAATATACATAACTAAAAGAAATAGAAAGACACAATTATAACGATCCCCCATGGTACATTTGTTAGAAGTTAAGATGAGTTTTTAAGAAAAAAAGTTAGTACTTAGCTCGTTCCGGTTTACTTCTTGGCCGAATGACAGTATGGAAATGTATTTTAGAGAAAGAAGAGGATATATATATATATATATATATATATATATATATATATATATATATATATATATTGTCGTTTACAAGGAAAATCAATTAAATGAATTATGATGTTATAATTATGCATACAAAAAGCAAAAATAACGCAAATGATAATGCTGAGATATTTCATAAATTCACTAATTATGTTGGAAGTCATTTACATAATAATCACAAATCCACCTCCTTTTAGTAAAGAAAACACACAGCTTCGAAAAATACATATATCTTAATTTACATATTAAGAGAAGTATGCAATTCTAAATTTTGGAGATGAGATGTGAATGTCTGTGTTATGTTGATTAAACGGACTATTATTCTCATCTTCGGTGTTATTAGCACAACGTTTTGGTCGATGCAACCTGCGACTTTCTTCCAGTATCTTTTAGAAGGAAAAGAGGGTTGGCTCTTCATTACAAAAACACAAACCGTGGGTTCCAGAATTGGTCCGTAGATCATAAAGAAGGTTCAATTTTCAGGGTAAACTAACTTATTTTTCAAGGGTTTCCTATAACTCAATTTTTCAGCATGTCTATACTAATTGTTAATAGTAGTAAAAAATGTTTTACGAAACAGAGGATCGATACCCAAGCGAATTAAAAAAAACTCACACAAAGAAGAGAGGCAACTCTAAAGAATAAATGAGTTTTTTTTTGTTTTATGCAAAGCTACCTCTTTTGGCTGATCATATGATATCGTTTCTTTTTCTGTGATTTTGCAATAAGAGGCGTTCAAATACAGTTTAGTTCGATGCTGGTATGACAACTGATGTTGAAGAGAAATATGTGTTTTACATCATCATAAAAACTCTATGAATGTGTGCATTTTAGAGAATTTACTGACATTTATTCAATTATATATGTATATATATATATATTATAATATGTATATATATATATATATATATATATATATATATATTACAGCAGATATTATTCAATACAACTGAGATATTAAAATTATGATTGTTTGATATAATTTCGATTTTCTTTTTCCACTTTATATCAAAATCGAACATTAGAGCAAGGGAATATTTTATATAATTTAAATATATTCTAGGAGAATGTATCTCCTAAAATAAAAGTTGTACTAATATATACATTAAAATCCAACAACAAAATATTCGATCTGTTTTCAACATAATTTTAATCGACTTATTTTTCAACATAATTTTAATCGACTTATTTTTCAACATAATTTTAATCGACTTATTTTTCAACATAATTTTAATCGGCTTATTTTTCAACATAATTTTAATCGACTTATTTTTCAACATAATTTTAATCGACTTATTTTTCAACATAATTTTAATCGACTTATTTTTCAACATAATTTTAATCGACTTATTTTTCAACATAATTTTAATCGACTTATTTTTCAACATAATTTTAATCGACTTATTTTTCAACATAATTTTAATCGACTTATTTCAACATAATTTTGATCGACTTAGATTCAACATAATTTTAATCGACTTACTTTTCAACATGATTTAAATAGACTTAGTTTCAACATAATTTTAATCGACTTAGTTTGCAACATAATGTTAATCGACCTAGCTTTTTACATAATTGTAATCGAATTAGTTTTCCACATAATTTTAATCGAATTAGTTTTCAACATAATTTAAATCGACTTAGTTTACTACATGATTTTAATCGACTTAGTTTGCAACATAATTTTGATCGACCTAGTTACAAACACAATTTTAATCGACTCAGTTTAAAACATAATTTTAGTCGACTTAGTTTCAAAATATTTTTCATCGACTTAGTTTATACCTAATTTTACTTCACTTAGTTTTCAACATGAATTTAATCGACTTAGTGGTCAACATAATTTTAATCGACTTAGTTTTCAACATAATTTTAATCTACTTAGTTTTAAACATAATTTTAACCGACTTAGTTTTCAACATAATTTTAATCGACTTACTTTCAACACAATTTTAATCGACTTAGTTTTCAACATAATTTTAATCGACTTAGTTTTCAACATAATTTTAATATACTTAGTTGTCAACATAATTTTAATCGACGTAGTTTTAAACATAATTTTAATCGTCTTAGTTTGCAACATGATTTTAATCGACTAAGTTTTCAACATAATTTTAATCGACTTAGATTCAACATAATTTTAATCGACTTAATTTTCAACATAATTTTGATCGACTTAGTTTTTACCTAATTTTACTTGACTTAGTTTTCAACATAATTTTAATCGTCATATTTTTCAACATAATTTTAATCTACTTAGTTTTCAACATAATTTTGATCGACTTAGTTTCAACATAATTTTCATCGACTTAGTTTTTACCTAATTTTAATCGACTTAGTTTTCAACATACATTTAATCGACTTAGTTTCAGCATAATTTTAATCGACTTAGTTTTCAACATAAATTTAATCCACTTAGTTTTAACATAATTTTAATCGACTTAGTTTTTACTACGCACAAATATTACTTATTTAACATATCACTTAACTACATACACATGATGAGGTTATGAAAAGGGACTGGCCCAAGTAAGAAGAAACCAAAATTAGATAAGTTTGAAAATTATATTATGAAATTGCTAGAATCGAACCCAGTAGGAAAATGTAAAATTACAAGAGTTTTGCAATCCTAGAAATATAGAACGAGTGTCATTGGTCGTGCAAATCGCTACAAATTATTAATCTCAGAGATAGATATTTGATTTATAAATATAGTTCATTGTTCGTTCTTTTAGAAATAACTGGATATTAAATATGTCAGTTAAAAGTATGAACAATACGAGTTTTAGAAATAATTAACAAAATAGGTTAAAAGATGTACAATTAAATTTAGAAATGTATTTTATTTATCAGAGGTGTATAGATACATGTGCCGAGGGCACGGGTTAATTGAAACGTGATGTAGTCACATCGGTTGACAACACCTCTGACGTCAAAAAGAAAGGAGGTTCTCAATATATTAATAGAGAGGTCTAAGTTAGAGAAGAGTAAAAGAGACACTCGGACTAACAGTGAGAAACAGAGACAGTGAGCTCGAGTGGGCCACACTGGGAGCTGACTCTTTTTGGGGGGGGTAATGGAGGAAGATAGGGCAATGTAATTGAGAAGGTTTGAATCCTTTACAATCGTCGTAATCCAGCTTGCATAAATACAGGGTCGTCTAATATTTGTAAACTTGTCTCGTCGTCGTCGTCGTCGTCGTCCTTATAACTAAAAGGTAAATATGTGTTTCCTGCCACTTCTTAAAGCAACTTTGTATAATCAGCTTCAAGTATTCATTGACAGGCTTGTCCATCATCAGTAATGATTCTTTCCCTCTGACGTAAAAGTATATAAATGTCATTATCATCTTTATTCCAAGTGTCAGGTATATATGTATCTCTTGTTATGAATGTCCTGTGTTATACAATATACACTGTCTAATATGATCCCTTCTCTACACAACAATGATGAGCTTAAGAATTGCATTAACAATGCCCAATAGGCTGAACACCAACAACGACTAACGGATATTACTGAATGACTTTACAAAATACTTAATCTCTCTATATAATGGATCAAACAAGATAGCCTTTTGTATAAACAATTCTTAATCTTGTATTAATTAACGTATCAAGGACAATTTAATCGTCAAACAAAAAACTGGCATAGAATGTCGCTATGAACGCATTACCAATCTAGAAAATGAAAGAAACAAATCACTACTAATTCTAGTATTGTAATATTCTCTAAGCGCAGTCTATAGAATCTCAATTTGATTAAATGAAATGAACACTCTAATTAAATATTAACCCCTAATCTTAAAATATTGAGAACGAAATCTGTAACATTCCCAATATAGTTATATAGCAACCGATAAAATCAATTACCGTTGCCTTAAATAAACTTGAATCTAATAAACAACTTCCAAATAAACTTAATAACCATACGAATTCAGACAAATAACGATAATTATACAAACTTTTGAACAAACTAATTACAGGAAATGAGACACAAATTGTTAAGTATCAACTCATTAAAATAATTGGAGACTATGAACTTAGCTTCTTATATAGGACGACCAAGATTTATTCCCTTCTTTATCCTTCTATATCCTTAATTCTTACTCCTATCTATCGTTTTATAACAACATTAAACGAACTTAATATCCTGCATATTCCAATAAATATACAATTAATTGGACAGATAAACTAATAAAATTTATAAAAACAACGCGACCAGAACACAAACTCATTACTTCTCTCGGTGTAAAACGCATATTTGCTTATGTACCTATAATAATTAATATAATTATTAACAACAATTTACAATAATTCGTACCTCGCTCGACTTAATAGAAATCATTTTCGGGGTGTATTTTAATCCGCTGAAACGTTAAATGTGCACTTTCTCATCTTGTATGAACGAACCAATAATATTAAGCATCTCATGATATGCTTAACTCTTCTACAACTACTTTTACATTACTCCTCTGTAGACAGTATAAACTGCTTTAGTAAGACCAACAAAGATCATGTACATTTTTCGATTTTCTCTCGTGCTTTTTCAGATAGCTAAGGTATTGAAAAGATCATGCCTAATGTACTTTTTCATGTATATAGTGGATTGTGTACTTTTCAGGAGTTAAAAATTATGTTAATTAATTGATATTACCGTTCATATTTTCAAGTAATTATGACTGCAAGTCGTAGCACGTTCGAACGTTGAAGATATGATACACTTCCACCGCCAATCAACAGTGTACGACAAGTCTAGCATTGTCTCAAAATGATATTTCCGTCAACAGAAGAAATCTTATTCGTACACTGTGCCGAACCGTAAGTACATTGTAATCGGAATGTTTCACTTTGCTTCGTATATCATAATCTCTACATATAATGATTGAGAACGTTTTCCTTTCTTGGCAACCCATACACTATACTTTATTTGCCTTAGAGCAGCCTGGGCACCTTATGTGCGTTTACTGTTTATCATATCATTCCAGAACTTATAACAATGTTTTATGTTAAGGTATATCCATGTCGTGCGTTTGATTAATGAGATGTTTTGCTTCAACATTTTTGTCATCAAACTAGTCTTTATTTTCAAAAAATCAGAAGTGCAAGAGCATCTCAGAATGCAGCTTGGACTACGTTCCTTAATAATACTTCCCCGCAAATTCCAGCGTTCCTAGAAATCAAAACCGAAATGTAAGGGGACATCGATTCTGTTTTAGAAAAGACTCATGTGAAGATTTAAATAACTAAAGCTCGATACTTTCAGGCACTGTTCATTTCTATAGCTTAATTTAGTTTAAAATCAACTGATACGATACAATAGAGGGAATCGTAAGACATAAAAAGATGCATTATAAATTCGAATCATCAAGAAGTTTTCCATATTCTGTCTTTCTGTCACATTTCGGTCGGAAATATATGTGGAAAGAACGAAAGAAATTAATGATGTTCGGATATAATGGGGAAGCCAATTTCTGCCACAAATGTCCTTCCTTTATGTCTACTGTATTAAATCTTTCGCCGAACCATTTGGAATTTACATAACAAATCATCCCCAGAAATCAAAGAACAACATATTCAATGTTTTTCATCAGAGTTTTTTCTCCTTGATGCCTGCAGGAAGCACAACTGGTGAAAATTTTCAAGTAGGGTGAAGTGAGAATTACCATACTTTTCCAAATATTGATACTTGAAAAATCTGAGAGGAGAGTTCATAGGTGCTATACATTGGAACTGTGAAAGGTTGTGGCGTTCATTTTATACACACCTGCCTACCTACTAATTCATATATATGTAAATTTCTCTGTCTGTCTGTCTGTCTGTATCTCTCTCTCTCTCTCTCTCTCTCTCTCTATATATATATATATATATATATATATATATCAAAAGTACCCCTCGTTGACTGTGTTCAAAAACAGCCTACAGAAATTGGACTCTGATTTATGAAAGTGTGATAGGTTATGAAACGGGAGGTTGTAAAGAGATAGCTTCGAATTTGGGGTATCAAAACCAAAGGAAAATATGATAAAATTAAAAATAAAATCGAAAACCCCCATAGTTTGTTATGTTATACCTGTAACCACACTGACACACTTATCACAATATTCTCTGGATCTATATTAAAAAAAAAACTTGTTAAACTTTGTGACATATTTCCAGTCTATGGAGGCCAGGCGCGAACGACCACGCCATAATTTTATTATACAATATTTCTTTAAACTGAAACATAATTTTCAATTATACTTACGCAGATAGATATGAAAAGTCTTTATTAAAGTGTGGTCCTATTTCCGGTCTATGGAGGCCAGACGCAAACGCAGACCCCAAAATTGTATTGTACCATCCCTATTTATGTTAAAACATACTTATCCAAGTATTATTATGTACATCTATATAAAAAACACTTGTAAACGTTTTTTTTTTAACTTTAATTTTTTTTATTTCCATACTTTGTGGACAAGCGCGTACGCAGACCCAACAATTTTAATGAATAATCATTATGCCAGATCAAACATACCCATTCTTTTGTCTCGATACATTGATAGTCAACCATATAGGAGCCTATTCGTGACCAGACACGCACACAGACGTTCAACTTTACATATTTTCTTTTAACAGTGAGAATTGTATTTATTCGCGTAATGTTATTTTCAAAAAAAGTCAGATATTTTATAAGATTGTAATATTCAGGTATTACTGGGATGTTATACTCCTAGGTGCAAACTATTTAAAGTGCATTGGTACGATGATAATGACAAAAACCACTGGAGAGGTAAGAGATCGGTGATTTTTCCTGTAATTATTTTTGTGCCTAAAATGGAGGTGCGTGCTCTTTGTAATGATCTTTGATCAGAATAAAAAAGTGAAGTTGTTTTAATCAGAATGAAGGATTTTGCATCAGGAGACAATTTTAGGACAGTTATGTTGATCAGTACATTTATATTTCGTCGTTTATTGGCGTCTGGCGTTTATGTTTAGTTTTTTTTTTTTAATATGATGCATTTCTTAAACACAAATTTCGAACGATGTTCCCATGTGAAGTTGTTCGATAAATATTTTAGCCGGATTGTTTTTTGGTTTCATATTGAAGCTGTTCCATTTTATAATTATTTAAAATATTTTTATATACTTTTTATATTTTTATTATATTTTTTAATTTAAATATTTATTTTATAGTGTATTTAAAAAGTCTTTTTTAACTTTAAATAGCATTTCTATTGATAACTGCTCAATTTGAAGGAACGTCGTTTACAAAGAGGCTTCGCCTAAACATCATATACATTTTGCTTAACTCCCACGTTGTGAATCCATCAAGTAAGTAATCAATAAGTCGACATGTATATGTATTTTGCCCCCAACATTGTAATTAGCTGCCACCTAAATTGTCAATTGGCTTGAAGTATACACTGTTTAAATTTTGTTCGAGATGTATTTAATACAAATGTAAACTGTATTAAGTAATGTATTCGCCTTGTTTGATTATGGTAAATTGTTTTACATCTTATACATATATTTTCTGTACTGATTCTTGTTGTTTTTTTTTTAAATTAAACATTAATTTCCATATGGGTAGATAAAATTCGTAGCTTCAATTCATCAGTTGCGTTTAACTGCATATGATTTTTTACTTATCCTTTCATGAAAATGTTTATCTCCTTTTTATACGTTTAACGTCATGTAAAACGACAGTTTAAAAAATGTTTCTTGAAACAGAAAACTTTTGATATTACATTGCTATTAACTACACATCACGTTACCTATTATGTTG
The DNA here is from genome assembly GCF_053919585.1 of Euprymna scolopes. Classification (NCBI taxonomy): domain Eukaryota; kingdom Metazoa; phylum Mollusca; class Cephalopoda; order Sepiida; family Sepiolidae; genus Euprymna; species Euprymna scolopes. The sequence goes on along the minus strand of NC_136491.1, from coordinate 79,520,956 downwards.
GCATATCACTAGTGTTGTGAGACGATGGCTTATTAAGAATGTGCTTGCGGAGTTGCAGCCAAACATGAATTTTATGTATAAGAACTTTCTAGAAATGGGCGCATTACCAAACCGAAGAAACATTAATTCCTTCATTTTTCTGCCGAAAACCTAAACAATGTATATAGATTTTATCAAGGAACCTCTATGCAGATGATATTATTGGATTTGTGGAAAGGTATATACGAATATATGTTGAACACACATCTTAAGTAATTAGTCTTGCTATTCTATTCATAGTTGTCGGTATGCGCATATTATGTTCATCTTTTAACTAAGAATCTTATTGAAAACTTTACATTACTTTAAGATGCATACAAACCAGCAAGTGATAAGATGATGTTAATGAATCAATTCAGAAATCAACGCAGTTGGACGTCGTTCATGTGTTGGAAGTTAATTTCCTATATTACAATTATCCGTTGCTGTTCGTTTTAATAATAATTAACTTCCGCTTGTATGGTTTTACAAGAGGAATTGTAGACTATGTAGTAGAATATTGAAATGAAACAATTCGGCCAATCACAGACACATGAATATTTCAATAAAACGCTGCAATGTGAACATATTTTCAAGAGTCTGATATTTATATTTAAGCATATCAAATCTACAGCAATGTGGTATCGGAATCAATTAATGAAGCGTACAATTATTCAACTATTGAATGGAAATATTGGCTTAGTTTCAATTCTTTGTAGGAAAAGTTGGTTTTGCTCTTATTCATCGACGCCAGTAAGATATCGATCGTGTCCAGCACCGTGTCTAATTGCGGGATCGGTGCAATAGTTCGCGTGCTTGCCCAAAAACACAGTGGTGTACGCCAATTCTAAGCAATTGGGGACTGAAAGCTAAACAATTCAAACGGCGACGAGTTTCATTTCTATATTAACAATTATTAACCGACAAGTAGAGCCGGAAAAATCGACGAATATGAAGTAGTTTATTATAGCAAATAAAAATGACACCATACTTGAACATGGTTTTCATAATGATAGCAAACAAAACAGAACTCGGTCCTGGATATGACCTTAAACTATATCCGATGGTGAGGCCCAAGCTTGCGGGCTCTGGGGAGTGTGGAGCCACCATTTAATTGCCATTGCTCCCGATTCCACTCTGACCCAGGTTTGTATTACCTGTTAGGGTCCCAACTATATAAAATAAAAATAGAAAATAGAAATCGACTTGAGAAAAAGCAAAACAAATATATTCTATTAAAATTTATTTCTTCAAAATGACGTCTCTGCAGTGCAACATAGATTAAAATGTATACGGAACAATGTGTTTTGAAGTAAAATAGAGGCAGGTGATGTTTTCACCACGTACACCGCGATATGGTTGCGGATTCTAATGTGGAGGCAAGCAATTGATCCGATTGAAAATAGGCGAATTCATTGAATTCAAAAACAATAAAATATTCCGGAAAACGTCAGATATTCCAGCTAGTGAATAATATATAATGAAACCAAACGTCGTATTTGGAGTATATGTATGGTCTCTGCGTAAATTGACTAAATGATAATATTATAAAACAGATAATTTAAACAACAATAACATTGTTTTGTTACTCATAAAACGTTGTGTAAATTAGTCCAGATTTTAGGTAATTATTTTGCAATTGCATCCCCGACTATGCAGAGAGGCAAATATATCAGCAATCAATCACATGAAATACTCTAATCTTTGCCCATTTTGAAATGAAAAATGCATTAATAAAACCATTTGCTAATATATAAATACGCAGGGTCTTATCATTTATGCATAAAATATAAATGTTAGTATGTAATTAATCTAATGTCTATACGTATGAAATAAAGATTTAATATAGAATCGTGTATAACATGTGTTAGTATGTCTGTATATAAGCCAAGCTTAATATAAAAACGTTGTTTATGTGTATAATACACACATATATATATATGTATCTGTGTGTGAATATATGCATATATACATATATATCTTATATAAATACACACACACATATATATTATGATAAAGTGTTCTTAACTTTCTACAAATCAATTTCTACAAAACAATTTAACCTATATTTCCTAAACATATTTTTAATCTTATATATGCTCTATTTTAACATGTGGAATTGAACCCGTATTTAACTGCAAACATAGCTTCTTAATAAGGTTAACTTTAAAATAAAAGGAACTTTGCCAGATGTCAGTTTCATGTAATGTGGAAGAGATACTGTTACACCGGTCTTTTTAAACACAAGGGAAATTACACTGGTTCTCACTATATAAAGTGCCAGTAACACTTACACCGATGAAAGGAAAGACAGTACTACCACTGTATAGCTGCATGCAAGTCAGTTAGACCTGTGTCCTTCGTCTCTACTGTGATTTTAGTTATATGTGTTGCTTAACCCAACCTCGACACGATTTTCTTCTTTTTACTATTGTGCCACGACACAACAGATTGGCGACGATTGAATCGAAACGACATCACTGAAAACAATCACCAAAAGTGATTGAATTGAAAGGATTCGCAAGACGTTACGACAAGACTCCAACCTCATTTTAAACATATATTTGGAGCAAAAGTTAACAGCAAATTAATTGCTACAATAGTAATTTGGTGATGTAAAAACAACAACAACAACAACAACAAAAACCAACTAAAAACCAACTAAAAACTTGCTAGGAAAAGTCTACATGATGGGAACGCGAATAATATTATCAATTATTAAAATAGTTGAACATAATGCATGTAATAATACATATCAATTTACTAAGGAAAAGAAAAAAACAGACAGGCAAATATATATATTAGCGTAAGCCATTTGTGTTAAAGAAGAACTGTAATATAATCAAGTTATATTTCTGCAAAACACAAAGAGGTTAAATTAAAAATAAATTTGATTTTCCCTCACAAATTAGTCGACTCTTCAAAGCGACTGAGTTTATTTTTTGCTATGAAAAACCAAATAGCAAATAAAAACATATGTTTTTAAACAAATGTTATTTCGCCGGACTTGTTTATTACGAGAAATGCCGCGTGCATCAAATTAAAATTTCCAAAGGACGTTTTCTTAACTTTTGTTCTTTAAACAAAATAATTGGGAGGAAAGTAAACTTGGATTCTCTTTTTGCTAAGAAATAATATATTTCTTGTTTGTGTATTAGTTGAGCAATCTCATGATATTAACCAAGCTGTGGGAATACTGACTTTTATACACGTGTAAACTGTGTGCTGCGTAAATTGAATTCGTTTTCGAAGGACGCGGAATTCAAAGAGCCTCTTCTTCAATTCTTTAAATCTTAAACAGAACAAAACATCACTTTGCAAAATCAACAAATGCAAAGAAAACTTGAAACTGATGAGAAATTTACAAAAAGATCGTTTGGAGCACCAGAAAGATTAAAGAAATATTGAAGAGAGATTTCTAAAAACGCATGTTGTCAAAAAATTGTCGACCACACAAGAAGAAAGATTTGAAGAAAGACTGTTACAACAACAGAAACGCTTCGAGGAAATCGTTATGAAAACACAGGAGCAACAGAGAAAAATTTGGGAGGCAACACCGTTAACAAAAGCCAATGAGAATCATAATGCATTCTCCCAGACTGCTGTGTGGAACGCTACTGAAAACTTCAATCATAATCCAGAAGGCGGTGTCACTTTCGCTCATTTCTCAAGATGATATGAGGATATTTTTGTATCGAATTGTGGTACATGGAAAAACGGTAAAAAGTTACGTTTTTGTTTAGAATACTGGGAACTTCCGAGCATACGAAGTTTGTGTATTTTATCCTCCCAAACAGGACCAGTGAGTGTAAATTCCAAGAGACACGAACTTTATTAACAGTTAGTTCTACGAAAACTTTTCTTTTTCACAGGAGATATAAGTGAATGAATATCACTAGAAGAGAGGAAGACAACTACACTACTCATGCTAGTATAGTAAATAAGCATTGCGACACTTTTTAACCGGAGGAATTATCATCAGATAATTTTAAATGTTTAATATTTGTTCAAGTGCTGAGCGTAAATAAAGACTCTGAAAGCAGGCGTCGCCTTTTAAATAAACTCGAAAATGATCGGGATTTAAAGCTACAAAGGTTAGCGGCAGATGGTGAACGGTTTGTTGCGTTAAAACAGAACAGTCGTGGCATCGAGGAAAGCGGAGTGTAGCACATTAAAAAGATCTATCAGAAGAAAAGTTTGACTTCAAAAAATATCCAGAGGAAAAACATGGAAAAGATCCATCTGGACCATATTGGAGGTGTGGAGATAAACATTGGCACAATGAATGTCCCTACAAATTCAAACAATGTGACAACTGCTACCAGAAAGAACATAATGCATCACATTGTTAGAAAACTATCTGGTAGCAAGAAGACATCCATTAAACTAAAAAAATGAATTTAGGGATGGAAATATCCGGAAATATGTACCAGTTTTACAGTTCAAAAAGAAAGTAAGACTACAACTTGATAATGGGTCTGACATTTTGATCATTAATATAAATATATGGTAGAAGCTTGGGAGACCCACTATGATTAAATCACATAAAACAGCGAGAAGCGTCACTTGTGAAAATAACATTCGAAGGAGAATCATTGACGAATATTTCTTTTAAGAATTAAACATAAAAAGCCAAAAGTTTTGTCATGCGAAAACTAAATAACCAATTTTGAACATAGATGTCTTAACAGTTAAGCGTGTGTTGCCAAAAGGTTGCGGTTCTAATGTGGAGGAATAAAAACGTAAGAGGGAGGTAAAAGATAATTTTTCAAACGTATTTTCAGGCGGTCTTTTAAGGTGTTAACAGAAGTGACAAAGGTTGAAGTCAAAGCAAATGAACAGCTGTTGTTCGGAAGCAACAGAAATGTTCCATATGCCGCTATGGACCAAATAGACGTTGGATTCGAAAGACTTGAAAACATCGATGTTAGTAAAAAAAAAATTGACCGCAATAACTTGGCTACCTAAAGACTTTACATCAAAAACAAGAGCAAGGAGATTCGATTTTGTGCCGACTTCTCCACAAGCTTAAAAACTTCATTAAAAGATCACCATTATCCTCTTCCGAGCCCTGAAGAAATATTTGCGAAACTGAGTGGAGGAAACTTATTTTCTAAAACCTAGCTCAGTGACGCGTATTTACAAGTCCCTGTCGATAGAAAGTGTTAATAGCTGCTATGTATCAATGCTCATCAGAGATTGTGCAAGTTTAACAGACTTCCTTTTGAGGTCAAAGTCGCCCTTGTTATTTTTAGCAAATTATGCACGTAATGTTCAATGGTTGGATTCATCAGTAGGGTACCTGACGATGTGTTAGTGAACAGCGCTAGCAAATTACAACACAAGGTTCATGTAAAACTAGTATTCAAAAATCAAGGATTATGGATTTAAACTAAAACAGGAAGAATATACTTTTTCAAAGAAAAAATAACTGATTTGGGGCAAATCATCGATGGCCAAGGAAGAAGGCCGAATCCATATAGATCCAGTGCAATAAGTGGCATGGCTGCTCCAGAAAATATTGCGTCTATAAAGTTTATTAGGTTTAACGAATTACTACAATGTATTCGTCCCAAATATGCATAAATTAAGATCATCCGTAACGTAATGAACTGTTAAGTATGGACCAAACATTGGTCTGGACGCAATAGTGCGAAGAAAACGTTCAAGAAATTAAAGATATATTAAGGCTAAACTTGTTTCTGACACATGATAATCCCAAGCATGATATTATAGTTGCAAGCGGTTCCAGCGCCTATGTCATAGGAGCATGTATATTACATAAAATGGATGATGGAAAAGTGCAACACATAGCCGATATATCCCGGACATTTCTACTAGCCGAAAGGAACTACTCTCAAATTGAGAAAAAAGAAGCTAAGCATTATATTCGCAGTAAAGAAATGTCATTGTTTCTTGCACGGTGGAAAATTTCTGTTGCAAACAGACCACAAAAAATTATTAACAAGTTTCAGATCGACAAAGGGACTACCACATCTACGGCGAATAGACAACAAAGATAGGGTACCATTTTTCTGAACTACAATTTTCGAATGAAGTATGTGCCATCTAAAAGCTTGGTCATGCAGACGGTTTATTGATGTTATTACCTAAGCAAACAGAACCATTGGATCGGATAGTAATAGCAGTCATTCAAGCGGAAGTTGAAGTTAATAAATACTTCATGTGACACGATAAGAAATCTGCCGGTAAAGCTTGATGAGATAAGAGAAACAGAGGTGGACGAATGTATTATAAGCACGAAGGAAAAAATTAGCAGTAACAGCTGGTGAGGAAATTTATTCAATTTGCGATAACATCCTGGGTTGTAATTCCCACGACAATACAGAAGAGAATTCTGAAATAATTCAATGTAGGATATCCAGGCATATCAGGAATGAAAAACCTTATGCGCTATTTCGTTTTCTAGCCTAATATGGATAAGAATATAGAAAAAAGTTGAGGGGTGTAGAGGATGCTGTGAAAGCTCCTCCGACCAGGATCATAAGCAAAGCCGATCCAACTTTGATCGGGATCTCATTTAGACTTTACTGGACCGCTGGATGTTTCTACTATCTTTTTGTTGTAGACAGCTTATCTAAGTGGCCGAAAGTACTGGAATGCAGGAACCACACATCCGAGACAACTATCTTCCTATATGAAGTATTCGCTTGGTTTGGAGTAGTGGACTACATTATTACAAACAATGAATCTCAATTCTCGTCTTCCGAATTTAAACATCTTTGCGAGGATTATATAATCGAGTATATAACCATTCCAGCATAGCATCAAATAAGTAATGGGCAAGCAGAGAGATTTGTTAATCAATTCAAGAGAGCTCTGCAAAAAGCTAGTGGATCACCGACGGATAAGTCACTCCAACTGTTTTTACAAGTTTACAGGTTAACTGCGAAGGCAAACATATAAACTTCGAGGACACCTGCGGAGGTCATGTTCAAACGCAAGGTTAGAACGAGTTTCTACATGTTTTTACCGATTCAGGATAGACGAAACATAAATAAAACAATAAAAAAGATATAAAGTTGGCGAAAACGTCTTCGACAATAGTTACAGAAATAATAGGACTTTCTGGGAGTCCGGAACTGTTGAGAAACAAATAGACAACATGATCTATATTATTGAATGACCAGATTTCCTGCATAAACGTCACACTAACCAACCCCCCCCCAAAAAAAAGTTACTAAAAAAGTACAGTAAACAGATCGCCAGAGGAAGGCATCATATACACAGTGTTTGGTACTTTTACGGTGCCCATACCAGAGACAGCTGTTGAGAATAGAATGTCAAAAGAAAACGGAAATCAACTGAGTGTATTAGGGTGAACCCAAAACAAAACCGTTATTAAATTCCAGACGGAATATTTAAAAAGAGGGGGTATATCGACTTTCTAACACAATCGGAATTACACCGGTTCCCACTATATACAGTGCCAGTAATACCTATACCGGTGGAGGAAGCGAGGGTACTACCATTGACTTACTGCGTGCAAGCCATTTATACCCGTTTCCTACTTTTGCACCTGTGATGTTAAATACACTTATTTCTAAACTTAACTTCGACTTGATTTTCTTCTTTTTACTCTTGTGCTACGGCACAAGAGATACATATGCGATTTCAATGTTTTGGGAATTTTTCCATTTTCATACAAACATAAATGCAATCCCTAATTTTCTTTTATCTGTTTATCAGTAAAAACCTCAACTAGTGCATGTTTTCTCTGGATCTGATATCACAATGATTCAAACGATTTCTGATGTACACGTATGGTTTTTTATCCTGTCATATGAACGTTCATTTAAAAACAATTAAAGTCTACCTTCTACAAAAAAAATCGGGAAAACAGAACAATTCCAGAAGAGGTCATTGCCAGTGAACAACATTCCCTCTTCTCTTTTTTGCCTGTAAATCATAGAATAATTTCAGCTGGCGAGCGACATTGGTTGCATTTGTATTTAAAGGTGATGCTAATATGAAATCTCAGTGCAATGTTGAGTAATAAAATTATCTCTCTTAAAACTATCTTTGTGCCTAACGCATATGACGATTTCATCAACGTTGCTATTCTGCTCAATGCTAATATTCTACAAAAGATTGTTGTTTTCGTTCAATTCACAACTTTCAGAAATTTGTCAATAATAAACAGTCAGCGCCAAACAATAGTCTTTCTGTTTGACAATTTTTCGATTTTAATTTCGAAAATTTTATGATCATTGGTTTGAACTGTAGCTATATATATATATATATATATATATATATATATATATATATATATATATATATATATATATATATATATATACATATCAATTGAAAAGGGTATTACCTGTGTAAGGAAATTGCACCAATTAAAAAAATAATATTAAACATTCGTAAGAAATTAGATTGAAACATTCGTAATAATTAAAGAGGCTTGAATAAAGCGACGTAGAAAACACATAGAATATAGCATAAGATTACCTAATACATATTTAATCTATCCATAAAATTTACTATTTTTTTAAAGATTTCATAAGTATATTTTTGGGGCTCATCCCACAACCCCTTCATACACAGCGTATTGCTTGGGCACTCCTAATAAATAAGCATCTAATCAAACATTAAACGAATATGTTTAAATATATAATAATAATAATAATAATAATAATAATAATTATATAACAACAACAACAACAAACACAACAACAACAACAACGACACAACCACCACCAACAACAACAACAATAATAATAATAATAATAATAATAATAATAATAATAATAATAATAATAATAATAATAATAATTACTAGCAGGACCCGTGGAAATTTCACGGTAGTTAAAATCTTTTAAAACACATCAGTAAGAAATTCCTTATTGCTATATTACAAAAATTAACGTATGGAAGCAAGTAGAACAAACAAAGAACTTTAGTTTTAACTTTTATTGAAGGTCAATGCGATCGTAACTGATGCTGTTGATATTGTCATGAAGTGCTGGTGATGATTGAGGCGGTGACAGGGACGCCGATCAGCTGCTTGGAGTGAGAATAGTGGTCAGTCAGCAGGTTCTGGGGAGTTAGACTGTGAATTTTTAAAAACTGTCTGACATTGTTGACATCGATTTTGTGAAAGTTCTGATGACCCCAAGTTGTTTGATATTTCAGGACATTTTGGATTACACGTGTGAGTAATGAATAGGTCACAGAAAATTGCCATTGCATCTTGATAAAGCTGTTGTAGATTCCTAGGACTTCCTGTAAATGTAGATGGTAGAATAACTGGTACACCAGAATAACCATCTTCATTCCTTGCTAAATGATCCATTAAGCCAGAATATTGAGCAGCTCTCAATAAACTTTGATAGCACTATTGTAAGAATCATGCTGAAAGCCATTCTTAATATGGGGAGGGGGGTTAACTATTCTGAAACTACACTTAACAATGTAAAAAAATAAGAGAAAATATATGTATGAACAATAAATATTTCTTCAGTTAAATAAAATATTCTGTAAATCTTTTAATAAGAAATAAATATTTATTTAAACCATAATTATTGAAACAAAGTATTTTACTGCATAAAAAAAACGGTTATGGGAGAAGGGTTAACTATTTTGGGGTGCCCGGAAAACTCCTTCCGGGAAAACTCGTCTCGGGAAAACTCGACCCCGGAAAACTCGACCCCGGAAAACTCGACCCCGGAAAACTCGTCCCCTTTCGCTAGGTAGGAAAACTGGTCCCTTATTGAATAAATATCAATTGAAAACACATTTTATGATCATTCTTGAAGGAGATATTGTTTTTTTAAAATAGACTATAGCACCCCCATAATATTAAAAAAAAACATATTGTTACTTGTTTAATGTTTTGTTTTGTTTTTTTAAATAAAATCTATTTTCTAAGTGTCCGTTTTCTACCTAACTGGCTAAGTTCTTAGTGGTTTCACTTATTTTAAAGCGTTTATTATGTTCATACAAAGTTAATTACAATTTTTTTTTTGTTCTTATTTTAACGATGTTTTTTGGAGTCATAAAAACAATAATAAAAAGCAAAACCAAAAAATTAAAAAACGGAGCAATTCGATTCTTCGTTACTTTTTGTTTTGGATTTTAATTATGATAGTTTTTTTTTTGCTATGTTTTTGTTTTCTCTCATACCAAATACACCCATACGTTATTTAAAATTACCATTTTATCAAGTATGTACATTTATTGTCGTCCTGTCAAATTTTGCCAAAATTAACTAATAAATTAAAAGTGAAATATTTTTTGGCGCGAGAGATGCCATGTGCTAACAATCTCTCGTTAACTCATTTTTAATTTTTTAAATTTTTACTTCAAAATTCTAAAACCAATCATTAAGAGAAAAAGTAATCACTAAATAAATTTATTAACCAATTTTATTGAAAACTCCGCTATCGTTTATCAAGAATCTTTTTAATTTCATTTTTTGTTGGTTGTTTTTCGGAGGGAGATATAGCTTTTACCCCCCCCCAAATTATATTTAAAAAAATATTCAAATTTATTATTTTCTTTTTAAAACCAAATCTCCCTCAGTAATTTCTTTAATTTTCTATTGTTTAGCGATTACCAAGAAGATGTGATATACCGGACATTATTTCTCAATCTCACGTAACACTCGACATGTTTTTTGTTTGTTTTCTGTGTTTTTTTTCTTTACCGAATAAACGATTCCAAATAAATTAAACAATTAACAACAGTCGGCGAGGTAGAAAAATCGATTTTACCCTTTTATAAACAACAGTAAATAAGTAAATTCTTTTTATATTAATATTAAAAAATATGCGGTCTCGTTTATAAACATAATAAACGCTTTAAAATAAGTGAAGCCACTAAGAACTTAGCCAGTTAGATAGAAAACGGACACTTAGAAAAGCCATTTTATTAAAAAAAAAACAAAACAAAAACAAAAACAAAAAAAACCTTAAACAAGTAAAAATATTTGTAAAAAATATTATGAGGGGGTATAGTCTATTTTAAAAAAACAATATCTCCTTCAAGAACGATCATAAAATGTGTTTTCAATCGATATTTATTCAATAAAGGACCAGTTTTCCTAAATTCCTATTTTGGACCTAAACCTAAATAGCGATTTAATGAAAAAAAATTTAATGGTCTTGTATCTTTTTTTAATAATTTGTTTTAAAATAAGGGAAAAAAATCTTTGATACCGCTATTGTAAGAATCATGCTGAAAGCCATTCTTAATATGGTTTAATATGGTTTTAACTATTCTGAAACTTCACCTAACAATGTAATAAAAATAATGGAAAAATTCTTTAGTTAAATAAAATATACTGAAAATCTTTAAATAGAAAATAAATATTTGGGTTTGTATTACTGTACACATAGATTCGAAAAAGTTGTCAAAAAACAAATATATAACAAATAAATGTTATCAAAGGCAAGATAAGTTACTTTTCTACCAAACTGGATATATTTTTTGTGTTTTTATTCAATGTAACATGTTTATTTAGCTCGAAAAACATACAGTGTTTACCGATGTATTCGAAAATTCAAGATGGCGTCGCACACCCTCTTTAACACCGTAAGTTTGGAAAAAGGCGTTATAAATAAAAAACTATGCAAAATACTATTAAAAACCCGCCGAATATATGTCAGCCTATGTCACAGTAACATGTATTGAGCGAGTTTTTAACAGTATTTTATCCGTTTTTTTATTTATAACATCTTTTCATAAACTTACCATGTTAAAGAGAGAATCAGACCCCATCTTGAATGTTCCAATACATCGGTAAACACTGTATGGTTTTCGATCTGAATAAACATGTTACATTGAATAAAAACACGAAAAATATATCCAGTTAGATAGAAAAGTAACTTATCTTGCCTTTGATAACATTGATTTGTTATATATTTGTGTTTTGACAACTTTTTCGAATCTATGTGTACAGTAATACAAACTCAAATATCTATTTAAATAAATTTAATCGTAAGTAATGAAACAAATATTTTAAAAAATTGTTGTGTTCATTTTTATAGTATTTAAATATGTATGCCCTTCGTTGGGCATTAGAAGATGACTGCCTGTAAAAGAAGCAAAATAAAACGAACAAAATATAAGTAATAACTATGTAAACAACGTGAAGCTGTATAAATGTTACAAAATTACTCGATTCAGCATTAAATAACACGATTTATATGCCGTAAAACAAAAACAAAACAGAACAAGACGTAAAATATGTTTTGACTCTGTGTTACTCAGTGTATTTGCCAATGGTGACTGGTGATTTATTCTTGACTTTTGTAACATTTATTTCTAAACATATTTTTTTTTTATGTAAGGCTCACTCAAAAGTAAATAAAAATTAAAAAAAAACGAACTCGTAGCGTTAAATGTAAAAAATATATTTATTATTGAATAAAAAAACATAAGCGTTCCAGAAAACATCGTTAAAAATGTAAGTAAAATACTATACTATATTTAAACTGATAAAGATTGAACAATAAAGGGAGATAATTCACATTAATTTATGTTTGCGATGATGATGACGCGTTTCATTAATTAATGTTTGCGATGATGATGACGTGACACCGTACGTACAAGCAAATTAATATATAGATAATAATAATAATAATAATAATAATAATAATAATAATAATAATAATAATAATAATAATAGGTTACAAATAGCATTCGGTTCTGGGGCTCGGGAAGGAGTGAGTATCTCGCTCGACAACGGCACTTTTCTGTCCTCTTTTCCAAGTGACCAAACCTGGCCTCTCGCCACCAATCTAACACCGCACACTCTGAACGTCAGCAACACAAAATACTTTTTACGAGATTTTCAATACTCTTTTCTGTTTGCCTTTCCAGGGAATTTTCCCAACTTTTATATCCTCCTATAAAAAAGAAGGAAAGAGACAAGAAAAAAATAGCTTCTTCAATGATGCCCTGCCTTCCCAAGACGTCATTCGGGTATATAAAGGCGCTAGTAATCATGTCCTTCTTCTTTCCCAAAGAGCGATGCAGATACGTCGGGTACGTCGTATATTAACTGTGTCTTTTGTTTTTGTTTCTAACCATAACCGAGTCTTAAACGGTACCTTCTCCCCCTTTCACATATACCCCACACTTCCCCTGATCTTCGAGATCAATAACTCACTTCATAATCCTTCATCCAAGCTGGCCTTCTCCTCTCACGTTGATTTCCCTGGGGTGACAAATTCTTGGGGGTTTACGTTTTCAGATTCACTACAGACATTCTAGTCCAGTTGTAAAGAACCGCAATGTGAGGCTAAGTCGAATTGGGGTGGATCTCGACTTCCTCCTGTCGCAATATTTTGGATGTGTAGTGGGGTATGATCCCACAAAGTCGGACGATTCTATTTATAAACGATGCTGCTAGGAAGTGACGAATCGAATTTATTCACGTTCTGATACAAACCAATCAGAAACCAGAATTGCTGCATAAATATTAAACCTTTCTGCAGCAATTTCACATGTGTTTTTCCGTCTCAACACGGTAAGAATATGTTTGCTCTGTGGAACTGCCTACTGCAAACTAGTGACCTCTCAGGACTTGTGTGTAACAACGAACTATCGGAAACTGTTCTGTCTACTGCAAACCAGTCACCTCTCAAGATTTGTTTAGAACAATGAACCATCTTAAACTGTTCTAAAACTAAACATGACTTACACTTCTAGAGGTTATGCGCCCAGCGTGCGTCTTTATTTCGATGGATCCGAATCAAAATTCGAATTGTGGCAAGTTAAATTTCTAGGATATCTACGAATCCAAAAGCTACACAAAGTTCTTCGAACACAACATGAAAACAGAAACGATCCCGACTTCATTGAAAAGAACGCAACTGTATTTGCGGAATTAACACAGTGTTTAGATGACCGAAGTCTATCACTGGTAATGAGAGACGCCCTTGACGATGGCTGCAAAGCATTAAACATATTGAGAGAGAACTATTTATCGAAAGAAAAACCCAAAATTATTTCTTTATACACTGAACTGACCTCTCTAAAACGAATGGAAGCCGAAACTATTACTGATTATGTTAAAAGAGCCGAAATGACTGCAAATTCTTTAAAAATGTCTGGTGAAGTTATAAGTAACAGCCTGTTAATTTCCATGGGCCTTAAGGGATTACCGAGTGATTTCAAGCCCTTTACCACCGTGATACCCAGAAGGAAAAACCCATGACTTTTAGCCAATTTTAGATAGCACTCAGAAGTTTCGAAGAAACTGAAAAAATGTCACAGAAAAAAAAACGAATCCACAAATATCATGAAATTTAAAAATACACACATAAAAATTAAATTATACCCATGCCAGGAATAAAAACCGCAACTGCCAACAACAATTTTTCTCCTAAGATAAGTAAAAAAATATTTGCTCTAATTGTGGACGACCTAATCACAAGAGTTTCCAATGTAGATACAGAACTCAAAATGGCGACTCCATTAAAAATATAGAGAGCTCTGTTAGCGAACATATTTTTTTTTTATTTTCGTGTACGTTTAATGCTTCAACAAACAATAATAAGTTTCTTGTCGATTGTGGGGCCACGGCACATGTGATTACAAAGGATTCTTATTTTATCAATTTCGACCCCAACTTTAAGCCACAAAATCATTTTGTATAACTAGCTGACGGGATTCGAGTAAATGATATCGTTTTGAAAAGAGGCAATGCGAAAATCTCGCTAAAGAACAATAAAGGTAGACATGTTTCTGTATTCTAGAAAACGCTCTTCTAATCCCAAAATGTAAACAAAATATATTTCTGTACAAGCTGCCACAAAACAAGGTGCAAATATAAACTTTAGCCCCAATAAATCAAAACAGGTATACCCGGATGGAACTGTATTCGACATTAAAGAAAACGGAAGACTATATTATTTAAATAGCGTAGCGCCATCGAAAACCGCCTGCCATGATCTACAGACATGGTATAAAATACTTGGACACTGCAATAGTCCTGATATCAAAAAGTTGCCGACTGTAGTTGATGGAATGAAAATACAAAATCAAAAAACTTCAACTGGGACGTCTGTACGCAAGGGAAAATAACAAACTATCAAAGCAAGATACCAGACAAAAAGGCCAGAAAAATTCTATCAATGGTGCATTGTGACTTGAACGGTCCCATGGAACCGATGGCCAGAGAACGTTATAGTTATGTGTTGAATTTCGTAGATGACCATTCAGGTGTAATAATGGTTTACTTTTTAAAGAACAAATATGATACCCTGCTAGCAACTAAAAAATATCTAGACGACATGTCTCCCTACGGTGAAGTCAAGTGTATTCGCTCTGACAACGGTACGGAATTCACTAATAAAGACTTTGAACTTTTACTAATTAACCATCATACCAGGCATGAAACATCAGCTCCTAGATCGCCACACCAAAACGGGACTGATGAAGGTGCGTGGCGGACACTTTTTGAAATGGCAAGATGCCTACTCATTGGATCAAAACTCCCTAAAAACCTCTGGACGTACGCACTTATGGCGGCAGCCTATATACGCAACATGTGCTTTAACAAAACGCTATCTAACCCTCCATATGAATATTTATGTGGTAAAAAACAAATTTAAACAGAATGCATGTATTTGGTTCAAATTGCTTCGCATATATAGATAAAAAGAGTAAATTGAATATCAAAGCCGACGGAGGTATATTTCTTGGATACGATAAAAACAGTCTAGCCAATTTAGTATTTTTTCCAGAAAAAATAAAATAAAAAGAATCCGATGTGTAAAATTCACACACATATTTAATCTTACAGATGAGCACCCGTCATATGAAGAAGGTGAACTTATATTTCCTCAAATAATTAAAACACACGAAGGCAATAAAAATGACAGAGACAAGAGTGTCCATGATGATGATGATGATGATGATGAGGATGAGGATGATGATGATAAAGTCGAAAGATATCCCAAAACAAATAGAAGGCGGCCCGTTTTTTTGTGGTCGACAATATAAAAGATTATCGAATAAACTATTGCTATTCATTGGAAAATGCACCAAAAAACCTTAACGAAGCAATTAATTCAGACAATTGTGATGAATGGAAAATTGCCCTGAAAAAAGAAATAGATGCCTTAACCGAAATTGATACCTATACGGTAGTGCCTCTCCCAAAAGATAAACATGTTATTTCTACAAGATGGGTCTTTACAAAAAAGACTACAGCATCAGGCGTAGAACAGTGCAAAGCTAGAATTGTTGCTAAAGGGTACTCTCAGATTTACGGTATAGAATATTGTTCTACGTTTTCACCGACCACAAACCTAACGACAATGAGAATGTTACTGCAAGTCGCATCACAACATGACCTAAACATCTATCAAATGGACGTAAAAATGCTTATTTGAATGCCCCAATAGACTGTGAAATTTATATTCCCCCTCCAGAGGGATTTATAATGAAAAATAAAAATATCGGGTGGCGACTTAACAAGTCATTATATGGTATAAAACAAAGTGCTCAGTGTTGGAATACAGTATTTCATGATTATATTATTAAACAGCAATTTAGACAATGCGCTATAGACCCCTGTTTATATACCCACCACAAAGACGATAAACTACTGATTTTGGTTTTGTGCGTCGATGATATTTTAATCGCATCAAATTGTGACATAATGTTAACTGGTGTTAAGAAAAAATTAAGTAAAAGATTCAAAATGACCGATCTTGGCCAAATATCCTGGTTTTGGGGGATAGAATTTACTCAAAGCAAAGGACTTGTAACGATTACTCAATCGAGACACATCGACAAAATACTATTAAAATTTGGAATGGGAGAGTGCAAGAAACGCTCTACACCTGTCGAAAATGATTTTAATAAAATATACACACAGAATCTGAAATAATAAATGACACACAGTACCGCGAAATTATAGGTAGCTTTAATTATCTAATGACTACAACCAGGCCCGACATATGCTATACAGTAGCAAAACGGTCGCAAAATTTATCCCGACCGAAAATGAAGGATTTAAACAGAGCTAAACAAGTCCTGCGTTATTTAAAAGGAACTACAGAACAGAGGTTAGTATTTAGAAAATCAAGAAATCCCCTAAAATTAGAAGGTTTTTCGGATTCAGGCTGGGGAAACGACAAAGATCGCAAGAGTATATCTGGATATTGTTTCAGACTCTCAGAAAATGGGCCTATTATTTCATGGAAATCCAAAAAGCAACAGATTGTATTTCTCTCTACGTGTGAAGCAGAATTTATCGCGATCACACACACGAGCCAGGAGACACTCTACCTTAAAATATCCTAAAGACTATTTTAGAGCCAGATTAACTAAAAGCCCCGTAGTAATTAATTGTGATAATCAAGACAGTATAGTCTTAGCACAGAACACGATAATTAACCAAAGATCTAAGCATATAGATATAAAATACCATTTTATAAAAAAAAAAACGAGGTGAAGAAGGAATCCATTATTTTGTAATTACATATCATCAGAACAAAATATCGCTGACGTATTCACGAAACCCGCAACAAGAATAAAGTTACAGCATTCTTTCTCAAAACTTTCACGGCCCTGTATGTATATATATATTTCTAATATATCAAAAACATATAGTCCTAGAAAGACGTTAAACTGTATCCATTTCATTTATTTTTCTTTCTTATTTTTCAAAAATATCCTATCTTTTTTGCATTGTTTTCATTAACAAAAAAACGAACAAAAAACACTCTTTAAACGGGCATATATTGCATGTTTTTTATGTATATTAATTTATATGTATGCGTTTTTCTTTTTTTTTCTTTTTTTTTACAAAACTGCATATTCAAATTAAAGAAATTACTTCTTTTTTCACATTATTTTGAAAGTAATTACAAGCAGTATAGAAAACAGATATTTTCCAGAGCATTTATTTTGATGAAATAATTTTACATAGTTGTTTCTGTATAAGCTGTCGACAGAAAATTCCGCGCCGTACAATGACTGTTTTATTTGTTGTAAATCTTTACAGAATATAGACTCTCAAATCAGCGATAAAAATATTAGATTTGATCCAGGGCACACTCATTTTGAAAATTAATAGAAAGTAATTGCAGCTATTATGGAACTCATTAGAGCTATTCTTTTCAATAAAAATAGATATACAAAAATACTTGCCAAACCTTGTTTTGATAAGAAAGATGTATAATACCACGATCTCAGATTTAGAAAGGCAGCAGTTGAGCACACATATTTTATATCTCTAGTTTCACTATTTTATAGATGTTCGTTATTTATTCTATTATCTTGTATTTAATATGGTAATATTCAAAATAATATTCTGTTTTAAAGCTATTTTCAGGCCTCCATCATATTATAGTGCACATCTAATCAGGAATATATGCTAACATAAATGCATAGCAGCATAATGTGTTTTAAATTAACAATCGAATTGAGTTTTCTCCCTACAGAATCTAATTTCTCATCTGATGTAAAAATACTTCATAATTCTCTATTTATATAAGTGTTTCCTGAAAATTCTATTTTAATGTTATTTGTTTTCTATATCTTTTTTCTACGTCTTTTTGTTCATATGTGTAGTAATTCGACGACGGCCCCCCTATACATAAAATAATACACATTTATAACGGGTATGCATTAGTTCCATCGCTTCCATTTATCTGATATAGTCGCCTAGTACACATACCCGCCTCTAATTGCACTAAGGAAAGCAACAACAACGTTTGAAAATATGTTTGATTGTAGGTTGATACTATTATATGAAAAGATGCTTGATTGTAGGCTGATACTATTATAAAGGACAAAGTGTCTTAACTATATTTAGAGTTCAGCAGAAAATCTATTTCCTTGAAGGACGCTCACTTTTATCAAAATAATCACAAGCCTTTAAAATTGCCTCGGTACATAATAAACTTATTATTACGAGATTATGCTGACTACAAGATCTGAATCATAGGTCACATTGAACAATCAATTTAGAATTATTTCAGATAATTGAAAACCGAATTCTTTTCATTTACCCAGCTTGGTTTCATTGTGTAGCCTTTACTTTAAACTCAATTATTTATTTATGAGTTTTCAATGTCTATGAATTACATTACGAGTTCAACAAACATTTCTGAAAATCTTGTCATGAACGACCCAGCAGTAAAACAAGTAGGGTTTAAATGTTTAGAACTTTGAATACATTAAACTATATGAAAATTATATGCATTAAACTATATGGAAATTATATACACACCATTTGCTGCCTTTGAAACAGCCTCTGTTGAAGATACGACCCTTGAAAGTTTCATATAAACTTTATATTGAGTAACAATTTTTTTAATTTTCTTTAAACAATCATACATGTATATCGTGTCAGGAGTATAGCAACTATTAAATGTTACCATGCTACCATTCATATGCGTCTTTTTTATGTATTCGTCTATTATTCTGCCTGTTTTATCCAGATTCTATGTATTTTCATCAGATCTATTTAATCTATCATTATTTCTGCATCTGGTCAAATCTGTTTGCTCTACTTTTATAAAGAATTTGTTATACCTAAAATGTTCCCTATTATTAAAAAAAATTACTAAGTCATATATTGAGTACTCCTGGCATATATAGACTTGTGCACCTCTGCCTTATTTGAGGGTTAATGATATAAGGTATCTATGATTAACCAATTTCTTCTTCTATGCAACCTCTTTTTCATAGCACTGTTGCTAGACTTATCTATTTTTATGCTACTGGCAACGAGACACAACGTTGTTCGAGACTGAATTATGATAAATAAATTCCATCCTTCTATACTTTTATTGTAATCGAAATCGATTAAATCGCCCATTTTTTTGTTTTAAATCGATTTATTCCTAGCTCTTGTTTAGGATGCCCATCTCACAGTGTACCGGGTTGAAGCTTTACATGCCTCCTAGCAGAGACTTATTTCGCAATACCTTGTAGTCTATATTACATTGTATTAATCAGCAGTTAATTTGAACAATTATCTTTAAATAACAGGTTCCCTTTCTTTAATCATATTTTCAACTATTGATTTTCGATACTTATCAGATAGAATCTCTGTACAAATCCTACGTAGGAGCACTCTCAGATACATAAGGTTCCTATCGTTTGAAATTTAAAACAAAAGTCCAGCCGTTTTCAAATTTATAGGGATCGAAAGCACACACATACAGTTCTTTTCGTATTATTAGTATCTGTCGAATTACTGCTCTCATCTTTAGTGTTATTTTCACAATGTTTCGATCGCTGAAACCTGCGAACTTCTTCAGAAGCATCTTGTCGAACTCGGGAATGTTTCTGTCGAACTCGCGAAGCTTCCTGCGTTTCTACAGATATATGACCCTTTCACGGAAGATCCCTCCATTCACAGCATTTCACTGGAGACAAAAATGAAGTCGGACAGACCAAATAATATATGAGAAGCAATTATATCTTCAATGGTTGGAAAAAGTATGTACAAAATGTACACTTTTAAAAATAGTATCAGGTGATTTCAGTTGGGTCCAAAGTTTCGCTTAGCAAAGATGAAACAGTTGAAAGTCATCAGCACAACTCATATTCCAGAGAATGTGGGTTCTATCTATTAATGGACTCTTAACTCACCAGCAGCAAGAACATTTCCATTTTGAACTTTTTGGTTATCCACCTACATTTTGTTATTATTATGTACAACGGTGACAGCAAAAAAAAAAAAAAAAACACGGTTTCGACAGACGTAATATGGGAACTGACTTCCCCTCTACAGACAGGTCCACAGTCGGCGGATCCACAATATCGATTAGATAGTTGAGCACTATTTCAACGTTTCGCAAGGCAAAGAAAGGTCACACATTTCTTAAGATCTGTTCCCAAGGTCCCAGATATGTCACAATGAGATATGAAGAGGCAGGCATTGCCTTTGATGAGTATGAAAGTAGTCCATCCAGTAAAGACGATACTCACCGACGCCGAGCAGGGAGCTCTATTGGTAGTATGGTGTCACTGAACCCTTTCATGGTGTTCAAATTAAAAAAAATGGAGTTTCCTTGCAAATCAACAAAACAAAAAACAATCAGCAACTTGTGGGGAACAGTTTGACTTAAGTAGGTTGTATATTATTCCATGCGTCTGTAGACACTGATGTATTCATTGTTAAGACTGCTCTAGAACTTGCACACACAAGAGAAACCATTTTGAAAGATGACACTCACCTACTGGTTCATCTATGTTATCATGCCAATAGAGATAATAGTTACAGCACCTTTCTCACGCCACGACCAAAGGTTGGTGAAAATAATGTGAACGTCTGGAAATCAATGAGATGAGGAAATCTTTTCGAGATGTGGTCTGTTTCAACATTCTTTTCATTCATGAATTATTAGCTTGTGATTCTACATCCATTTTTCACGGCATTTGAAAGACAGCACCCCTTCGAATACAACAGTATACACTCCCTAAAAGTGGCAGGAGTGTTTGGCAAATAGCAGTGCAGAAGAGGTTATTGAAGCTGGAGATAAGGCTTTGCTGCACATATAAAATTATAATGATGGGGAAAATATCAATCATCTCCGATCGAGGCGCTTTAAGGAAATGGTTGCAAGAATCTCAAAGTATGTTGAGATCAAATCTAGCCACAACCGAGAGCAGCTACGAAATTCAACAGCCTTTGAGTTTGCTTCTAAATTCAAGAATAGATAAACACCAAATAAAACCATGATAAGTGGGGATTGAAACTTGAAGATGAGAAATTAAAAAAAAAATGACCTGCCACCTGCTCTTGTGTAGTTGGTTACTATAATTAGGCGTAACTATACTTCAGGGTGTACTACATGAACTCATTCACATGAAACATGGTATTTACTGTTCAAACTTGTGTGGTAATTGCAAAGCGTCCAATGCACTAACTCACCACAGCCAGATTTTGATGTATGAAGTAAAATTTGGCTACTTATTCACAAGAAATGTTCTTTGGTCCGTTCATAAGTCTGTTCTTTAGTGGTTATACAAATACCTTGCTCCGCATTCGAAAACTGACTATTTTTATGAAATTTCATGAATTACTGGGGAAATTATCGTTGTTAAAAGCTACTTAGTCTGTTTTTTTTTTTTTTTACAATTTATATTCATATTAGTATCAGAAAGAAAAATACCTTAAATATTGCTAGGGATAGTTATTATTGTGTGTTAGTTTATTATTATGCATATAGCTATCATTACAATTTAACACACCAAGAAAATATCAACCTTGCTTGCAATGGACCTTGTGTAAGTTTTAATGTGATTTTTTAAATTTATTTCTAATTTAATCAAGTATTTTTTTAATCAGGAGAAGCGTTTATTTTGTCGGTAATTTCATAAATAATTGACATACTTGTGAGGAAATGTCAGGGGGTGTATATCTCGAAATTTTAATATTGTTAAGCTGGATTTTACCCTTTGGCCTCTGAAAGACCTAAGCAACCTAGCGACGAAGACGACACAGCCGATATTTCAGCCTTCCATGATATGGTAGTTGGTCATTTAGTTATTTACCTAAAGACTTTTTCGCTAATTATCGCATTTTACGTCAGAGTGCCAAGTTAAGCTGGAGTGTTACCCTTTGAACACTGGAAGAATGATATATCTGCCTTGGCGACCTAGTAAAAAGACCGCACGGCCGGGATTTCGACCTTATATTATATTTGGTAATGTTTTGTTATAAATTTGTTTAAGGTTCAGCAGCAATTTGACTGGACTAACACAACATAGAAGCAAAGAATTGGTTTGAATTTTAAACCGAAGTTTTCGATATTTTTCTTGTTTTCTGTAATATCAAGTCGATATTTCATTCCAAATTTCAAAATATTGGCCATCTTACAATTTTTAAGTAAGTTTACAATCACAATTTTTACAACACTTGTTTCGTGGCGCACGGCAATCAGGTAGATATCATATCAATCAATGAATCTATTCTGCCTTTCACTCACTAAAAGAAATAGCCTTTATAAATTCATTAAATAATGATTGTAGGCTAGATTACAAAATTCAAAACTTGCGAGAGATGCTGCAATTATCTCATGTATATTCTTCTATTTCGCCATGTTAAAATTTACAAGTAAACCACTAGAATTTAATTTTCGGTAATAATAAAATGTATTCATTCTGTTATATACTAATGAAAAATATTTTATTTAACATTTTATTAATTGATTATTTATAATAAATTTATATATATATATATATATATATATTATATAATATTAGTAATTGTAATATACATAAGACATATCTATATAAGTATGTGATTTTTATACGTTACAAATGACTTAATATATTGAATTTTGTTTCCAGTAATAACATTTTTTAAATTCGGTCTGAATTTTGTATACATATAATCTTCTATTAAAATAGCATTTTAATTCAATTTAATACTACATTAAGTACACTTATTTATTGCCACTTTATTTTGTTTAATTAATCATTATTAACATTAAAATATTTTGTAATGTCTTATATTAATTATTTAATAATCCATAAAAATAAAAAAAAATCTATTTTCTAACTAATTATTTTCCTTTATACAATGTTATAAAATTTAACGTTTTCTCATAACTATAAATTATGTATAAATCTAAGGTTATTGTTTTTATTTTATATTAATCATTTATAGATGGAATTACTGTTTTAATTTATTTTATTGGTTTTAATACAAATTAATCTATATTTATGAAGTTTTATTTATTCACATAATGAGTAAAATTACAACTTTTATGATTTTTAACTAACGATTTAGCGTTGAGTCTATTTATGATCCTTCAAAATGATAGACCCCTACATCTAATTTTTTGAACAAATATACCTCCCAAATTTGGTTATTTTGCATATTAAAATAAGGAATCATACTTAATTCATGTTAAATTTATCCCTTTGTCCAACAATAATAATCTAATATCTATTATGCTATAAGTTATAACTTTGTATAAAAATGCTTTATGTGCGATTATTATTGATATATATTTTACTTAAATTTTCAATATATTCACAAGTTAATTGTATATTAATTTAATTCTGTTTTAATTTAGTTTGTTTTTAATTTATTTCAATATAAGTAAAACAAACTTGTTATTTTCATTTTAATATCCATCCTTTTATATTTATAGGTTTATTAGTATAATGGTTTATTTTCCTCATTTGTATTATTCAATATTATTATTCATTTTATTTATCACCTTTTTATCTTATTATTTTGAAAGATTTACTGTAACTTTTCTTTCTTTTTCATCGTTTTTCAACCTTAAATTGTTGAGCAAAATTTGTTCGAGTAAGTGTATTAGTGATATTTAACCTATTTCAATTCATTGGTATATTTTACTTTAAGAATACTTCCAATACACAAATCATATAATAATTTCTAATTTTAATTAAATTAATATTTAATTAGTCATATTTACTCATGCTTTTATTGAATAAGGATGAATAATATTGTTATTATAACATACTATTTATTTTCTATCACTGTCCCATTTATTCTTTTAGTTTTATTTATGATTCGAAAGTTTCACTCTATGAACTAATATTTTAAATGTTTAAATATTGAAATCAGACCAATAATTAGAGAATTGTAAACTAAACACCTCTCTTACGTATATACTTTTGCTAGTTTTATATACTTGCACCTATCATTCCAAAACAAGATAATTAACGCCTAGTCAATGTAAAAACATTACCACCCTATTTCCTATTCAAATTTATTCCATCAATATATCTTATTATAACTAATGTTTTCATTTCTATAATTCTATCATCACATTTGGTCGATTTATTTAGGTCAACGCACAAATCGTATAATACTTTCTTGTTACAACTTATTAAAATGTATAAATTAACACAAGGGAAATTCATTCCACTGTTTGGTTAATAATATTTGGATTATTAAAAATTGTCAAGACATCTTATTTTATCCATCGTCCCATTTACAGTTTTAATATAATTTCAATATTTTAACATATATTTTCCCTTTATATTCAACATGCCCGAATATTGCAATTAGAACATTTAAATAATATTTCAAGTTAAAAACCTCCCTCTTCCAGTTAAATTTATATTTATAATATATATATATATATATATATATATATATTATACAATTATAAAATGAAATTATTAACTCTTAGTTATAAGAATAAAAGGAAATGCTACATATAAAAAGCTATCAATCTTTCTTATTATAATTTTTACTATATATATATATATG
Source organism: Euprymna scolopes (assembly GCF_053919585.1). Taxonomy (NCBI): domain Eukaryota; kingdom Metazoa; phylum Mollusca; class Cephalopoda; order Sepiida; family Sepiolidae; genus Euprymna; species Euprymna scolopes. Next base: position 79,495,737 of record NC_136491.1, on the reverse strand, counting down.
TATGTATATATACACATATATATATATATATATATATATATATATATATATATATATATAGAGAGAGAGAGAGAGAGAGGCAGGGAGAGAGAGAATAACTGACAAAACCTTATATTGTATTTTATTGATTTTCATCAATTTGTTTGTACAGTTCTTTACATCTAAAATATAAAATGTAAAATATAAAATTGTCAACATTATGTACTTTGCAGTATAAAGTTTTGTCATTTCTATATATCATTCTGTATTCACATTGAGCTTCTTATATAAGGATTGATATATAATAAGAAATATATATTTCAACAGAAATATATACATATATATATATATATATATATATATATATATATATATATATATATATGGTAAAACTGGTAATCAGTAAAAAACCTGAAGATAGTGCTCAATACTATTGCAGATCAAATATGTGTTTTATATTTTTATTACTGTTTTATCTGTTTAGGTACATATGTTTCGGATGCTGGACCGTATTTACGATCTTACAGCCTCGTCAGACCTTACAGAAATGGTTGGTTAGTATTAGCAAGAATTGCTATTAGGAGTAATACGGGGGTAAAAAGGAGAAAGAAAAAGCAGGGTGTTTTGGGGTAGGAGATAATAGAGTGGGAAGGCGGGTAATGACAATATTTAAGTTTTGAAGTTTAAAGTATATTAGGTTGTATTGTGTGGGTGGGGGGTAGCAGATTCAGGTAGGCCTGGGTGGAGACATGAGGATACAGGAGGGGAGATAGAGGATGGTAAAGATAAAGAAGAAAAAAGAGAGGGTGATGAGAGGAGGGGGGAAAGGAGTTTCAATTTTTGGGTTTTAAAATTTTGACTACTTTTTTTTTCCTGTTCGATAAGGTATATTAATTAGATGAGAGGGAGAGGGAGAGAGGGAGAGAGATAGAGGGGAGGAAAGGGACTGAGACGAAGAGGGAGAAGGAAGGGGGTTAGTGTGGCTGTCATTTTTGTCAGTTACAGAGTCACATTTACGGGTTTCGTGGTCGTTGTTCATTTCATAGTGGGTTGTTTTTAAACAGCTAAGAGTGAATGCAGACGTTGATGCACGCATAAGAGCGTATAATATATATATATATATATATATATATATATATGTATATATATATACATATTACAGACCAATATGTAGACATATAGGCACACACCTATAAAAACAATGTCCATGCACATGTACATGGGTCTGCATGCAGATATATACACATACACGCAACTCTCGTACACATACATATACTCGCATATATATGCAGATATAAACACATGTTCACACGTACATAAACATACACACACGCATCCAGTACATATACGTGGATATACAGATCTCCAGTAAGAAATAGATGCCTACATACACATACACATACACATACACATGCATATGCATACAAGTACACACATGCGCACGGGCTCATGCACACGTATACACAATAACATAAAATATATATTTATAAAATATAAATATATAGATCCATATAGGCACACATATATACACATATACACAGATAAATGCATATCCATACATACACATATGTACATACGCATACCGGCATGCATATCTATGGCAAGTAAATAAGGATGAATAAATAATAATAATAATAATAATAATAATAATAATAATAATAATAATAATAATAATAAATAAATAAATACATAAGTGGGTACATGGTTTAATTTGGTTAAGTTATTTTAGTTAATACTGTGGGGTTTATATAATATATATAAGCATATACAAGTATACATATTCATAAAAATACAAACATACATACACATACAGACATATATACATATATACACAGAGATGCGTATATTTATGCTGAGTAAGTAAGGTTAAGTTAGGGTAGATAAATGAATGAATAGAAAAAGGATAAATAAATAGGCGGGTGTAGATAATGCAAGGTTAGGTTGACATGTTGAAGTTATGTTCGAAATGCATGTTGTTGATTTAATTTCTAGTGGGCTGCATTGATTTTGCCTTGCTTATTGGATGGGGATTATTTTATGGTTTCTATGGAAAAAGTTAGGGTGTGCAATGGGGTATAAAGGTTTAAAAATTATTAGGTTCATATACGAGGGAGCTCCTAACATATTGCCTTGGGCAGTGCCTAAGCTTAACTTTATTTCCAGCCACATATATGTATATACATCCAAACATAACTACACATGTACATATATATTCTAACTCATGCGCATATACATAGATACACATATACATATAGTTACAAAGGCCAGCAGATGCATGCATACAGGTACACTTGTACGGATACATAGACACACAAATACATATCCATGCATACATATGATCCATGAATACACGTAATCATGCCCGCGTATATAGAGAAATAAACATAAACACAGACAGGGATGCATACATAGGTCCAATCATGCCCGTACATACACATACATGTGAAGATATATGCACGCACATAGGCAAGTAAGTAGGTGTGTAAAATATAATAGTGTTTCCGGCATATCCACAAAAGTATATATATATATATATATATATATATATATATATATATATATATATATACATACATACATACATACATATATCCATACAAGTTGCCACGTATGTACATTCATATAAATGTGGGATGTTTTAGTCGTAATTGGTAAGTGGGTTGGGGATAGTAGGATTCATGGGTAGATGAATGTGTAATTGGGAAGGGTAATATAGTATACGGGGAGAGTTGCGTAAGGGGGTTTGGTTGTGTTGATGTTACAGTAGTTGGATGTATGCGGTAGATGGGTGTATTGTGTGTATTATTATTCAGCGGTTCTAAAGAGGATGTTGTCTAGGGGATATTTCAGCAAGGTGTGTAATTGTTAAGGAGGTGGGATTTGTAGTGCCGGCAATTTATAGATGTTTCATGTTTTTTTTATTTAGTAATTTGTCTCTATCTTTAAAAATGAATATAAAAAAAGTTTTTCGTTCAAGCAGAGGAGGCATGTGGAGGCTAAATACTTACATACGTTAGATTCTTTAAGGAAATCCCAAATTCATGGTTAGTCTAAGGTTATTTTTTATTATATCTAGATATTGGGAGGTTAGAAAGGTTTTGTTGGGGTGGTTGGGTTTTGTAAAGGAACATTCATGTACTCTAAACTCTAATCTTTAAAGGATGTGCCTGCCAGGCCAATATAGTACTTTTTGTCGTTTGGGTTATCGTCAGGTGCAATTGTGGCTTAATAGATTACTTCTGTTTGCAGGCATTGTTGATTAAGTTGGCATTGGGATTTGTTGGTGCGATTACAATTATATATATATATATATATAAATATATACACTGTTGTTAATTGTGATACCCTGCACTGGCGATTCCCGAAAGGATGAAACACTAGTGTCTGTAGGTGTTTAATTTTTATAGTAAAAGTAATTATGACAGCCACTTTAAGAAATTCGTTTCTTACCGTTGAGCACTTTCAGTTAAATTTAAGTCGGTCAATTTAGCTCTTATGCATAGATCATCGTATAACGATTAGATCACTGTCTGACTGACGTAAATGAACATTTAAAATTAAAATGATTAAATTCAACGTTATTCCACGCGGTTAATGGTAGCCGAATTAATACGGTCTTCGCTAATCGAGCCAGAGATGTTGCGGGTTTCGAATCCTGCGACTGCTGTTAATCGTGATACCCTGCACTGAAGATTCCTGACAGGACGAAACACTTGTGTCTGTAGGTATTTAATTATTATAGTAAAAAAGATATTATGACATACCCTTTAAGAAATTCGTTTCTTATCGTTGAGCACTTTCAGTAGAATTAAAGTTTGTCGATTTAGATTTTATGCATAGACCATCGTATAACGATTAGAACACTGTCTGACTGACGTAAAATAACATTTAAAATTAAAATGTTTAAATTCAACGTTAGTTAACGCTATTAATGACAGCCAAATTGATACGGTCTTTGCTAATCGAGCCAAAGATGTCTCGTGTTGCGGGCTTCGAATCGTCCGACTGGTGTTAATCGTGACACCTTACACTGAAGATTCCCGAAAGGATGAAACACTACTGTCTGTAGGTATTTTATTATTATAGTAAAAAAAATAATTATATTAAGTGCTCTTGACAACACTGATATTTATATTTTATCCTCTAACTTGATGTGTTAGGTTCTTTTTCTGGCAAAAAATTTTATATACGTAAATAAATTTAATTTCGATGGCTGTCATTACTTTCTTTTGGGGTTTTTATCCGTTTCTGCAATACTAGAATATGTATGGATTTAAGAGGTTTATATGCTTCGTTTTAGGGATAGGTGTCGGGATAAGTTTATTTTTTTCATACTGTTTTTTTTATCCGTTCCAATACTACACATGCAAACAGGTGCATAATTATATATATTTAACTATACCGGTTACTTTTTCTTTGATGGGGTTTTATCCTTGAATTAGGATTCCACTGGAACATTTATGAACATATGTAAACAATAATTTCGTATAATACACCGGATATATACCAGCTCTACTCTACGTTGAGCACTATTAAATAAACGCGTCAATTCTATATTATTGGAATCTAGGAAAGCAATTGCTACAACCAATATATATATATATATATATATATATATATATATATATATATATATATATATATATATATAAAGGGGACGTGTATGTGTATCTGTGTGTCTGTCTGTGTACATTTCCCTACGCAGTAACTCTGTCAATTTTCAGTCTACAAACTCGAAATTTGATATACATATATATGTGATTTGGGACAATCTGTGTGATCCGTTTTCGGCCACAAATTTGGCTGTTAACGGGTCAAAGTCCAACGATTTGACTTTTGAGAACTCTACCAAACTCCTCCGACAATTTTGGGTCTAAACACTTCAAATTTTAGATGTAGGTCTCTTGGACATGGAGCTAACGTAATAACCTGATTTGAGCCCAAAAGAATAAATATATTTAATACGGGTAAAACCTAAAAAAAAATTCTCAACATACACCTTCAAACACCTGGGCAACGTCGGACTGAAATGCTAGTATATATATATATATATATATATATATATATATATATATATATATATATATATATTATAACTAATGTTTTATTTACTATCATTCTATCATTCTATTATTACACTTTGACTTTCAATTTCATTTTTTTCTAACTTGTTTGCTAATTTAATATCTTATTTAATATATGTCTATTTAAACCACTTTAAAGAATTATTTTATTCAACGAATCAGGTATTAGTCGATACAAGCTATACTCGAATCTTATAAACAGTTTTGTATTATTTTTTGTCGTTTGTTGCGAAGATTTTCTTTAAAAAATATTACCTAATATGATTCTAAATTAGAAAGGCGTTATTTTCTTTGTAGTAACTAGCGCTTTCTGATATAAACCATTTTAATGTGTAGTCAATGTTGTTCATTCTTAATTCCCTCAACAAAGAAGCTGATGATGTTGCGTTCTCATTATTACAAACTGTCAGTATTTCCAAATGTGTTATAGTTGTTAAATCCATCTTTAAATCTACAACCATGTTCCACAATGCATGTTCTAGTATTATTTTTTCTGTTAATTCACATTTGTTTTGTAAATAGATTGATAGGTGCTATTTACTCTTTGAAGTTAAAGGCAGAATACCCAGATTGATTGTATAGTAATATCTGCTAATTTGATAAAAAATATTGTATCATCTATAAGGGCTTGAGGAAATGTTTTAAATGGAAGTCAGGTATCATGAATAAGTTGTGGTCTAAGCAGAAACATTAATGTCGAACGCACTCTGCCGTATCATAGAACTCAGTGTTGGTCTCCCTACTAGTACGGTGATAATTGCTTGAATTTAAGTTTAAAATGAAAATGTCGTATTGTGGTGCAATTGCGCTTCAAACAAAAGCATTCATTTCCAAAACGTCACCGTCATATAAAAAAAAACATACTGTAGATGTTATGTCGAGCATTTCGGCTTGTATATTAATAAAACTTTCTTTTGCGGCACTTGTAATATTGGGCTTTAGAATGTTTTAACTTTGGTCAACATTTTATCTTTCCTTCTTAAACGTATTATATCGATTATCGATGATTGTCAGATACAAAACCGTACTATGAACACTACCAGCTTCATGAATTACATTTGTATGAAATTTCATAAAAACGTTTCCCAGTCATTGTAGAATAAATACAAAATAGACGCATACACATACACACAAGCAGACAAAGTTATTTTTTCAATAATATTAGAGATTATATCATTGGTTTTTCAGAATTTATATATTGGTTAGGCGTGTCTTCTATTCCAGCAAGTGTTACTCTTTGATGCATCATGGCAAAACATCGTTTTATTCTTGTATATTCTTTCTTATAACTGCACATTTGTGAAATCCTTTCTTTTTCGTTTTTTCTTCTAAACAAATGTTTTTCTTTTCACAACTAAAGTCAATAAACATCTCCTCTTTTTGTTCTCGTTATCTGCTTACAGCACGTATAATAACGATTTGTCTGCAGAGATTTTAATAAAAATGTACAGATGACACGTGATGATATCCAGTCTCTTTGCGACCAATTATGATTCTTTTCAAATTCTATGTACAAATTCGTAGATATTCGTAATATTTAGATGTGTCTGAATGCATGACTCATCTTCTATTTTAACAATGTTTATATTAGCTCTGATTTCCTTTGGTTCTATTTTTCGCACACAGTAATCCGTCTGTCGAACTCAAAAATAAGTTTGTCGAACTTAGGAATCTGCACGAAATTTACAACATAACCATGTATTTGATTCACGGAAGTAGTGTGAACTTAACTGTTTCTGCAGTCATAACCGATTATAAGTTCTCTGTAATTTGCAATTATATGCTAAGTATCGGCCATACTAAGGATTAAAACTGCAACATTTAGAAGTGTGTCATAACGAATAAAATAATTAGTAAGCATAGTTGTTAATGACACTTCTGCGGGCGTTGAAGGTTCAATCGTCAGTGTTGGCAATACTCAGGATGCAACTGTGTAAAGCATATAATTTAATTGAAGTCGATGTCAAACATTAATATTATTACTCTATCTATGATTGGGGGATTTGGGGAAACTCTACCGGAATTAATATGTATAAGATGTAGCGTCTGGTTCTTTATTGAGAATACATCATATTGAGAAGAAATGTCGACAGGTTATACTAATAACAATGCGGAGTTGAACGAAAGTAATTTAAATGATCACTATGACTAAACCCTCCGTGAAATCTGTGATAATTTGCCTTTATCATTGATATTCAATTTTTTTAGTATGGCTTTCATAATATTTTTTGTACTGAATGTGTGCTTTATATTAACTTACTAGCAAAGCACATATTAATTAAAATAGATATAATCTTGCCTTTCATTTATTATTCATATACTAAATATTGCGTTTACTGTATCCATTATGAGTTTCTTATGGCTATGTAGCTTCCCAGAAAATCGAAAATTTCCAGAGAGCCCATGTTGAGAATGAGTTTTCTGATTTATGTGAAGGTATCCTCTTTGACAGTGCATAAAAAGACGTTTTTTTTCTATTGAGTTTTTCTAGAAACTGTTTACTAGTACGTGGACAGCCGAGTATCTACATCGCGTGGTAATTGTTCATAAAATATGACAAAGAGATTGGCAATGATAAAAAACATGTTATTTTGTGAGGACGAGCTCCAAGTTATACGTTTTATTTTATTACACATCCACTGATATAAAAGCAATATTAGAATACTAGAAAGAATAATGATAGTAAATACAAATTTAGTGTATGGGACTTTAAGATTTATTTTTGAAACTATCTAGGCAATTAGATGTTGATTAGGTACAAATCATTCGGAATGTTTGTGCTGCAGATATGCATGGTCAGAACGACCATTCTTATATTAATTTTATTGCGTTTCGGCTATGTAATCTTAAACGTTTTCTTAATCTACGAGAGAAAAATCACGAAGTACGAGAAATCAAAATGTACGAGAAAAATAATCACATAGTTCTAAGAAAAATGTGTAAAGTTATTTGAAAACGTGTTTTCAATAGAGAATCAAATCACATGTAAATTTCAGATATTGCATCTGTGGAAACGGTGTAAATATAAAAACACATATTTGAATTATGCTTTGAATGAGAAAGATGATATCAATGTTTTATTCACTATGAAATACATCTAACATATGATAAAATTATGGTCAGAAATGTTTTGCTTTTTATAGTCATCTAATTAACATGATAAATGACTACATTAAAATAATTATCGATTTCTCTCTGAAATATGGTAGGGACGAATTACGACCGTAATTTGGCGGCCAACGATAAAATAAATTAAGTGTAATTTGATGTGATTTTTAGACTTCTTTTTAATTTAATCAATTTCACTGTTAGACAAGACGCATTTAAAAACAGATGACTACTTTATCTGTCAATGCACAAGGTTTATTCGCCATTCTTTAAGGTGAAAATGTCTTTTTAGAAAATAGTATTTGTTTGTAATCAGCCCGTTATTTAGATATAATCTCTAATGAAGAAACGGTACCATATAATTCTTAATTAGTTACTGAAAATACTTCTTCAGAATAAAAGGAAAATATGTTCGTACATATGCTATCACAATATAAAGATATAACACCGTGTTTTTTTTTTTTGTCAACGGTTGCTAAAAATACTATTTATTTAAATAGCAGGCTTTTAAATGCCAATATGAACCTTAATTAAAAGACAACATACCAATAAACGCTGGTTGGGATTTTCTAGAGGGTGACCCCCCCCCCAAAAAAAAGAGGACATGCAATTGTTTTTCTGATAATTTTACAGTCAACGGATAAAAAACGTCTAAAGACCCTACGTGTTGATGTGATGTTTTGAATATAATAAACTAGTTATGACCAAAGTTTCATTTAATTCGAACAAAACACTAAGAAACAGGCCTAATTGGCGTTTGGGTCCGTTTTTTGGGGTCACACTGTAGGTATCTCTCTCTCTCTCTATATATATATATATATATATATATATATATATATATATATATATATATATATATATATATATATATATAGGAAAAGAGGGAGAGAGATGGACAGAAAGAGACAGAAAGAGAAAGAGAGATAGAAAGAGAGAAATAGAGTCTGAAATTATTAATCAATATTTAATAGGAGGAAACATAACAAAACCATGTTTATATATACGTTTGTTTCGGAAACGACATCCTTTTATTCATTCGATATTTACAAATAAGTCTATCGAGAAATAAATAGTATAGTTTTGACAATTGTCTCCTCATCACCATAAATAGAAGGGACGAGGGAGAAGACACAAAATTTAAACAAGCTTATTGAAAAAAATATTGAATATAGAATAATAAATTTAAAAAAATATTAAGCCGGATTTTATTATTTTGTTATATGGCTTATATAAGATATATGTCTTTGTGATATAATTATGTAATGATATAAGTGTAATATAATTGTATAATGATTTTTAATTTGATCTATGGTTGACTTTATCTTGAACGCTGTAATCATGAATTAAAGTATTCTTTTCATGATTGCGATATATATATATATATATATATATACACACACATATATATATATATATATATATATATATATATATATATATATATATATATATATATAAGCAATTTAGCCCGGCTTTGTTCGGGCCTTATGTACTGTTCATAACTTGTTGTGCATATGTATATATATATATATATATACATATATTTATATATATATGTATATATATATATTTATATAAATATATATATATATATATATATATATATAGTCATCCACATACAGTACTGTTTCGCTGTTTCACAACTCATCAGTGCGGCTAGACAGGCAACTACCTCAAGCCAGGATTGAAACCCGACCGTTTGTACGGCAGTCAAGGTTCCTAACCATTACGCTATTGGCGGCTGCTTGAACGAGTAGTGAGTTTAACGATGTTTTGATATATATATATATGCATATTACACACTTTTCCTCATCGTAAGATAACCTATATCAAAAATTCCACGTGTTTAGACCTATAATTGGCGGAGGAGTTTGACAGTTTTAAAAAGGTTAAATCGTTTAACCTCGATCCATTGAAAGCCAAATTTCTGGCCAAAAATCGATTAAAACGGTATCCCCGAATCTCAATGTCCCTTATGTAAAAACTCAATCTATATACTGAGAATTTACAGAATAGTTTGGTAAAGAAATGTACACACACATAGACATATACACAGACAGACAATTTCCCTTATATATATATATATATATATATATATATATATATATATATATATATATTATATTTCATACCATAAACATTCGCCAATTACTGAGCAAAGTGACAGAGTACTGATCTTCAACATTGTTACATTATACACTTCAGAGACTTTGTTATTAAAACCTGTCTGTGAATAATATATTATTCAAATTATATAAAAATAATGGTTTTTGCACAGCAACATTGGTTCTTTCTAGATTTCATTAAGTTATTACTCTGGGTTTAAGCATACAATCGTTGCAGAAACGCGAAAGACAAGCGTTTGCCAATCGATCGTACAAATAAGAAAAACAACACTAGGCAATGGAAAATAACGGCAATAGCAAAGATAAATGTTTTATTAAAGTTGTATTTTTTTACCAAAAAAAGCTTATGTGTACTAAATTAGATTAAGGACTAACTTGAGCAAGTACAGACAGTCCCCGACGTTGAGATTCTTGAATCTTGGTAGACAGTCAGTAGGCACTAGTAAACATAATTGGACTTAAGTCGGCACTAGCACGGATAGCTTGACGTCAATTTGCACGTGTACAGGTAACCGGGCGTCATTTACCGCCAGGGTATGTAACTGAACGTCAGTAGAGACAGGAGTAGGTAATCAGACAACATTAGACACTAAAACTGGTAGTCTGACGTAATTGAGCACTATAATGGGTAGGTGGACGTCAATGTGTACTTGATCAGGTAGTCGGATGTCAGTAATTCGCTTGAGTACGCGGGAGGCTCTACAGGCGGAGAAGGGCTAAGCTGGAGTTATTTGAATCCGAAGAATTGAGCTGCAGACGCCGCAGGAGTGATCTGGTTTCTGGAAGCTGCGCAGGTGAGCCAGGATCACTGGAAACGTAATAAATGAGCTGGAAGATTCGCAGGAATTGGTTGGAGTTCCTGGAAGCTGTGAGAGTAGGATGAAACAGATGGAGGCTGAGAAAACTGGTGTGTCAGACTGCAAAATTAGTTTGTTGAGTAGCTTTGAAAATGGATATTTTGTAATTCTGCCGCAGCCCCTGGGTTTGCCATCCTGACTTTCGTCAAATCGATATGGGAGCGTTCTTAGATTCCGACCTGAATGGCAGATTTCCTGTAAAAACTGCGAGGTTTATGGGGGATCTGTTCTTGTGATGGACTCGACGAGCAGTAAAAGTGTCGCTTTATAAGGAATTAGTATCACGGTTTTCACACAAACAGATGTAAAGGTTTTCGGGGTTTATCCATTGTTTTTTTTAAATTTTAATAAAGGTTCAAAATAATGAACGTGGTGTTTTTGTATAGACAGATAAAGCTTTGCGTTTTCTTTTCTTTTTTTGCTTGAAAACACTCGATGCTACTAATATTACACGTGGTCGTTGCATATTGTTTTAAGTGTCAAGTCTGTGTCTGATTCTGCCGACGAGCGTGTGCCATTTACAAACATAGGACTGGTTAGCTAAATATAACACTACAATACAAAATGTATTCATTTCTATATCGCTATAAATGTTGTAGAACTATCCGCACTTGTAAATGCTCATGTTTTGATAGTAATATACGCATATAATATGCTGTCGTACAATGAAGCATAGTTTCAGTGATAAATCTAATAGGCAAATTGATTGAGAGACAATTTAAAGCACGCGTTTTATATTAAAGTTCCAGGTTTTTATCTCAATAGTAATTAGTATAAAATCTAGGTACTACTTCTCCATACTACTTATACACATATATATATATATATATATATATATATATATATATATATATATATATATATATATACTGAACGTATCTCTGTGTGTGTCTGTGTGCCTGCGTACATTTCCGTACGCAAAAACTCTGTCAATTTTCAGTCTACATACTCGGAAATTTGATATAGAGCGTACTGAGATTAAGGGAAACCTTTTTAACCCCTTTTCGGTCGGACATTTTGCTATTAAGAAATCAAATTCAACGATTTTATCTTTGAGAACTCTACCAAACTCCTTCGCCAATTATGGGTCGAAATAATTGAAATTTTAGATATAGGTTCCTTGGACAGGAATCTAACTTTATAAGATGATTTGAGTTCAAAATAATAAATATCCAGTGGTCATAATAGAGGTCATTTTTTTTAAATCGACCTCTGCGGTCTCTAACAAATTACTTCGACAATTTCTGGTCTAAAGATTTTAAATTTGACAGAACGTGTATTCAGAGATAGGGCAAGATTTTTTAATAGGTTTGGGTCGAAAATTTTCAGTTACCAATATACGAATGTATGTATGCATGTATGTTTGCATGTCTGCCTAAAACTTTCGATAGAGGCGACTGATTTTACACAGACCAGTATCGTTTGGAAGCTCGAGCTTTCAGACGACAAATACCGAAAAATTGGCTAAGAACATTAAATCTTCACCCTCAACTGACCACTTTTCAACAAGGATAACGCTTTTTTTCGCCGATATTTACTATATGTAGAATGAAAAAGTTAAGATATTATGACACCTTAAAATTTATTGTTTTAGGCTCAAATCAAGTTAAGTTAGATTCATATCCGAGGAACCTATATCTAAAATTTAAAGTGTTATTACCCAAAATTAGTAGAGTTCTCTCAAAGTCAAATTGTTGAACTTTGTACCCTTAACAGCCACATTACTGGGCGAAAATTAATTACAAAGATTTTCTTAAATTTCGCCACCCAATTTCGCCACGTCAAATTTCGAGTCTGCAGACTGAAAATTGACAGAGTTATGGCATACGGAAATGTACACAGACATACACACAAACATACACACAGACAGACAGACTATTTATATTTTATAGATATATAGATAAAACTAACTAAAAGTAAGCTACACATCTGTGGTCTGTACTCGTAAACGGAGTCACTATGTGAGCATAAACAAAAATATATCTTAGAAGAAAATATGAGAATATGTCAATTCGATTTAGTATATTTGAGGAATGAGTTATCGATATCATTCTGCATATAATTCATACCAGTATTACATTCGGATAAATGCTCATCAATTCATGACAAACAGTTTCTATTTATCATAATATAAATTAAGTAATCATGAGTCAATGAAAAAACACAGATACATAGAAAATATTACGTATGAAAAGTAGTATTTATTGAACATCAAGGGGTTCGCTATGAGTTGAGTGGAGTAGAGAGAATAAATTAGCATGAAGAATGGAATTAATTTATAGTAGTATTTAAAAAATGTAGATTAATTTATTAGGTTGAATTACAATATGAGGCGCATTAACATTTGAAGGTGTAAGAATACTTAAGTATTAAGACATCTAATAAGTGTAAATAGGTGCATTAAATATAGTAGTAAGTGACTATTAACAATATAACACAAAGTAAATAAAAAAAAATTGCTGAAAAATCTTTATTATGTGCTGGAAGGATTCAAACAATTAAGTTTTACAATCTGACAAATATATGAGCAGTAAGACATGCAAAGCTAAACACAAATTAAATAGAATAAGAACGATAAGATGGAAGAATTGTGACTATAATATTAGAATTAAACAAAAAAGACAATAAAAATCAAAATTTATTAGAATAGATAACAAAATCGGGCAAATTAAGGAAAAGTATAGAGAAAAGATTCAATCATTCAATTTATGTATAACACTAGGTAAATAACATTCTGAGATGCTGAAAGTTACCCTTTTTCCCAATCTATATTTTCCATTTGCCGAGTAGTCTTTTAAATTTCATCGGGCATGTTATATAAAATGACACCCAAAAGTTGTTGTTCAGCCATATTCTTCTCAAGCGCTTTCTATCGGTCCATCTGGTTATCATCAGGAGCGATTGTTGTGGTTTCCTGTTTCTTTATATTGAACATGTAAATATATATATATATATATATATATATATATATATATATATATATATATATATATACCTTTTAAAATAACTTTTTTTGCCAGAAAATTTTCCACTGCACTACGATGAGGTTCAACGGTAAATTAGTTGGCTTTCGTTTTTCATCTAAACCTGAAAACTTCTTTGGCAAATCGTATTTTTCTGCCGAACACATTGGGACTCAAACTTATGACATAATGTACCGGATCGGTATGTTTATATGCGGTTTCGTCTTGCTGTATTGTACATTTCTTGTGGACATTTTTGAAGAAACATTATTTGTGGGGAAAATAGAAACACACATACACATGACTTACCTGTGAAGCGCCCACGTTTATGCCTGGAATGCGCGTTAGACAGGAAAAAAAGCAAGATGGCGTCTGTGATATTTAACAGAAACGCTCGTGTAATCTCGCGAGATTCACGTGGATAAATTTAATATAAAGCAGGTCGATTGAAGGTGTGGGAGAGCTTTGGCTGTGCAGACGCTTAACAGATGACGTTACAAGACAGACGGTTACTCTGTGTATTGGGACGAGTGAAGGAGGTTCCAGTTCTACAAGCTATTTTCGACATATTTGACGGCAGCAGCGCTGAGCAGTAAGTATAGGAATTGGTGGAAAAGGCAGAATTGAGATGCCAGCTTAGTTATGTGAGGCGCCTGGTATGACTAGTCCCAATGCGCCTTGCTGTGGGCGCATACGCTGTATACCAGCAGCTAACGTATGAAAAGAAGGCAGATTTCACTGGATAAAACCCACCCTCTATACAGCGTTTGCATTAGATCCGGTTGCTTCATACAAGGGGTTTATAGCACGCAAGTTACATTCCGGAGTGAAGGTTGATGTTTATCTGGCAGAACTGAATAAGCTTGTGGTCCTGTCGGAGGAATGTCAGAGAAAGGCCTGATGTGCGCATTTACTGCAGGATTGCCCGCTGGTGTAGAAGAGCTGCTCCGAGCCTTATCCCACATAGACGACATGGACATCTCAGAAGTATTAGCGCGGGCGCTAGTGATACTAAAAAGGAGTCCAGAGTCTATAGGGCCTTGGCACAGTTACAAGCTGCTACAAGTGTGGTGGGCCCAACCATTTGCCCGTGATTGTCTCACATCGCGCTCACTTACTCGAAGGCTTAGCGGGCTTCAGTGCTATAAGTGTAAAAACCGGGGATACCTGGCCCGTGTCTGTCCGGGAAACGGGCAAGGGGATGGAGCTACAGCGCCAGTATTCTTCCCAGATAGTCACTGGACAAAGCACTTCCCGCAGTGACTGTGTAGGTTAACGGACGTGAATGCATCGCCCTTGTAGACACTGGATGTACCACTACTCTGGTGCGCAAGGCATGTTACGAAACTTGGTACAAGGAGAAAATTCGGGTGCTAACCATGAGTGGCAGGCCGCATCGGAGACGGGCCTGCGCTAGTCGTGCAAGCCCTGTTGGTGGACGGGGAGCTGGTTGGATATGACTTACTTCTAGGGATGGATTTGATTACACAACTGGGTGGAATAACTGTGGAGCGCACCGGCAAGATAGCGTTCTCCTGACTTGAGAAACGTGTTTGCGCCGCAATTATCCTGGACGAGCCTGATTTCATATGGTGTACGACAGGGAAATCAACGCGTGGACGGCATCTTGAAGTGGGCTGGCGATCAACCACCAATATCCTTACGGAACCGACTATCAGAGTACCCCTCTCCAATGAGGTTCACGGGACAGTATGAAGAATGACTGCAGACTTGGATCAACAATGGCTGGCTACATTCATTACCCGAGGATGAGCTCGCCCCCCACCGCGGACTGATTCCCCTGATGGCTGTCTTACAAGATAGTAAACAGAAGGTCCGACCGGTCCTGGACGACCGTGCATTTAATGAAGACAGCAAGGGCGGATGTTTGTACGCTCAAATTAAGAGAGTTGCGGCAGCAAGGGACGGACGTGGCAATTCTGAACCTGCGCAGGGCCTACCTGCAAATACGGATTGAAAAGGAGCTGTGCCCATTTCAGAATGTGGGAATTAAAGGAACTCGCTAATTTCTGACTAGGCTAGGAGTCGGTCTCAACGTGGCACAGGCATTATGACGACAATTATGCACGCGATCATGCAACAGGTTGAGGCTGTGCGCCATGCAACATCGTCTTACATTGACGATATCTTTGTAAATGAGGGCTTCATGTCTACCCAATCAGTCAAAGAGCACTTCGAGAACTTCGAACTGACATGCTAGAAACCGGAGCGTCTGCGAAACAGGGCAAAATTACTTGGCATGCACATGAGTGGTAGCAAGAGGGCCTCTACTGGAGGAGAGATAGTGATGTTCCAGAAGTCCCATCCAACATCACTCGTAGGAGCGTTTACTCTGTTTGTGGAAAGCTGGTGGCCCACATCCCTGTGTGTAGTTGGCTCAGTGTGGAAGTGGCAACCATAAAACATCATGTCACTTCTGTATCATTGGGATGGGAGTATAAAGTGCATGGAGCCACGCTCCTGAGCATGCTAACAGGAACTGCGGCCAGGATGACGCATGACGACCCTGTGCGAGGGAACTGGTGTGTTAACGGGAACGAGTTCACGATCTGGGTGGACGCTAGTTCACTAGCCCTTGGAGTTGCCGTTGCGGTTGATGATTGTATTATGGAAGACGCCTGTTGATTTCGTCCAGAGAATGAGTCTAGGCTCATAAGCCTGCCCGAACTTTGAAAGAAATTACTCTAGCGCTTCAGTGCCAAACCATGGCACTACATATTATCACGGACTCTACGTGCACTCATCGGTGGATAACCGATGCATTGACTGGAAGAGCACAGCTAACCACACGGGAAGCGAGTGAGATGTTAATAGGAAAACGGCTCACCACCCTGGTCGATACAATCAAAGAGTGCAACCTGACCGTAAACGTATCATTGATCATGTCTGCAAGAAACAAAACAGACGCGCTGACACGAGTACCACAACGGTGGCAGCTGGCTGATACCCGGGGAGGTTCTGAAACGCTGCCGTCACGTGTAATATTGATGAGGATCGTATCAGTGAGACTCATCAACAATGCGGACACGCAGGGGTTAAATGCCCAATATATTTTGCCAAGATGCTTGACCCAAAAGTAGGAGGGCAGATGTCTAGAAAGTGGTGGAAAGTTACAAGCCATGTCAATCAATCGACCCGGCTCAGATACAGTGGACGAAAAGGGCAATTGAGAGTAAGCGGCATGTGGCAGAAGTTGGGCATGAATACCACCCATTACGGTGGCAATCACTTCCTCAGCCTCATCGATTGTGGACCTACGCCCTTCGCGGTCTGGAGACCACTCGGGCGCCAGGACTCCTTCTACATTATTCGCCAGCTGTTATCTGTTTTCTTTGAAAGAAGTGCGCCTGAAGAGGTGCTGACTGACTATGACCCAGCCTTCTGCAGCCAGCAGGCCAGGCACCCCCTAGAGGAGTGGGGAGTGCGACTGCGACTGCGATGTGCTTATGTGCCACCTGGCCAGGGTATTGCTGGGAGGAGTCACCGCAGTATCAAAAGAATCGCGGCCAGGAAGCAATGCACAGTTTCAGAAGCCGTATATTTGTACAAAATCACGCCGAAAGATGGCGTCTCTCCAGGAACAGCTTCTGCAAACGCAATATACATATACCAAGTCCGAGAAAGGGGAATCAACCCATATAGAGAAGTTGCGAACGTGATAGGACAGGCGTCGTACGCACCAGGTGATCCTGTCTGGGCGAAGCCGCCAAGAAGCCGGTCACTGACAGTGACACACAATGGCCGAGTGACATATGTGGTGATTCAGCAGTTAGCCATGGTTGACGGTGTGCCCATCATGTTAGGGGCCTGAGGCCGGCAACACAGTTGCAACCACCACAGGATGACGGGAGCGAGTCTGGGACTGATGCCAGTGGGCCATCGCTCTAGTTTACACCATTCTCGTCCTCATCAAGCAGCGAATCTTATATTAGTAGCAGAATCTTATATTAGGAGGCAGTCTTCTTTGAACGCCAGACTGCAGATCAGAGTGCAAGTGAACAAGAGGCCTGCACAGTCACCATTCGAAGAAACACCCGACGGAATAGAGCGCCACCTCGCTGCTATCTCAGTGATCATGAGATCAGGGGGGGATAGAAACGGACATACATATGACCTAGCTGTGGCTGCTTGTCGTGAGCTTTGGTCAGAAAAAAGAAAAAGCAGAATGGCGTCTGTGGTATTTAACAGAAACGGTCGCATGTAATCTCGCGAAATTCACGTGGATGAATGTAATATAAAGTAGGCCGTTTGGGAGTGTGGGGAGAGTTTGGCTGTTCAAACGCTAACCAGGTGACGTTACAAGACAAACGGTTTTGTCGCGCATTACGCTTACTCAAAAATGATGATATCGTAAATAAGTGCTTCAGTATAATTTGATAGTGTACACATGCGTCGTCACATGAGAAAAATACCTTGCGCGACGAACACATTGTTCCATTTCTTGCTGGGAGAATAACCGAGCTATTCACACACATGTGAATATTAGTATATGCCAAATTCTACTTATTTATGGATATATACATACATTCATACACACACCCATATATATACGCACAGCCGCATATGTGTGCACACCTCATAAATGTCAATTTGCACATTCGAAATATCTATCTATCTATCTTTCTATCTATCCCTTAGTATATATATATATATATATATATATATATATATATATATATATATATATATATATATATATATATATACATGGAAAAATCAATACGAAAAATATATAAATATTTACATCATTTCTGTATTTATTTCCTATGTGTTGACGAGTACGAATACAAAAAGTATTTTGAAAAAAAGATAAAAATGTATCTTTCAAAAGCACATCAGTTTCGACCGAGCCTTCGGTCTTCCTCAGTGTGAATGATGGAAATATTTGTGTAGGTCTGGCAGGGTTAGATACAAGAGGGGCACGGGTATAGCTGATGAGGTTAAGAACAATTTGAACCTGAGCCTTCCAACATTTTTGACTTGAAATGGTCAACATCTTGTGTAGCCTCTATTCAAAACCAAGTCTTTCATCAAACTTTTAATTGGACGCCCAGGCATCGAACGGACAACCTCGCATATGTGAAAATACATGTATATACACCTGCACATTACCACATATGCTTCTTCACGTTCCCATACATACACAGGATACGCACATACACGTTTATAAACGTACGAACGTACATATACACCGTGAGTCAGTATTATGCAAATTCATATACTTGTTTTAACTCCGATAGTTTTCAATGAAAATTTGTGAAATTTCGCTCGTTATACGGCAATACTAACGCATGCGGAGGTATAAAATTTTAAGCTGATCTGCACAATAGCGAGCAAACGGCAGTCATTTTGGTGACTTGCAGTTTTTTCAGCACGCCAACTTTATATGCAAGATGGGACGTAAAGGTGCTTTAAGTCAAGCTGAGAAGTCTAATATTGTTCAAAGACTTCATAATAAGATTCCCACCTTAGAAATTTTCAATAATTACACCGTGATTATCGTACAAATATTGTACTTACCCTCAATTTGTCCACGGACGTTTTGAAAAAGCGAAAATGCATAAGAAATCATATCTGTCACGTCTACCAATGAGCAAGATCAAGATAGAGGGTCGCCGTAACCAACTTGAAAACTAGCAAACAAGATTTTGAAAAAGCTGGCGTTCCTAATATGCCCAAATCAACACATTGCCGTATACTGAGGACGATTGCAAAATTTGGAAAGCCAGAGGTCCGCCATCAATTGAAGGATATCCACAAGAAAAAGAGGATGGAGTGGGCAAGAGATCACATGCAGTTTAATTTTCACACTATTCTGTTCACCGACGAGTGTGGAGCGACGCTTGATTGACCCGATTGGCGGATGGGAGGATGGTACCATAATGAGAGTCTACGTGCCCAAAGGATCAGACGTCAACATTGAGGCGGTGTTCTGATGTCCTTGCTGCAATCATTGGCAATGAGATGGAAGGGACATTCAGAGTGGCAGATGGAGTGAAAATTACCGCCAAACTCTACATTGACTTCATTAAGCAACACTTGGAACAATGGCACAAAATGAATTTGTCATTCAGGAAAAAATGGTATTTATGCATGGTAACGCACTATCTCATCCAGCATGGATAGCCACTGAATATTTTGAGAGATTTTATGCCGGACATGGGAAAATATTGCGATGGCTGGCCTGTTCTCCAGATTTAACTCCCATCGAAAATCTGTGAGGCATCTTGAAATAAAATATTAACTCCGGAGGAAGGCAGTACAGCTCCAAGGATAACCTCTGGAATGCTATTCTGACTGCTGCCAAACATATTTCCTCAGATGAAATCGAAAGTTTGACATCTTCAATGGGCCAAAGACGCTTCGCTCTTGTCAATAAAAATGGCAATTATATAAGATACTGATTGTACTATGAAACAATAATGGAGTTGCTTGTTCTTTATTATTTGTTCTAAATTTATAAATTCCTAGAATAATCAATGTTTCGATGATCATTTTGCACTTCAAAATACTTTAGCACTGGTTTGCATATAAAGTTGGCACGCTGAAAAAATGCAAATAAAATTGTTAAATAGGAAAACAAACGTAGTACTTGCATAGACCGATTTCTCAAAAGTTGTCAGTTATAAAACAGAATTAACTATATAAAGACGAAAAAACAAAACCTGATCTAAAATTTTGTAAATACCAAACGGGGATCCTACGTTACTTACAATGTCTCTTTCGAAGATTTAAACACCCACCTACTCGCACACACACACGCACACACACACGTACACCCCCACACACATATACATATAAATATACATATATATATATATATATATATATATATATATATATATATATATATATATATATATAGTAAGCTGGCAAATACTCTAAGAAAATAATCAGAGAGGAAAAAGTTTAAAATGTAAAATTTAAATTACAATGATTTTCTTTTAATAAATTTGTTTGCATATACAAATTGTTTCCAACCAGTTTGCCTGTTTATTTTCTGAAAATGTATGCATATGCATACATATATGTGTGTGTATGTGTGTGTAGGCATGTATGTATATGTGTATGTATATATGTATGTATATGCATTTAATTGTAGCGTTATCTATTTTTAACCTGGTTATAGCTGACGAAACAAGAGCATGCCACCCCGCACCATGGATTAAATAAACCTATCCATTCGAAATTCCGTACAAATGTCCAAGTTCGAGGACAAGGATTTCCGAGTTCACTCCAGATGGGAATAGTAGTCTAACTAATTAAAAAAATACGCAGTATCTTTCTCCATGACGACATTTCATAAACGCAATTACATATTTATCATTACTTTTAAGTGTTGAGAGATTATGTTGAACACAGTCCAGTCTCGATACTGAGAGTGAAGTACTTTTCAGTAAGTAAGGTGGTGGCTAAGAATCAAATGCGGTGCGTGACATAGCCAGCAGCGAAATGATTGAATCCAAAATTAGACAATTTTTATAGTAACTTTGGAGCATTTTCATTGGTGGTTATAAAAACGGCGCCAACCCCCCATTAGGAGTCAAAACATTTTTGGTATCATGAAAAAATCCGTTCGGATTCAATTTTTGTTTGACTTGAGAAAAGGAAAGAAAAATAAATAAAAAAATATAAAACAAAATAAACAAATAAATGGAGAAATAAAAATAAACCAATAATATATTTGTTTGTTTTTTTGTTTGTTTTTGTTTTGAGGGAGTTTGTCTTTATTCTCATTGGTCAAAAAGAATTAATAATATATTAGTATTATGCGTGCAAGAAGAAGCCCGTCTTTTTCTTTTTTTAAATCACATTGAATTTTTGTTTGATACATATAAAAATAAACACTTTTTTTAATATATATATATATATATATAAACATAAAAAGAAAATCCTATTTAAATATATATATACACATATATGCACAAAAATTCATAAATATACACTTTTTAAACAGAAATTGGAAACATTATGTTAGGAATTAGTTGGTTAATTTGGTTAGTAGGATAGACATTGTCACCGTTTAACGTCGTGCCTGGGAATTGCTTGAATTCCTGTTCTATTAAATAATTATGGAGTGTTAGAATCCAATTGTGAGCACTTTGTCTTAGTCTATATAATGATTTATTCAGTTTCCACACGCAATTTTTATTTTTCATTTTAAATTCCTCTGGAGAGTAAATAATGTTAAGTTTTGAGACATTGTGTTGAACAAAGATGGCGGCGTAGTTCAGATCAGTAATCAAGATGGCGACAAGAATCAAATGCGGTCTGTGGCGTAGTTAACCTCTAAAGTTCTGAGATATTGTGTTGAACAAAGATGGCGGCGTAGTTCAGATCAGTGACCAAGATGGCGGCGTAGTTCATATTAGTAACCAAGATGGCGGCGAAGAATTAAATGCGCTCCATGACGTGGTGAACGGCGAACTGATTGAATCCAAAATTCGACAATTTCTATAATGATTTTGGGACGTTTTCATTGTTTTTTTAGCACATCCGTTGGTTATAAAAATGATTGACGAATTCATTCGTCTCATTCCCCCATTAGAAGGCAAACACATTTTACAAATATAGATTTCACAGTCAATCGGAGCATTTAAATAAGCATTTTTACATCCATTTGATGTATTTTTTAATTGTATTGAGTGGCAAGTTGTAATAAACTTCTAATTGTCGTTAAATTCATCGTTAGTGAAAATGTTGCACAATATTCCACTCCAGAAATTTGTGAAAAACATTTTGCAACAAATCTTGCTTTAAATGTTTCACTGCCAGAAGCTGTGACTTTTTTTTGGAAAAAAAAACAGCGTGAAGAAATAATATTTTTATCTGTTGTGTTTGACACTATTTTGTATGTGTTATTTTCAGATAAACCTTTCAATTAGGATATCATATATTGTTTCCATTCTTGGTGATTTTCTGAATTAATCGCCTCATTATAACTTTACGGTGCGCTTTTCAACGAGTTACAGTAATCCACTGCGTAGTCTTGTATCTTTTAAAATTGTAAGAAGTCTGGCATTTTTCTCCCTTGTTGGATATCGACGTGTCTGATTAATATTTTCGTCAGTAGTTCTACTGTAATTGTCTTCGTTATTAATATTTTTATTGTGATCGATTAAGATGCTAGGTAATATTTCTTCACGTTTTTCATCCACTGGATCGTTGTTTTTTTTTTAATTTAATGTATAATTGAATTTCACACATCTAACCCTTTTTATGGCATTTTGGGATGGAAAATAGATTACATATCCTGGTCCGTGTTTTTCGTAACCTATGAAAATACGTTTTTCGCTTTTAGTATTCAGTTTACTGGTATTTTATATAAATGCAAAACAGTATGAACCAAATATATGCATTCGGTTCATTTTAGGTTTTACACCGCAAAACGCTTCATACGGTGTTTTGCCTAATCTTGTATTGAACGATCTATTTCTGGTATATGCTGCTGCCATTAAAGCGTACGTCCATATACTATGCGCTTATTTCGATTCGATAAGTAGACATCTTGTCACCTCAAAAAGGGTTCCCCATGCCCTTTCAGCGGTGCCATTTTGGAAGCTGGAATACGGCGCAGATTTTCTATCTTTTATACTGTGGTTAATTATAGAAGTTCAAAGTCTTTACGAGTAAATTTAGTCCCATTGTCTGAGCGAATACATTTAATGGATCCGTACGGGACAATATCAGCTAAATGCTTCTTAATGGCGAGGATAGTGTCGGATTTGTGTATTTTTAGAAAATTACCTATCATTAAACCGGAAAAATCATAAATGAAGTTCAAAACTCACCTTAGATTATTTCTCCCCATTGGGCGGTTCGGATCTGCTAAGTCACAATGCACAAGTAAGAACATTTTTGTGGCCTTTTTGTCTGCTTATATAGTTTGCCATTTTCCCCTCTGCACACTCATCATAATTTGGAAGATCGTCCGAAGATATAATTTTCATGCCTTCGGCTACATTTGGTATTTTTTTTTAATATCAGCTGTATTGCAGTGCGCTACAATTTTCCAAGTCAGGACAGACAGTTCTTCAGAGAACCATACCTTTTAAAGATTATAGTCGGCCATTTCTTTAATATTAAATACAGTTCCATTGGGGTATATCAATTTTGACTTGTTGTGGCCAAAAATTATATTCGCGCCTTGTTTAATTGCAGCCTACACGGAGAATATGACTTGCTTGAATGTAGGTATGAACAGACCATTTTTTAGAATACAGTTACAGATTTCACCTTTATTATTTTTAAGTATATTTTAGCATTGTCTCTTTTCAAGACTATATCATTTATTTGACTACCGTCGCATGTTCGACAAAATGACTTTGTAGATTAAAGTTTGAATCAAAATTAATAAAATCAAATTCCTTGGTCATAACGTGTGCTGTAGTACCACAGTCTACAAGGAGATTTTTACCGTTTGTTGTATTGTCAAAGTTACATGTGAATAGAAATATACGTACTTCCTCAAAGTTCTCAACGTTTTTTACGGAGTCCATTTTCGGTGTTTATATCGACATTGGAAACTTTTGTGTTTGGGTCGTACACAATTATAGCAGATAATTTTATTCTTTTTCTTGGGACACTTACGTTTGGTGAACACGTTGCTGTGAGGTGCATAATATATATATATATATATATATATATATATATATATAAATATATATATATATATATATATATATATATATGCGGGGTGGGTGGGTCTGCGTTTGTGTGTTTGTGTGTATGTGAGTGTGTGTGTGGGTGTGGGTAATTCTCGTATGTTACGAGAGCTGTTCTTAAGTAATTTCTCTTATTTTAAACTCACGTTGTTGAAGAGCAATGAAGACGTGGTTGATACTTTTAACGCGAATGTCCTTTGTTTTTTTTAATTTTTTTCTGCAGAGTTAATTATTTATTTTGTGTCGGATTAATGTGTGTCTTGATATTTCTGTCACAAAAGTCAGCTCATCTCTGATTCTGTTAATTTTCAGCAGCTGGGATACGGCGTTATTGTCGGGAAAATGCTCCCTGTAAGGCGTTTTACTGAGGTCCGAATAAGTCGAAATCTGACGAGCCTAAAAGCTACATTATGATGAGTGAGACAGGACTGTTTAGCCAAACTAGGTAACAGAGTCCGTGGTATGCAGATTCCTGTGTCGTAAGGCGTTGTAAAATTGCAAACGGAATATTTCCGTTTTCTTTGGCCTTAGACGTACAATACAGACCTTAGTGTAAACATAACGGTCAGCATTGACTGTCAACCCTTTGGCGGATTTCCTGTCTCAAAAGAACGGTGCAGCTATTTCACTTCCCTGCAGATATTTTAATCGTAAACAAATTTACTGGGGAGCATGGTTGTATGATTATATCAACTGTTGTTTAGATTCCGGTATTTACTGGTAAAACACGTCTCGTCACCAGTGATGTCCAGCTCAAGCATACCTAACCTTTTATTTCGTGCTGATTCAAAACTACTTACAGATATCCCGTTACTAGTCCGTTTTATCTTGTGGGAGCATTAATAGAATACACCTAACCGAAGCCTTGCTGTATGACAATATTTTTTTGGGATTCACCGCCGTTTAAATTCAATTCAATTCTTATTTCATTTACTGTTATCCGCAAATGTGCTTTAATTTTTTTTTTTTTTTTTGTGAAGTGTTTTTTTGGGTAGCGGTTTTTCAGGGGAGTCTGGAGCGTAATATATCACTAACCTGTACGTCGCCATTCTGACATGGACGAACTAAGTGTTGTGACGGCAAACGCATCTACTTCGTAAATGTAAAACTGGCGCCGCTGAATGTTCATATACTTCAGTTTTTTTTCTCTCCTTAAAAGATACGTAGAACTTCGACATGTTTGGAACTACGTTATATTTTAAAAGTGTTTGCTACATTTTTTTGTATTAATAAATGCGAATATCTACACGATTTTTAATATATTTAAACATATTTAATAGCAAGCAGTATTAAAAAGCTGTCGTATTAATATATAGATTCTTGCATCATATTTTGAAAAAAAAATCGAAATAAAAGATAAAAAAATTATGCTAGAAAAGATAATTAGTGCTACTGGAGAGACCTCCATTAAACGTACCAACTGCTCCTACCTAATAGGGTATATGGAAAAAGCAACCACCATGAATCAATGTTTCGTTTAATCAGTAAGATAATTATGTATGAGGACGGGATATGCACATACGCCAAATACAACTTTGAAACGCGGGATATTTCAGCAAGTATATTAATAAAATTACAAAGATACATATATAAACATGTGAACCTAACGAGAAGCTGATAATACTAGATAGAGCGATTATGGACACAGGAAAATCCATGCTTTATATATGCATCAAACAAGCTGTAATATGTATTAATCTATAAAAATTAAAACAAGGTTAATTTATCAGATATATGCATTCTTACAAACACATGAATAATAAAAGTCCAGCTTTAATCCGTCAAAAAATCAGCATTCCTGTTATGTTGTTTCGACGATAACCGTTACATATGATCGTAATAATTAAATTTCATGTGAAAACGTGCATATAAACATTAACTTATTTTATTAACTGTATGATAAATGTGTTCAGAGATGACCATTAACATATCCGCAGGAGAACATGGTTGATGAAATTCCTACAATTACTTAGAGATAAAATTAAAAATTTACGAGTTAGTAGAGTAACTACAGATTAATATATGATATAGAGATTTTAGTAAAGAGCTTACGGAACATCACGAGGCGTAAATTTTGCTATTCAGAGCTGTCACCAGTATTCTTGAACACCGTTACAAAAACAAGAATGTTTAGCTATCAGGAAAGCGTAATTTGGCAAATAGTTTGTTGAAAAGTTTTAAGTAACCTTGGTCACAAGACGCATATGACAGGTTGTTACTATAACAATTCCTAGTCTAGAGAAATCGAACATTAAATGTCTCAATGAAATGTATATCTGGAGAATCAAAAACTGGTTTTATCTTCCTGCAGAATATCTAAATGAATAATATCTTACTTCTTCTTTTTTGGTATTTACATTAAGCGTCGTAAGGCTATCCGGAAATCCACTACAGTTCAGCTTTCTCACATGTGGGTAGATATCTCATTTTTGCTCTCTGTATGTGATTAGCTATTAACGACTTTTCTATATGAAAGTATCCCGGCTTCTTGTATAATGGTGAGTCATGTCATTTGATAATTCTAAGATTAGAATAACACTAGGCGGCAATGTTACCTAAAAGATATGCACTAGTAAACCCATATATATGGAATAGGGAAACTGTTTAAGTTCACACGGGGCAGTTGTAAACAGAAATAAAGTATGATGAGGCAGACGACTCAAAGAAAAAGTAAATATTTTTTGGCGCAAACGTTTTATTAGTGTTGAAGCACTAACGCGATACATTTATTGCAAGGATAGTTGTTTAGGACTTTAGATTACTATTTTCGAAAGTACTGGTGGCTTAACGTATGTAACACCTATGTAAAATCATTTCATAAAGTTAGAAATATAACTCACCATTTAGTTTTAAAAGTTGGTTTAGAAAAAATAAATAATAATAAATAAATAATAAATAAAATGAGATTTTTTATTATTTATATTCACTAGGAGTCCCCACAAAACTACGAATAATGGAACAAATCTCAGCATATTTCCACTATTTTCCTACTCGTTTTATAAACTTTGCAAATGAATTTGCTTGACATAACAGAACATTTCCTTCTCGCTCGGAGCGGTCACTGGTATTAATTAAATGGCAGGGAGACTCTTTAAAGGCCCTGTTTGCTGTTCGCGCATTTAGTAGAGGTATGTTTAGTGGTTTTACCTCAGTTTTTTTTAACCTCCTTAAACGTTCACTAATATTTAATGCGGCGCTAGTCAGTGCCGACGCAATCGCTTACAGGGGGCGTATAATTACAATTTTGCATTTTCAAATTTCCTAGTTCGATTTACTTTAAGTATTTTTTTTTTAATTTTATTTTATTGCAGTTTCCATACAAACGGCTACAGTGTGTAGCTACCGTAGGTTATTTTCTACATTCGAATATTTTTCCTTAAATTGCAAATGTTGTCATCATTGTTGCTGTTGTTTTTGTCTTTATTCCAATTTCTTTTACTCTTTTGCCCATGATTTAAGAAATGCTTCATAGGGCCTCTAAATATATTGGAATTACGTCGATGTTGTTTAATGTTTGGTTTTTCACTTCTCGGCTAAGTTCCGCGTCTTACCCTGTTTCTCCGTTTCGATAATATTATGTCTATGGTATGTGCGGAGGGCAAACTTTACCATTTATCAGTTTCATTTTTTTTTATATTTAACATTATGTCAATTCTCATTGATTGTATAGGTTTATCTGTTTGTACCTCTGGGTCTAAAATAATTTTCAAGTTTTTATTTCCCAGTATTGCTTCCGATAAGTGTATTTGCCATTAGTGCCTTAGGCAGAAATGCAATTTTCCATAGAATTCACGTTTTATGTTGTTTCCTTTATTGAAAAAGGCATTTTATTTTCATTTTGGATCATTTGTCAGCATTAATTATTCATGTTGTTTACACATATTTTTTTTCATATTTAATGTTTTTATTTGTTTTATATGTTTTAGCTTTCATGTGTTTAGTTGTAATTGCATTGTAATGTGTAGCTGCAGGTAGTTCTGTTTGGTAGCTCATGTGTCATTTTTAGGAATGTTTAAGTTTTTTTATCGATTCGTTTCTCTTATTGTTTTTATAAACCTCCAACGTCACTATTTCTTTCTTTTCACACTATTTTTTTACCTAATTACGTTTGTGATTTTTGTTTTGTTTTCTAGATTGTTTATCTTGACGGTGTTTCTCGCTGCGCTCTGCAATATTTGTGCTCTTGGTTAGGAACTTGTTTAGTTTATTTTTTCTGCCTTCCTCACAAACCTTTACATATATTAGTCTTCTTCCCTTTCGTTTCCTTGATTATCTTTCCGAGGCAATACATTTTTTAATAAAAATGTGGAAGTTCTTCTTTGTTTCAACTTATCAATTGTCCAGAGTACGGCATTAATTATACTGTCCAAGGGTTTTTTTAAAATATAAATTAGATTTCAATGACTGTTTGTTTAGAAGAGTTTCCTTTTTCTTTTTAGGATTACTGTTTTTTATTGTATCTTTAATTTCTTAAGATTTCATAGTGTATGATTTAAGTACTTTCAAATATTTGCAAATATCATGTCCGCCAAACGCTCTAATCTCACATTTATTTGTTGTTTCAGGCCATCTAATGTCACTAATTTTTTCATTGTCTACTAAAGTGGTGCGCACACTACCGTTCAGAATGTAATTCCGATATTCTAACCGAATATTCTGATTGTGTATCCCAGCTTCCCTGTTCCCTGTTTAAAGCTGCCAGATAATTTAGACCATCTCTTTATATATGAAGTGATGTATTATTTGTGTTGTATCTAAAGATTATATTTAGCCGCACATTTACTACGTATATAGCTGAGTGGCCTGGGTGTCATGGAGAAAAAGTAATGGTAATTTCAATTCCGATTGAGATATGACCTTTAGTATGCTTATTTAATAATCACATGCGTTGTTTTATTCATTGTTAAGATTTTATTGATCCATGCTTGGAACATTAATCTATGTTGTTAGCCAGTTTTCAATATATTACACGTTGAGCGACCCTCTTTTTCCTTTCCATAATCTCTTTTTTTTGGGGGGGTCATTGTTGAGGGAGTTTAGATCTGTGCGCTTAGTTGCGCCGTATAGATTCTCCACGCATTTATAAGAAGGTGATCAGTCTTAAGTGAGTTGAAATAATACCCTTTTCAGCGTTTTTTGCATTAACGTAGACTTCGATTGGTCATCTATTCTGGAAAATATTTCTTCAACACCCTCTCTGTAATGTTGAGAATTTTTTTTCCACTATTACTTCGTATTGTGCTTAGATCTTCGCATCATAAATTGCCTTTTTATTAACGGTGTATATTGTTTAATTTATTTTAATCTGTATTGAATATTACTATTTAAAATTATAGATTTCTAATTTTTTACATATTTGTTATATGCATATCTATATAAATTTCATGTTGCATATTGCTTTTGTTTAATTTTTTTGTGTGTTTCCGCAGTCATGAACTGATATAATAAATCACGTATTGATAAACAGTAAATCAGCATATATCAATTCGGTTCGAATCCGCATCTACAGCCGGGTATTTACATGTCGTTAATTAAATATCTTTTTAGCACTTCAACAAAATCAGAAATTGAGGTTTCAATTTCTATCAAGACAAATTGCAATACAATTATATGAAGCTGAGCATAAAATTATTTCAGAAGACCATGATTGCATTAATCGATTTATATATATATATATATACACATATATATATATGTATATATATATGCGAATATATGTATGCATAAACATATATATATATATTTATATATATACATATATGTGTACATACAAAAATACATATATATATATATATATATATATATATATATATATATCAGATCAAATATAATCAACAGTGTTCGAGGAGTTTAAATTACAATTAAACAGACACATATTTACTTTTATTACACACTTTAGCCAAAAGATAAAACTAAATTTTCATCAGAAATTTCTGTATTTCCTCGAAACCACAATGCTTGCAAAAATCCATATATCTATAAAAGTGAAATTGTCTGTGTGTGTGCCTGTTTGTGTACATTTCCCTACCAAACTACACTGCCAATTTTAAATCAACATACTCGAGATTTTACAGTAAGGATATTGAGATTTGGGAAACAGTTTTAAATTGGTATTTCCGAGAGAAATTAGGCTTTCAAACGGTAAAATTCAACAATTTGGCCTTGAAAACTACGGTCTAAACACTTTAAATTTTAGATGGAAGTTACTTAGACATGGATAAAAATGTATAATTTGATTTGAGTCTAAAACAATAAATGTTAATGGGGTCAAATTTTCGATCAAAGTTTTAAAACATTGACCGCTACGGTTTCTAACAAATTACCCAGCCAATTTAAGGTCGAGCCACTTAAATTTTTTCATAAAGTGTAGGAAGGCCTAGCTCAAGCTTTTTAATCAGTTTTTGGTTAAGGAGTTGGCTGCCAAGA
Organism: Euprymna scolopes; assembly: GCF_053919585.1. Classification (NCBI taxonomy): domain Eukaryota; kingdom Metazoa; phylum Mollusca; class Cephalopoda; order Sepiida; family Sepiolidae; genus Euprymna; species Euprymna scolopes. The sequence continues at coordinate 79,464,509 of NC_136491.1, read as the reverse complement.
GGTCAGAGTTCCAAAGATTTGATTTTTGCTGGTTTTAGCAAACTATTTAGCAAATCGTGGCGTTAAACATTTGATCTTTTACATAACAGGTATTCAGACATGCCGCAAGCTTTTACATAATTTTTATTGGGCGAGAACTTGGCTACAAAATGGTCAAAGTCAAAATAGTTGAGCTTTGTAGACTCTACCAAACTACTCATCTAATTATAGGTCGAAACAGTTGAAATTTCAGATGACATGAGTGTAAGTTTTTAATATATATATATATATATATATATATATATATATATATTCGATTTATTTATACACACATTGATGTCTGCATATGTGCATATATGTCTCTGTTATCACCTGTAAAATAGTAGCTTACGTTTTCAGGGCAAGAGTTTCCTCGAAAACTGCAACTCGAGATACAAACATATTTTCTTATATCACTTAAAAAATTAGAACCTTATCATAGAGTAGGGGTGGGTTCAAGCGGATTGATCAATCCATTTATCTCAGGCTTTTATTTTTTCTCATCTTACCTTCGTTGGGGAGAATTTTTATTTTTATTCTTTTATAACCTTAAAATTAAGTATTCGCTCTCCGGTGTAACATTGTAAATTAATTGAGAAGTCAGAAATATGTCGCCTATAACCAACGGTCTAACTGTAAGTGGTTGGCAATTACAAACGGCCACCAACTATGGACAAAAGTAATTTTCGATTTTAAACACGCATATCTCGGAAGTATACTTACGCAAAAATGAACAGGAGTGAATGCACAGTTTTTGTATATTTCCTTACACATACACAGAAATTTAAAATATAAAATGCAACAATACAGCATATACATTCATAAACATAGATACTTGCATACATCTCCGTACAGATATACATAAATATACAAACATACATATTATTTACACTAAACGTTCATACACATCCATATAATATACATATATATTTATGCACGCACTTAGACCCACACACTTATATCTACACACATAACCATATACATACACGCATAACATATACGCATACATAAAACATATACATATACATACATAGCATATTTAATTACACGCACATATACATGGAGGAAACTATTTCGAAAAAAAGTATAAATAAAGTTATGATTTATTTACATTAATAATTAAGTTATTTAGTATGACATTTCCACTGAGATATTACATATATAGAGAAAAACCTGCCAACATATAAACTTACATATAATACAGATACATACCAACACACATCTTGACATACATACGTGTACATATATATGTATATACTAGCAGGGGTTACCCGGCGTTGCCTGGGTGATCGGCCCCCTTCCCACTCCGTGGCGTAACAAAAAAAGTCACCCCTCTGGATTTACATGCTTGGTGCCGGCCTCCCCCCTTCAGGGAGAGATAATCCCCAACACCACCTTCAGGGAGGAGGGTGCCTGGAGGCTTCTCCCCCACCAAAGAAAAAAGTCACCTCCTCCTGGCCTCCTCGCCCCCCCACCCTTGGGGTGGCACCGGCTCCCTCATTTGGAGGAGAAACTGCCAAGCTCCCCCCTTTCGGTTGAGAAAATGCCAGGCTTCCCCTTTTGGTGGGAGGATGGTGGCGTGGCCTTTGTTATAAAGATGGCCGGCCAGCTGAAAAAATGACGTCATCGCCGAGGTCCCAACAAGCAAGATATGTGGAACTCTTAGACTGTCAATAATGAACAGTAATTTTTACAGACAGCGTTACAAAACTTCAAAATTGGATTAAAATAAAGAAATAAAGAAAGAACACGGTGATTTATACTGAAACTCATCTAATATTAATAATAAAAAAAATAATTAAAAACACACAAGTTTGTTTAAGTATTATAAGCAATTGAATATTTCGTTGTATTATAGATTTTAAAGATTAGAATGCGTTCTTTAATTACTTATAAATTACATTAAAAAAAGTGAAGGAACACGATTTTATTTGTAGTAAACTTGAAGTTTATTTAATATAATTAAATGAAAATTATGCATGTAAGATTATGAATATTTGAAGCAGAACACAAGCAAAACATTTGATATGAGTTAAGACAATAAACAAATATTAAAATTAAACTATTTTTTTTTAATCAAAATGATTTTTTTTAAATCAAAATTAATGTTGGTTTTGTATTACTGTACACATAGATTCGAAAAAGTTGTCAAAAAACAAATATATAACAAACAAATGTTATCAAAGGCAAGATAAGTTACTTTTCTACCAAACTGGATATATTTTGCGTATTTTTATTCAACGTAACATGTTTATTCAGCTCGAAAACCATACAGTGTTTACCGATGTATTGGACAATTCAAGATGGCGTCTGACTCCCTCTTTAACACGGTAAGTTTGGGAAAAGGTGTTATAAATAAAAAAACTGGATAAAATATTGTTAAAAACTCGCTCAAAATATGTTACCGTGACATAGGTTGACATATATTCGGCGGGATTTTAATAGTATTTTGTATAGTTTTTTTTATTTATAATACCCTTTTACATACTTACGGTGTTAAAGAGGGAGTGAGGCGCCATCTTGCATTTTCCAATACATCGGTAAACACTGTATGTTTTTCGAGCTGAATAAATATGTTACATTGAATAAAAACACGAAAAATGTATCCAGTTTGGTAGAAAAGTAACTTATCTTGCCTTTGATAACATTTATTTGTTATATATTTGTTTTTTGACAACTTTTTCGAATCTATGTGTACAGTAATACAAACCCGTATTTTGTATATTTTTTATTTATAACACCTTTTTCAAAACTTACGGTGTTAAAGAGAGTGTGAGACGCCATCTTGCATTTTCAAATACATCGGTAAACACTGTATGTTTTTCGAGCTGAATAAATATGTTACATTGAATAAAAACACGAAAAATATATCCAGTTTGGTAGAAAAGTAACTTATCTTGCCTTTGATAACATTTATTTGTTATATATTTGTTTTTTGACAACTTTTTCGAATCTATGTGTACAGTAATACAAACCCGTATTTTGTATAGTTTTTTATTTATAACACCTTTTTCAAAACTTACGGTGTTAAAGAGAGTGTGAGACGCCATCTTGCATTTTCAAATACATCGGTAAACACTGTACGTTTTTCGAGCTGAATAAATATGTTACATTGAATAAACACACGAAAAATATATCCAGTTTGGCAGAAAAGTAACTTATCTTGCCTTTGATAACATTTATTTGTTATATATTTGTTTCCCCCCCTCCAAAAAATTAGAGTGGTCGGTGTTCTGTAGTAGCGTATCTGGATATTTACCAAAAATATATATATTTAGGTTTGGCTATAAATTCCTAAACTCATTTCATCCTAAATAATTTAGGTGACTGAAATAGGAATCTAATTGAATCTTTAATTTCCTGAATAGTATCCGATAATTCATTTTTCTTCGAGTTATATCGAATACATTAATACGGACTTTAGGGGCTTTTTTCGTAATGTTACTGTAAAAATTATTTTTTATTGTTACACATTACGATGCTTTAAAAAAAGCAAAAATAAATTCTTGCGTTTTTTATTTACTACTGAAAGCCATAACTTTAGTAAAGGTATTTTTTGTTTAAACAAAATAAAACATTTGCACTAACAGTAAAGTAAAAAGTAATTAGTTCATTATATTCTGCGATTATTATTTGAAAAATACTGCAATTTTAATTAAAAATCGTTCATTTCCTGAGGGAGGAGTCCAAATGTGTATAAACTTTGAGCGTCGTCATTCATTTTGAGACCACGTGTGGTTAATTTAAATATCCAGTTTGGAAGAGAAGTAACTTATCTTGCCTTTGATAACATTTATTTGTTATATATTTGTTTTTGACAACTTTTTCGAATCTATGTGTACATTAATACACACCCGAAATGAAAAGACCACGAGTGAACGCGCGTTTTTTTTAGTTTAGTTTCATATATATATATATATATACATATATATATATATATATATATATATATATATATATATATATATAAGTATTTTTAAATTTTATCTTTCTAGCTTTAAAAAAAAGTTTTAAAATTTTTTCAGCCGGCATAATTTATTTTTAAATATTGAAAAATTTCAGGAAAATTAATTTTTGCTAGATTTTTAAAACATGTGTGTCAACAGCTTAAAAAATCGTCTCTTCAAAAGAACATGTTACAAAGAGTGTGTGTGCGTGTGTGCGCGTGTGCTGTGTAGTAGTAGTAGTACTAATAATCTGTCCAGCGTTTGATTTCCTGTTGTGTGTACGTGTGTGCGGATAGCGCCAGAATGGCGGACGTTGAGTCGGCGGTTGGATTGTGATGTCTGGTGTAAGTTTCGTATTTTTGTAATTTGTAAATGGCAAGTTAGAAAAAAATTAAACCCTTCCAAGATGGACAATAAATAAGACCGAAATATTTTATGGTAAAGTTAAGAGCGTAAGAACTATAGTTTTTTAGGAGATGTGATTATTGGATTAACCCATCAGAAATCGTCTGTGGCACACACATCTCTGTTGTTATATATATATATATATATATATATATATATATATATATATATATATATATATATATATATATATATACAGTATACACTTCGCAACCTGAAATACAAAAACACAGCTCGGCGAATGGAAAAGAGATCAAGAATGACTCTGTCGTGTTCAATCAGACGTGCTTCCAAAAAATACACATATATTATGCTATCTTAAAAAGTCCTTAGTGCTTCTCAACACAACCAACTTATAATAGGAAAACGTTGTGAGAGGCGTCATTGTTTATTTAAAACCCTGCACGTTTACAAAAAAGATGTTGAAGGTGAATAAAAATTCATAATGGTGAAATAGCAGACTGATTGTGTTTCCGTTCTTTTAACATTTATCCACATGTAAATACATATATACGTATATATAGATTTATATATAGATAAATGTATATATATGTGAATATGCGTTTGTTTGTATAGCTATATATATATATATATATATATATATATATATATATATATATATATATAATAAACGTTGAGTTAGAGCATGTGCTTTTATTTTTATTTAATGGTATTGATATAATAGAAATGTAGATGTATTGTGAAAATGCACATCATATTGATTCTATGTAATCTATGCAGTGTTTTTATTGCATAAGACAGGATTGGGCGTTGTCTGAAGTACACGGCAAAATAATTGAAAACCTTTTTGTTGGTGTAATGCAAGTAACGTGGCCGTAAGCGTAACTTAATGACGATGTTCGGGTATTCAACACATTTAATATAAACAAACCTACATAATATTTCCAAAAGTGTATCCTATAAATATAATAAACACGTTTCTTAATACAAAATTACTGTCAAAATATATGCGTACACTACAAAAGTATAACAACGACAACTTTCATTAATTTTCTCAGAAATGTTACATATTTTTTCTTCAGTTTAATGTCCGGAAATAGATAACGTGAAAGTGATGTAATATGTATTGCGAAAAGATGGTGTAATTACATAAATATATCCACACACACACACACATACACACACATACATACACATACACACGCATATATATATGTATATATATATGTATATATATGTGTGTGTGTGTATATATATAGAGAGAGAGAAATAAAAGGAACAAACCGTATTATGTGTTCATCAACGTTTCGTTTTTATTTCGAGACTTCATCCAGAGGAAGTCTCGAAATAAAGAAGAAATGTTGATGAACACATAATACGATTTGTTCCTTTTAATTTCTCTATTTTTTCGGAATACTGTTTCCATTTTTCTCATCACACACACACACACACACACACACATATATATATATATATATATATATATATATATATATATATATATATAGCATGCGTGCCTGGCGTTGCCCAGGGGTTTGCAGGTGTGTGTTGAGCAAAAATAAAAGTTGTAGTAGGAAGGCAGTCTCAAACCCGTACCATAAAGCAGAAAAAGAACGGGGAAATCCCGACGTCTTTGCTGTTACGTTCACCGCCAAACCTGAAGTGACGAAGGTTTAAATTGAGGGTAGACAATCGAAAAGAGGGATGACTTTTGAAAATATCGGCGAAAAAAGCGACCCCTTCCTCCAAAAAAGTGCCCAGTTGGGGGTGAAGAAATGAATGTTTTTAGCCCAGTTCTCGGTATGTGTCGTCTGAAAGGTCGAGCTTAAAAACATTATTAATCTTGTGAAAATTCGTCCCTCTATCGAAAGTTTTAGGAAGACATGCAAGCATACATACATACATACATTTATATATTCGTAGCTAAAATTTTCGACCCAAACCGATTAAAATGCTTGGCCCATCTTTGAATACAATTTATGTAAAAGTTCAAATATTTAGACCAGAATAATTTGGAAGAGATTGCAGAGGTCAATTTTTTAACTTTGACCCCAATTATGACCCCTTATAATTTATTGTTTTGGGCTCAAATCAAGTTATAAAGTTAGATCCATGTCCAAGGAACCTATATCTAAAATTCCAAGTGCGTAAACCCAAAATTGTCGAAGGAGTTTGGTAGAGTTCTCAAAGGTCAAATCGTTGAACTTTGCCCCCTTAATAGCCTAAGTTCTGGCCGAAAACAGATGCAAAGTTTTTTCCCAAATCTTAATACCCTGTACATCAAATTTCTAGTCTGTAGTCTGTAAAATGACAGCGTTAATTTATAGGGAAATGTAGACAGACATACATACACACAGAGATAGACAGACACTTTCACTTTTATATGCATATTTATATACATATGTGTGTATGTATATCTAATAGTGTCTGTGTATATATAAACATAGGCATGCGTGTATGTATGTTTATGTATGTATATGTATGCCTGTTTATGTCTACGTTATTGAATGTATATGTTCAAATATGATATTCCAACGAATTTTAAATAAAATCCTATTTTAGTTTTATCTCTCGGAAAAAGCTGTGATAAGCAATATAACACGTAATCGTAATTCGATATATATATATATATATATATATATATATATATAATTGCTATTACATGTTATATATATGTATGTATATATATATAGAGAGAGAGAGAGATAAGTTATATACTTATACACATATAGATGTATATATGTGTATATAATTATATAAATGTATTTTATTTATTAAACAATGAATGTTTTTTTATTTAAATATATATTAAATATGTTTACGTGCATAAAAGTTTTCTATGGACATTGATATGTCTAAGTATCACTTCTCACTAGCATTGCTAAACTTGTTCAACAATATTCAACTCATCGCCGCTCTATAAGTGGCCTGGTTTTTTACCATTAGACCACGCGACCTTATCAATTTTTATGCACGATGTTTCATCATTTTAAATGAAGATTGTTGATTGATTAATTTGTTTATTAGCTATTCTGTGGTGTTTTCCTGTCGTTCTCTGAACGCTTTTGAGAGCAGTTACCTTCATTTGAATAGAGGTTTTCCACCAGTCCGGAGAGGAAGATTCATTAAGGCATTTGTTGTAAAGTTTGGGAAGAACTGAAACTACTTCGGCCGAGTAATTTTAATAACACATCCTGGATAAGATCAGGCCCACATGCTTTCGAAGTGTAAATATGTTTTATGATAGCGTACAACTGAGAAGGGATGATTTTTAAATCGTCTTGATTGTTTTTTTTTTTTTTACCTGAACCGTAGGTGCCGCCCATTTGCTAAAATCTGTTTTTGGCGGATAACTTGCTTGTTAAAGTTTATAAAATTATCTATGATGATATGCGCTAGACTAATGAAGGACCCCACGTCTCGTTTGTTCTTGAATACAGGATGTGCAATGCCATTGACTTTCAGCTTGTCTTTTGAATAAGAACATTTTCTTAACCCGCCCAAAATAATCTGGAGAATCGCGGTTTTAATTCTTTTTTTAAGGTTTATTGAATTGGACGCTGTACTTTATATTTTGTGATAAAATGTACTCATCAGATTATCTCTTTGATTTAATCTTGCTATTAAAGCTGTTTTGAACAGGTTAACCGAAGTTTTTAGTACGTAGTCGTTCAGCCTTTTGGTGACTCGATTTATTGTTACTGTAAATGTTACTGCTCTTAATATTTACATCTCGCAAGTTACGGATTTTGCTGTTTTATCAGTAGTTAATTAGATCAGCTTGTTTAATTGTGGCTAAGTACGCCAGTTGACGTTTGAAAGATTAGAAGCCGAGTCAAGCTTGGATTTTATATTACTGTTATTGAAAATATCAACAATCATATATTTTATTAACTCCTATCGTCTATGTTTTTCACTTTTGCGTTTTTTCGTTGTATTGACGTACAAGCACTGAATAAAGTTATGGCCATTTTTATGACAATTTTTTAATATGTTTATTTTTTTTTAATAGATAGAATTTCGTACTATACTCATTACCAAAACATAGTTCGGGCGGTTTCTTTTACTTCTGTTTTTTTTTTATTTTTGTTTATTGCGGTATATAGAACAGGGGATTAAACTTTTGTTATTGAGGGAAATATGCAGTGTATTTGCGTCTGATTTTTTCTTATCTAAACCACACCTGAATCCTCTATCGTTTTTTGAATAACACTCTATATGAATTCATTTATTGACCTCTGCCAATTTCCGGAGAGTCACTCCTCGTTCGTTTTAAAGGTTTGTTAGTACTCGTCGTCGTACTCCTACTTTTCCTGTTGATACTACACATTCTGAAAATATAAGGCAGTTAAAACCATCGGCCGAAGGCTGGGCTAGTTTTAAATCATTATCAAGTATATTTACCGATTCTGCAAATGTAGGGGAAATCTTGTTGGTTGCCCTTGACTCTGCTAAGGCATTCAGGAACTCGATATGTATTTGTTAAATTTTAACTAAAATAGGACTAGTCTGTCACCAGGAAAACTTTCTTGTGGTAAAGTGTTTCATGGGTTAAAAATTCTGACAGATGAAGTGAAATACTGAACATTGATTCTTTACACAATTGTTAGAAACAGTATTTTCATTCATATTAAGATGATCATTGTATAACAGTACTTTAAATAGGCATGCTTCAGTTTATTTTTATTTGAAAGAAATAGTTTCGCAGTGCCAGTTGATATAAATTTTGTTGATTTTTCAAGTTTTATTACTAAAGGTATTTTACATTTTCATTATATGGTTTGTCTGTCCCACTCTTCTAACCGACTGTTATTTTTTCATAGTTTTTTCTGTCGACATAATTATTCACTGCTCAGATAAGTGTTTTTAAACTTAGAAATATTTATGCCAATTTCCCGAAACCCATTGCATCATAATGTACAGAATTCGTTTTTAATCTATGTCCAAAACAGTTTTTACCTTCTATCAACCGGATAGACTAGTTGATTTACTACTATTTTTTTACTGTTATCACATTAAATAAGTACTGAACTATAGAATAAAGCCACTTGAAACTACTTGCTAATCAACAGCTGTTCGGTATAATCATCTACCAATAGAAATATACCTTACTAAACCTCACCACAAAATTACGGAAATATAAATATACGTTTTACATATCATCTTACAAGTACTCTAAAACAATAAGCACTGAGGAACACATATCAATTGGTCCATCGAATACATACTCCCGACCCACCACATAAAAAGCAACATCTCACCCTTTCACTGCTTTTCAGATGTTGTTAAGCTCTCTAGTAGACTGCGTGGATTAGGAATCCAATCCCTGTGTCCTGCCTGTACTTACAAGCATGGGTTAAAACGTAATCTGAAGCAACACCTTGCTGCTCTTCTCCACTCAGTCCATTGTAAGACAATTTGTAGCCTCTTACTTGTAAGCAACAAATTTCCTTTTTAGTGATGAAAATGTCTAATAGGAAAAAAACACGTGTAGAACTTTAAAGTAGATTTTCAGCTTATTTTCCAAAATAATTCGGAAATAGCATTTACATAGCTAAACGCGTTAATTAAATTGGCGTCTCACGTGTTTTAACACTTTAGGATATAATATAGTAATGTAAATGTTCTCTCTACTAATATATTCAGTAAGAGTGTGCATTCAAAAGGGAGACACGCCTGATTTAACGTAAGCATCATAACAGGATCGATTGCCGGGAATGAAATATTTGTTAGTTGTAGTCAAGCGATCTTGTCGACAAAAAATGATGGATGTTATTCCTTAAATAATTAGTGATAAAAACCGGTTACATTTATTTTTTGGGCAGAAGGAACTTAAACGTCGCTATATAAAAACCCTGTCCTGTGGCTACATTACCAAACTGTCGATCAGCTTACGTGTCCAGGTGAAGACGTAGGTGTCACTAAATTTTATAAAACATAGACTTTGTATTGAGATTGTTAATTTATTGGCGATATTGTGTCAAGTTTCATGGTTGACTATTATAGAAAACTGATTACCTATAATGATAGAAGATGTATCAAGACACAGGAACGGGCATTTTAGATCTGGTATAATGATGGTTTATTAAAATTGTGGGGTCTGCGACGCGTATGGTCCACAAATTATGGAAATAAAAAAATTACAATGAAAAAAACGTTTACAAGTGTTTTTTAACACCGATGTACATAATAATATTTTAATAATTATGTTTTAACTCAAATAGGGATGGATGGCATGATAAAATTATGGCGTCTGCGTTCGCGTCTGGCCTCCATAGAATAGAAATAGGCACAAACTTTTATAAAGAGTTGTTATATCTATCTGCGTAAGTATACTTTGATAATTATGTTTCAGTGTAAGGAAATATGGTATAATAAAATTATGGGGTGTTCGTTCACGCCTGACCTCCATAGAATGGAAATATGTCACAAAGTTTAACAAGGTTTTTTAATATAGATCCACAGAATATTGTGATAAGTGTTTCAGTGTGGGCATGGAGTGTATAATAAATTATGTGGTTTATCTATTTTATCTTTACTTTCATCATATTTTGCTTTGGTTTTGATACCCCCAAATTCGAAGCTATCTCTTTACAACCCTTCCTTTTGATAACCTACCATGCTTTCCTAAATCAGAGTCGATTTTCTGTAGGCTGTTTTTGAACACAGTCAAGAACGGGTACTTTTGCTAATATATATAAATACACACACATACACACACACACACACACACACACACACACACATATATATATATATATATATATATATATATATATATATATATGCTGTACTTTGGGGTAATTGTGCCAAATCCGTGGGTAATTGCGCCCAGAAAAAGTGTTCTTATATGCGTGGTTTCAAAAAAAGCACTTTTAGCTTGTTGGCGCAATTGCCCTGAACTTGGCGCAATTACCGCAATACGGTATATATATATATATATATATATATATATATATATATATATATATATATATATATATATATATATATATATTGGAGGGTTGTGTCTGCGCGTGGATAGTATTATTATTTATACAATTATTGTAATTTCTTCTTCGTTACTTTTCTCTCGTTTTTGTCCATATGCCTAATCTCACTTTCTGATTTTCACTTTTCTATTCAGCTTTTCTTCTATTACACATCCTTTAAGTTCTACTTACACTGCAATATACCACTCAATTGCAATGACAAGTAAGAAATAATAGTTCCTTTATATACTACTAGGCAATCCTAAACAAAATACTGTAATCTTTCTTGTTTTTTCTCGTGTTGTATTTAGTTTTTCTTGTTTCATGAACAGGCAGGAAGGCAAACAGAAAACGCCTATACATATATTCGATTATCTCGAGCTAGGAAGCACTTCATCTCCATGGACTCACTATTAGTTAACCTTTGCTATGCTTTATAGCGAGCTGATCTGCTAATTTAATTTTAAATAGATTCTTTAATCATTTTGTTAATTTGATCTAATCTCAAGTGCTAATTGATAAAAGGTTATTCCATATTCAGACTCTCATTCGTCAAAGTGTTATCCACTCTTATATGTGCAGATGTATTTAATCTTGTCCTTGTTATTTTTCTTTTCTTATAATGCCCGATTAGTAATGTCTCATTCAGAGTCTCATTCAGTAAACGTATAGTTTCTTAGATGTGCGTTGTCCTTAATTTTCGCTATTGTTGATTTTTCTTACGATGATATATTAGTTTAATTTCTGAATAGCATGTTACAGGAAACCTGCAGTAAACAGCCAAAAATGTACTTTAAGTCAAGTTGTATAAAGCATTCTTTCATGAGACTTACTGCCAACTTATGTATTTCTTGCGGTTAATAATTTCTTTAGTTTCAAAATAAGCATCAGATTACACAGATAGCTCTTAATCCCTCAGGGTAAACCGTGATAAACAATGGCTACTTATAAATTATTCTTACTGAGCAAAGTAGGGCAAAAAGATAACCTAGTAATAATTTCACTCCGCTGTATCTTTCCATAATACTTCGTGTTTTAAAGAATACACCTCGTGCCAGAATTATATGCAAATCGATATTTTTGGTCGAACTATGGTAGTTTTAAATGAAAATGTGTGAAATTTAACACGTTTTATGGCAACTCTAACACAAGCGCAGATCTAAAATTTTAAGCTAATCTGCACAGTAATAAACAATTGACAACAATTTGGTAATTTGTATGTCTGCCAGCGTTCTAACTTTATATGCAAACCAATGCCATAATATGGTGAAGTGCTAAAAGATCATTGAAACATTGAGTATACTAGGAATTTGTAAATTTAGAAAAAATAATAAAGAACAAACAACTTCAATATGGTATCATAGTACAATCAATATCTTATAAACTTGCCATTTTTATTGACAAGAGAAAAACACCGTTCACCCATTGAAGATGTCAAACTTTCGATTTCATCTGATGAAATGTCTTTGGCGGGAGTCAGAATACCATTCCAGAGATCATCCTTGGAGTTGTACTGCCTTCCTTCGGAGTAAATATATTGTTTCAAGATTCTCCACAGATTTTCGATGGGATTTAAATCTGGAGAATGGGCTGGCTATCGCATTATTTTCCACCATGTGTGGCACAAACAATCTCTCCAAATATTCAGTTGCAATCCTTGCAGAATGAGACGGTGCATTATCATGCATGAACAACATCTTTTTCCGGAATTCCAAATTCTTCCTCGTGTGCCAGTGACCCAAGTGTTCATTAATGAATGTTATCCCTTTATTCTAAATGAATTTTACGTTTACTGTACATTCAGATTTTTTTCTGATCCATTTGATAATATTAGGCATATTTTTCTTAAGAGTACTGCAGCCAAACGAAAGGTTAAACCTATTTTATCATGCATATATTTTATGAAACACTCTTTGTCATCCTGACCATATAAAGTATATACATAATTCGTACCAATTTAGTGAAAACTTCATATTGATGCACGTCGATAACTTACGCGTAATATAGACGATCACGAGAAATAGTATCACGTTGGTGTAGTTTTAAAACACTACTTTAAAACTGCATAGAATCCAAATGCTAATATCTTACATCATAGAATATTTAATGTTACACAATAGTACTTAAATATATACCATTTTTATTAAATCAAAATCTTTGTCTAGCAAGTCTACTTTTCTGTTTGTCATAAAATAATATATCGTTAGAACTTGAAGATGCTCGAGTCATTGTAAAGATTATTCGTAACGTATAAAGTAATAAGTGCTTAGTAAATTATCGCAAATGTAAACGATTACATGCTACCTTATACCCGCCTTATTGATAGAAAAGTGGAGTCGACCACGTAAACCCTCATCCCACCCCATATATATATATATATATAAATGTATGTGTACACGTCCATACATATACTAAATAAGGTGTATGTCTATCTTTACGTATTAGTGTCAGTAGAGCTATAAATAACTAATCGTGGTCATCTAACCTTAATCTGTGATCAGTTTGATAAACATAAAAAAGGAGTAGAACTGAAACTATATGAATCCATACATTAACATGAGTGTGCACATGTTCGAATCGCTTCCATAATCACAAATTCAGATTGAATATGTATGAGGTATTAAGTGAGGCTACATAATTTCAATTCGACCCAAACATTGACACTAAATCGAAGACGGAATAACCGTAAGAATAAGTTATAGCTATACAAAATAAGGACCACTTAGGTATATTGAGATACGAATGTCGCAAAATTACTTTCGGCGATATAGGATAAGAATAAAAAATGAGTTTCAATATTTTATGTAAACAGGTATGAATTGAATATCATATTATATTTTTACATGTCTGTAATTATTGCTGAATTTTTCTAATCATAGCAAATACAAATAGGTTATATGCATGCCCTTTACTTAGTATTCAGCAAAATTGCTAACGGTTCCCAATAAGAGTTTTCAAGTTATATTGCAATGCATTCCGTTTTTCTTCAATCGTTTTGTCAAGTACTTTCGTCGTATTCCTCACAATCGGTACAACCTTCTTCCACAACTTTGTTATTTCGCCTTTTAAAATCGTACTATTAACTGACGTATATTTTATCGCCATATTCAGATTTGCTGGCATTGCTATATCAATGATTATTGTCTTGTGTTCTTTTTAACGACGATACTGAATTTTGTTTCCTTGGTTTAATCAAATTATCACGCTGAATGTTTATATGTCACAATATTATCATATTATCACTATCATCACCCCTAGTCTCTCATTCTTGTACACTTTTCACTGCATTCTAATCCCCTGTTATTGACTTTTTCGCAATATAATCAACCTGTCTACTGTACGTGTTTTGAACTAACTTCTGACAACCACTGAGGAGGTGTTATGCATTCACACATTTCTGCCTACACATTGCCAGAGGAGACGTTCAGCCGCTTTATCAATCATCTTCCAATAATTTATCTTTAGTTTTTAGTTTTTATCCCAAACTTAAAGTACGACTTAATCAGCCATCGCCATTTGTTTACGTCTCTTCTACTAAATAGACTATGAATTCTCATGCTAATAACGTGTCTTTCCCTTTTCTTTTATTTATTGCTGCCAATATCTTGCTCTTCACTAACGTACTCTCTTGCAGTTTTTCAAATGATGACAAACGTTTTAAAAGATTTTCCTTACATATGGATGAGCAAATTTCAGACTATTTTATTGCATCTTTTATTCATCGTCCTATACCTGTTCAACCTCATTATACCTCTATTCAAAGATGCATCTTATCTACCTGACTTTCGTGTGAAAGAATTTTGTTATTACATATAGGCCCCTACATATAAGGACTTAATGACCAATCGTGGATAAAAGTAAAAGATCGTGTAATTGTCAATATGACAAAATCATAGCAATCGGTAGTTATGTAAATTTGGTAAATCGGATAATTAAGGAGCACGGCTCATCAACAACTTGTTTACGTTTGTCTTTAAGACCAATATATTGTAATCAACTGGGCAGCAGTCCAACCGAAGACAGTTCCATAGGTGTGCAGTTATGAGAAAGAAGCTTTGTTCACGGAATCTACGTTTAGGTTTAGGCACAGATAAAGTGTGGGGGAAATTATTTATAATGTTTTCAGCTCTCATTGTTATGTAATCCTGTTCATATCATTCAGTCCGTTTTCTTTCCATTTTCCTTAAAGCCGCGAACTTATGCATTAAACATAATTTAAAATATATGTATGCATTATGCACACATATAACTGGTACTCTGTTAATTGCTGTAATGATTAGTAGCGCTATGATAATTAATCAGCTTATTTCGAATCTAAAATATAATTAAATATGATTGGCATTATTCCTTACATATTCAACTTTTTACTTATTCCAGTTTCCCTAGTTAAACCATATTCTTAATGAGATGATAATGCCCAGTATATTTTCCATTTTCTATCTTTATACATTTCTGTATAATACTTCTTCAGTAATATCTTGAAATCATCCAAACTAAAAGAGAGCCTACTGTTAGCAATAGTTACTAAAATAAACAGTGTTAATTGTATGATTCAATCAAGATAGAAGTATATATATTTTATAAGATTACGAAAACTGAAAAATCACAAATATATCATCCAACTAAAAAATAATATAAAATTTATGCAATATTCTTACTGAAAAAAGAGATTGTTCTATAAAGATTTACGACCTGATACATATTTCATAATTACTAAATGATATTACAGTAAATTGTTTAAAAAAGAAATGTAATTCGAACAGTTTTATATTAGACAATTCTGAATATCTTTTTGATAAAATATGCAAAACAGCAAGAATAGGAAAACAACAAAAATACGTTTGCAGCAGATACAAATTTAAACACTGTCATTGACGATATCTAGACATTATCTCGAATTTGTATTAACGGTTCTAAAAATGTTTACCTATCTAAGTCTTGCATGACCAAAATATCTTTTAAATTATTTCAAATTCAAGAATTGCATTTGTTTAAAGAATGGACACAAGAAACTTGATGGAAACTATTGAGAAATAGACTAGTATTGTGATAATATTTTCGTACACTAATTGACAAATAATAGTTTAGTTGGATCTAAGCATTGCATAGTTTTAACAAATAAGCTAGTTATAAAAAGAAGAGACCGATTTATCTTATAATATTTGCAACCCTATTTGTGAAAAATTGATGCTAGAATATTAAATGTTAAATTACAATCAATAATAGCTTACATTATTGATGTTATAATGAAATTCTCTACACAAAACATTCATTAGAAAATTGGCTCAGGGGAAAAGATTAATAGATCATAAAATCAAAGATATAATAAAAAAAATATCGTCCGCAAACTTGTTTTAAACAAAAAGTTTACGAAAAAGAATATGATTAATAATAAAAACACTGAGTTAAAAAGACGCGAGTATATATCTCATATATAGAAGGATATATGTTTGTCTATCTGTCTGTTTCCAAATTTAAAACTCAAACAGTTCCGAAACTTAAAGTCGCAATGGGGCGCTAGAATTTTCAACCGATTAGATTTTTATGAACCGTTTTGTATAGTTTTTTAGCCGGTTAAAATAGAGTTCAAGAGTTTACAATGACACCAAATTACAAAAATGTTTATTCATTCTATAAAGGAATATGAGTTTATCTATAATTTTTAATCAGTCCATATGCGTGTAACGTTGTAACAGTCGTAGCGTCATTAACTTTGAATATTATATTTTCACTTTAGGCTTGATTCTATCTGGTGCCACTTAATTTTTTTCGGGTGACTGGGCGTTTGAAATGGCAACTCTATAAGAAAAATACGCTATGTGGGCAAATTAAAATAGTATATTAAAACGTATTTATGGACCGGGCAAAGTCGAGCGCCATCCCGGTGGTACACACACATTAACACACACACACACACACACACGCACACACACATATATATATATATATATATATATATATATATATATATATATATATATATATATATATATACCTAAACGACGAAACACGTCAGTGGATAATTATATTTAAAAAATAATATATATATATATATATATATATATATATATATATATATATATATATATATATATGCCGTTCCGCATGTGGCGTTATCAAATTGGTTAAAGGGAAAATTATCCCCATTTAGGTTAAAATTAAAATTAACTTTCGTAAATAATTGAATTCATTCAAAACGTATCGCAAAAGCAAAAAAAACAAAACAAAAAAAAACAAATAGTATATATATATATATATATATATATATATATATATATATATATATATATATATACTAGCTGTACCCGGCAACGCGTTGCTGTGGTTCCGTTTGGTGAAATGATTAAATTGAATGAATATCGCAAAATTTCAAAAAATCTGTAAGGTAGACTATCAGCTTTCGGGTCACGTCATGAACTAAGTCACATTTTTAAATATGTAGATAAACATCAATAAACAATTTGGAAATTTGAATATAGATCTATTTTATTGGCACATAGATCTATTTCATTCTTTTTATAAATCATCAGTATAACTCATCCGAATTAAATAATGAACCCATGCATAGATATGTTACAGCAAAGGTGGTTTCCATGTTGTTGGTTCTTAATATCGTGTACGAAGGGCCACGATTTACAAAGGGCTGTGTTATTAATCTTTCTGGGTTTGAAGTCCCACGATGAACCCATGCACAGATTTGTTCAGTGTAGGATATTTTTGATGTGTTTGCCGCTCAAATTCATGATTGAATAATAATTTTGGAGAGTGTCCTTTGGAGTAAATTTTGATCCAGTTCCATAAGTTGCCATTTAATGTGAAGGATTTAATTTTCCAAAATCTGTGGATACACAATATTCTTAATAGTTCTAGTTTCAGTGCAGATGAAGAGATTCTCTGGTTTGCTGACTCTAGAACATGCAACATATAATTGCCCATGTGAGAAACAGTTAGTGTGTAAATATAAGCCACACAATTCTAAAGATTGTCCCTGTGACTTATTGATTGTGATTGCAAATCCAAGCGAATCGGGAATTGCAATCTCCTAAATTGAAATTGCAGATCTGTTGGAAACATGGGAATGCGCGGAATTAGGACATCTTCACCTTTGAAAGGCCCGGTCAAAATCATCTACACATCAGCAAGAATGTGCGGTAGAAGCCCAGTGGGAATTATAGCAAGATTTATTTAAATAGTAGTTGCGTTGCGAGCGAATGTTTCGTGAAAGTCGGTGGGTCAGCAGCCGGCAGTGGGGCGTTAGTATCATGGGGAGCGGGAAAGAGTGCCAGTTCTAGGGTTAGTAAAACGAATGAGTTGCGCTAAAGGCTGGAATTTTAAATGTAGACCTTACCTGCTAAAATACTTAATAATATTATTTTTATTATTATAATAGCACACATACACACCGACACACAGACACACACAGACAGACAGACACACACACACACACACACACACACACACACACATATATATATATACTAGCCGTTCAGCATTCCGTATGCATGGTCATAACTTTATGTGCATGTGCACATAAGTATATATTAAAAAAGTTTTACTATCTCCAGATAACCTTCATCTAAAACTTCAAGTGTTTAGACCCAAAATTGGCAGAGGGGTTTGGTTTAGTCAGCAAAGAAAAAAACTCCTTTAACTGTGAAACATGGCAGTCAAATTTCCTCCCAAAAAATGATTATAAGGTGTGCTGCATGTATTTCATGCTAAATCTCAAATGTTTAGATTGAAAATTGGCTGATTAAGTTGTGAGATACTGCAAAGGTCAAATCTTTTAAACTTGCCACCCTTGAGAGTAACATTTCGAGATGCAGTTGTTTGCATAATTCCCAGTGTACTACCCTTTCCCCATGATCGTGTCTGTTCTTGACTTCTTATTGAGCCAGTTTGCTGCATTCACTTATCATATGCTTTATCATTTCGTCTGGTTGTCTACAGAATCTGTATTTTCTTGTGTTTTGTGTTTTGTCGACCTTTGCTTTGATGTGCTTGGTGCTTATCGAGTTGTCTTGTGCTGCAGTTATTACGGATTCAGTTTCTTGGCTAATGTGTCCTTTCCACATCCATGTCCAAGTGTGCTCGGTGCTTTCATCTTTTGTCATCCTTATGAGTCTTCCGTGTAGTTATTTCTCTTCCCATTTTTCTTTTCTTGTCTTATCCTTTGTCTCTCAGTTTTCTGTTTTATTCATTTTTAGTGTCTCTCGCTGCTATGATTATTCTTTCAGCATTTTTCATTTTGTAATTTTATAGTTGTTTTTTTGGTGTCATTCACACAGTCTTCTATATTAACCAGTCCCCTCCCGCCGTCTTTCCTTTTTACGTAGAGTCGGTCAAAATCGTCCTTCAGATGTAGTGTCCTGCATAGTAAGAGCGTCCTGGTCTTCTGCTCGAACTCTCTCAGTTCTCTTTATACGGTCCAGAGTACCTTACTAGTGATAGTGCTCATGTAATTATTCTTTGATAGGTTTCACCTACATAATTTGAATTCGAGAATTTTTCTTGTTCTCATGAGGTATTGCTTTCCAATTCTCTCTTTCATTTCTGCTTCTTTGGTGTTGTCAGCTTCCAGTACTTCTACGGATGTATACGCGTCTTGTTCCTCTACTCCTCTCATCTCCCTTTTTTTGGGTTGTTCCATGCCTGCGGTCGTCTTTAGTTTTTCCCTTCTTCTAACTTGTAGTGCCCACTTTTCCATATAAAACTCCATTTGGATATCCTGGCGCTATTTATTAATGGATCTAGTTCATTTTTTGTCCTTGCGAAAAGTATATTATTATTATTATTATTATTATTATTATTATTATTATTATTATTATTATTATCATCATCATCATCATCATCATTATTATTATCATTATTATTATTATCATTATTAATATTATTATTATTAATTATTATTATTACTATGCACAGAGTGGACTTCGGGCTGAAACCACATTTAAATATCGGTTCTGAGTCTGTATTTAACCTTTTGCATCCTCAATCAGGGAATGAGATATCTTTCCTGACCGAGACCGTTTATTATTATCTCATTTATTTTTGTCCCTATCAACTGATCATTTTGTAAGGGGGACGGAATTTACTCCTTTTCAAAAAACGACTTTATCCTTAACTCTGCCCTCGTTGGAAGGTATGTAAATAGATACAATAATATTATTAACAGTATTATTAGTATTATTATTATTTGAAAAATATTCTTAACAATATTTATCTCTTTATATCTTTGTTTCAACTATTACTATTATCATTATTATTACCATTATTTTTACCGTTCTACAAACTTGTTTCAGTTTCTAACTATTTATTATATATATTGAACACCATTGCGTTTTTTTTGCTGTTTGAAATAAATGTTAATACGTTGCAAATATTTTTATATTTTATATATATATATATATATATGAAATAGGTTAATAAATTCCAACAAAAGAAAGATGTATATTTAAATAAGGGAGTAGTCACCAACAATGTGTATTTTTAACATTATTTTATTATTCCGTGTCTTGGTTTTTCATTGAGAATTGTTTTTGGAGCATTGTAATAATGTTTTTAAGTCATTGAAATCGTATACGCGCGTTTCAGACGGTCTGTGATGCGTCCTCATCAGAAATTATTTTCAAATGTGTAAAAATGGCGATTTTTGTAGTTAGTTCGAAGTTTTTCAAAGGGGTGGAGGCTTGTAAGTGTTTATTATACATTGATATGCTGAATTTTTATTGCTTTTTTATTTGGTTTGTCCAGGAGATTTTGACCTCGCTGTAGTCAGTCGCTATCTCTTTCTGCTAATGTTTTTTTCTTTTCCTTTAGGGTGTGGTAGGGTGTGTGTATGTGTGTGTGTTTATGTGTGTGTGTGCGCGTGTGTGTGAGTGTGTGTGGTTGCTTTTATTGGTTTGGGAATGTGTATATTGTTTTATAGTATGTTGGGGTTATTTGCTTCCTTAGGAAGGCGGCTGTGGTCCGAGGTCGTTACTAATGTGTATGTGTGGGGAGGGGGGACTGGATCTTCTGAAGTAAGGGTAGGGGTGCTTTCATTCTATTTTGATATTTATTTTTTGGATTCTTGGATTTTAGTATTGTGATTTTTCGTTAAAGTCTTATATTATGTTTGTTTAGAAAGAGGGGTGTATTTAAAATAGGGGATTTTTTAATGTTTCTATTTATTTGTCTCCCCATGTGGGTATGGCCAGACCCAGGATCGGTTCCCAGTGTGGGGAAGATTTTGTTCCCCAGAGGGGGGCATTGACTGGGGTGTATGTATGGGAGGGGGATGATAGAAGGGAAGATAGTCGTTTCAGTCATGATGGGGTTCTCCCCCCTGACTGAGGAGGGAGAAAGGTGTTGGAACAGATATTATACTATGGTTCTAGGTGTCTCCTAGTGTTGTTCGTTTCGAGGTTAAGTAGGGTTGGTATTGTTCAGTGTGTTGTATTAGAGATAGGGGAGTTATGTCTGTGTGTTGTTGTATGCGCACACGTGTGTGTGTTTTAATGTGTCGGTTCTGATTTATGTGTGGGTGTGTATATGTGTATGTGTATGGGTGTGCATGCGAGTGTACCTTGCATTTCATGTTTTTTGTGTGATGGTATTAGGTTCTGTTCAGTTTAGGAGTGAATTTGGTGATAAAGTTTTTTTCCTGTGTAAGTAAATAAAAATAATTTCTGTTTGGAAGATTGGCATTATTTTGAAGCTGTTTCCACTGCATGTGTGTACGTGTTTTGAAACATAGAGGTGTCTGTTATCTGCAATGCTGATGTTGCTCTTATGTAAGGCCACTCTATTGCTGAAATTTTTGGTGGCGCCTATGTAGGATTTGTTGCATGTTGTGCATCTTAGTGCATTTCTGGAGGTGCAATTTAGATCCTTTTTTATTTGGAATGTTTGTGCTGGGTTTTTGAATGTGTATGTATTACCTTCTATTATTATGTCACATACTCCACATCGCGGTGGGTTGCATTTTGTAACTTCTTTTGTAGTGTGTAAAACGAGTTTTGAGGAAGTTAGGATGTGTTTTAAGTTTTTGGGTTGGCGTTTGCTTTTTATTATTTTTGTTGTTTTAAGTATGTTGTTTAGTTTGTCGTTCTGATTGAGGAGGATAAGGTTTTTTGTTATCTGTGTGAATAGTTCTGGGTTGTTTGTGTTTAGTGTAGAGACGTATGCTAGAATTTGTTCTTTTTTGTGTTCTTTTGGGGTTCTTATTTGGTCTATTGGATTTTTTCAGCCAGTTCAATACCTTTCTGTATTAGTGGTAGTGAGTATCCTCTTTTCCGCAGTGTTATTGATAGTTAATTCAGTCTTGTTGAACGGGTGTCTGTCTGTTACTATGGTGCAAACTCTACGTGCTAGGGAGTAGGGTATTGATTTTAGACAGTTTTTAGGATGGTGGCTTTTGAAGTGGAGGTATTTTTGAGTGTCTGTGGGTTTGTGGTAGATGTCTGTGACTATGTTGTTGTTTTTTATTGTTACTAGGATGTCTAGGAAAGGTATTTCTGTAGGGGCTTTGTTCTAGTGTGAAGTTTATTTTTGGGTGTAGATTGTGTAGCAATGTGTGGAGTTCTTTGATATCCCCCAATGAGGTTCTCCAGAGGATAAAGCAGTCGTCTAAGTATCTTTTCCAAGATTTTATGAATAGTGTTTTTATATTCTGCCCGTACTTTTGCTCTATCCTTTAATAAAGGGTCTCTTCTAGGAAAGCGAGTGTAAGGGTGGCATATGTCGGTGCTATTTTGGTACCCATTGCTGTGCCTAGTATTTGGATGTAGTTGTCTTTATTGAATTGGAAGGAGTTGTTATTGAGCATTATGTCGATGCTATCAATCAAGAATTGTTTATTGAATCTGGGGTGTAAAGTCTGTGTATATTTGTCAATCCAATATGCGATAGCTTCTTTTCCTAGATTGTGTGGGATATTTCTATATAGGCTGCTAAAATCGATTGTGGCTAGTATAGTCCCATCGTCTACTGTTTGCGGTAGGGAGTCAAGGAAGTGTGTGTTATCTCTTACAAAACTTCTGACTAGATTGGTGAAGGGTTGTAATAGTATATCTATTAGGTTGCTAAGTCTGCTTGTTGGGCATGATGGTCCTGCTACTATGGATCTTAATGTGAGGTCGTTGGGGTTTGGGGTGCTTATGTATTCTGACTTTTGTATGTTGATGGCATGTCTTACCTGGTTAGATTTGTGTATTTTGGGTAGCCCATAGAAGATGTTTGTTTTTGTTGTGAAGTTTGTAAGGAAGTTTTTTTTTCTTTTTTAGTTAATGTACTATTGTATGTTGTGCAGAGTTTTATCATTTTAGATATTGTTGTGTCGTCTATGTTAGAGCTAATTGGTTTGAAATCCCAGGTTGGTGCCTGGCGCGCAATATCTCACTTCATGGGCAGGTAGTGGCTCTTAAGTCTGGTTGACAGTCTTTCTAAGTGATGGAAAACTCTATTACAAAGCCTGAGATGCAGCTGTTCTTGAGTTCTGTCGCATATTTTGCACCAACTGATGTTATCGCCTGTTTCAAAAAGTGTAATTGGTTCTACAGAAGCCATTACCACTTAAATCAAATCATTGTGTAGGTAGCCATGAGTTTTCTCACTCTGCTTTCTTACAACATCCTGATAGTTAAGCAAAAACTTCCATTAGGCGAAGTCCACTGGCGATGGGGTACTGGTGGTTGAGGCAGGTGGAGGATACCACTGGAGGCCTTTAGTCGGTGCACTGCACAGGTGGCGGCGTAGTAGGTGATGGCCGTTCTTGTGTAAAAATTTGTGAACAATAGCACAGCTCGCGTCCTCTACTATGTGGCAAAGCAGATCTTTTCTAGATGTAGCACTTCTTTCCCTATACAGGGAGGGGCCGATAAAATGAGCCTTAAAATAATTTTGTTCACACAAAAGCGTGTCATTTTGCTGCCGTTGTCTGGCTATCCAATGGTGTAATCGAAACAGAAACTCAATTCGAAATACAAAGCATGCGTCCAATTTTGGAACGTGGAATGTAAGAACATTGCTTGATAGTGATGATCCTTTCGAGAAAAAAAACGGCGCTAGTTGCAAAAGTACTGAAACAATACAACATTGGCATTGCTGCCTTGTCTGAGACACATCTTTTGGGATCAGGTGAATTGAAAGAGATTGGCGAAGATTACAGGTTCTATTGGTCAGGTCGAGAAAATGGGGAGAGGCATAGTTCCGGTGTTGGCTTTGCAAGAAAATCAAATATTGCTGACTCTCTTGAGGCTTTTCCTCGAGCAGTGACGATCGTTTAATGGCCCTTAGAATGGGGTTCACAGCTGAAACGGGACTGACACTGGTAAGTTGCTATGCACCAAATCTAAATGCAGAAGAGGTAGAAGCCACACACTTCTACGAAAAGCTTGGTGACATAGTAAGAAACGTAAGTTTTCATGACAAGATCTTACTCATGAGAGATTTCAATGTCCCGGTAGGCTTGGACAGGGAGACATGGGGAAATGTGATTGGGGCTCATGGTATGGGGAAAATAAATGACAATGGAATTCGATTGTTTTAATTTTGTAGTGAACATGGGCTCTTCATTACAAATACTATGTCTCAGCAGAAAAATCGTTGTAAAAGCACATAAATGCACCCAAGGTCCAAGCATTGGCATCTTATTGACTTTGTTATAACCCGGAAAAGAAGCAGGAGATATATTCTTTTGAGCCGTTCATTTCATGACTGATGTTGGCTGTCGGATTACGCCATGATTCGATGCAAGACATCATTGAAACTACGACCTAAGGGCAGAAGGCATACAAGTAAGATGACAAAGCCATTGAATATGAAAGAACTGAATACTGAAAAGAAAGAAGAATTATCTCCTAAGTTAGATGCAAAGTTTAACGAAATTGTGATAAATAATGATATTTAAGAGTCCCGGAAGACATTGTCGGATGCCATCTATGAATGTTAAAGCGAAGTACTGGGACTTTCCAAGAGGAAGCATCAGGATTGGTTCGATGAAAATTACATTAAAATTCAGCGTATTTAAGACCGGATGCACTCTTCACAAAGGGCCTGGATATTATTATTATTATTATTATTATTATTATTATTATTATTATTACGCACAGAGTGGCCTTCGGGCCGATCCACGTGTAAATATCTGTTCTGAGTCTGCATTTTTTGCATCCTCAATCAGTGAATGAGATATCTTTCCTGACCTGACCTGACATGAATTCTGCAACGAAGAGGTCGGCTTATCTCAGTGTCAGGAAGGATGTTCGGCGCCAATTGGCGAAAATGAAAGAAGATTGGTGGTCTGCAAAAGCCTCTGAGCTCCAGGCTGCTTTTGATAAAAAGGATGCGAGGGTATT
Source organism: Euprymna scolopes (assembly GCF_053919585.1). Lineage (NCBI taxonomy): Eukaryota > Metazoa > Mollusca > Cephalopoda > Sepiida > Sepiolidae > Euprymna > Euprymna scolopes. The sequence continues at coordinate 79,438,871 of NC_136491.1, read as the reverse complement.
TTATGAGGGTCTGAAAGAAGTTTTTGGACCACAACAATGTGGTACTTCATCCGTTATGGTGGCAGATGGTACAACCTTGTTGACTGATAAGAATTACACACTTAACCGCTGGAAGGACCATTTTAAAGGAGTGATGAATTCTTATTCTGATGTTGACGATGATTGTTTGAGTTCTTTCCCTGCAGGAATACAGATACCAGACTTAGACCTGATTCATAACTTTTTTGAAGTTCTCGCAGCTGTAAAACAAATGCTACTGAGAAAGTGTTCAGATGATGAAGGTATACCGGCTGAAATATTCAAGTTTGGAGGGAACACACTTTTGAAAAAAACTTCTGAAGTTATTCATCAGGATCTGGGAAATCGGTTCTGTACCTCAGCATTTCAGGAATTCGTCAATAATCCATCTCTTCAAGAATAAAGGAAAGCGCATTGATTTTGATAACTACCGTGGAATATCACTGCTCTCTGTGGCTGGAAAAGTACTAGCCAGGGTCATTTTGAATAGGATAATCATTCATCTAGTACATTATTTTGAGTCGCAGTGTAGTTCAGATATGGAAGGGGAAACATCGACATGATCTACTGTTTACGCAAAGTTGCAGAGAAGGCAGTGAGAAAAATCAGAATCTGTTTGTCGTTTTTATCGACCTAACCAAGGTGTTGGATTCTTTCAACAGAGTCGCACTTTGGAATGTTTTGAATAAAGTCGAAATCTCTGAAAAAATGTTAAATGCAAGAATATCCTTTCAGGAGAATATGGAGGCACGTGTAAGAGTAAATGGAAAGTTCTCTGAGTCATTCAATGTGTTATGGCACCTGTGCTTTTGCCATCTTCTTTTCAATCATGCTCGAGCATGCTTTTAAAGATTACACGCAAGGTGTCCATTTTGAGTTTAGAACTACCGGGGGTCTTTTTAATCATCAAAGATTCAAAGCTAAAACACTAATAAATAGCAAAATGGTTCGTGATGTTCCTTTTGCCACCGATGCGGCACGCGTGCCCACTTCATTTGAAGAAGCACAAGACTTACTTGACAAGTCTTCCAATGCCGCAAAACATTTGGTTTGACGATTAGTATTAAAAAGACAGAAGTTATCTACCAACCAAAGCCCACCCCGTTGCAGCAAGGTGGTGTGAATATTTCGAGACCAGAATGTGGAACCGCCTCAGAAAATCTTAGTGATTAAACAGCGTCTAAAATATGTTAAGTCCTTTGCATATCTCGGAAGTCAGGTGAATTCGTCAGCATCACTTGGTGATGAGATATTTAGCAGAATTTCAAAGGCGACTGATGTCTTCGGCAAACTGCGGCCAAGAGTATGGAATGAAAGAGGTTTGACTCTAAAGACCAACATCTTAGTTTGCAGTGATTGTTCAGTACTCCTGTATGGATCGGAAGCCTCGAACCCATACCGTAGGCAGATTGAGCAACTGGATATATTCCGTAAGCGTTTCCTTCGCAGTATATGTGGATTAAGATGCAAAGACAAGGCTTCTAACTCGGGATTGTTTGCTAGGTGCGACATTTTAAGTATTGATGCCTTTCTGATGAAGTCTCAGCTTCGGTGGGCTGGTCACCTTGTTTGCATGGATGAAAACCGTTTTCCTAAGCAACTGGCATACAGTCAACTGAAAGAGAGTAATCGAAATGTTGGTCGTCCATTTCTGAGGTACAGGGATAGGCTGAAAGAAAACTTTGAAGAAGATGCTGCGGATAGAAAATTGTGGAGGGAAAAATATTTTGCGGGCATTAACACATACATTGACACACGGATATTGAATCAAATAAATCTTCGTAGAGCAAGAGTAGGAACAGCACCTCTCAAGCCCGTATCCTGTGAGTCGTGCGGCTTGGTTTGTGGGAGCAGAGCTGGCCTCGTATCACACGAGGTTGTCTCCTCAGCAACCGACAAGGCTAACATGCTTGCCAGTCGGTTTGCCTCAAACTCCACACTGAACCCTTCCAACCACCCCCTACCTGACTTTCCTATACGGACAGACGCCACACTAGACGATCTGAAAACAACCCCTGCTCAGGTGCATGCTAGCATAAAAAACCTTGACACCTCAAAAGCATGTGGGCCCGATCTCATCCCAGCTGTGCTATTAAAAAAGTGCTCAGCCGAAGTAGCTCCAGTTCTCTCCAAACTCTACAACAAATGTCTTAATGAAGCTTGCTTTCCGGGCTGTTGGAAAACTGCTTCTGTTGTACCAATATTCAAGAATTCTGGCGAAAGGACAGACCCATCAAATTATCGCCCCATTAGCCTCCTCCCACTTTTTGCCAAAATATTTGAGACCATAATTAACCATGCTCTAGTCCATCATCTTACAGATGCTAAACTACTGACTGACAAACAATATGGATTTAGACAAGCCCGTTCCACAGCAGACATCCTCACTGTGATCTCTGAACGTATATACCATTCACTGGACAAAGCGGGGGAAGGCAGAGCGGTAGCTCTAGATATATCTAAGGCTTTTGACAGGGTATGGCATGAGGGTCTCCTCAGTAAAATCAGATCATACGGTATCACTGGTAGAATACTTAACATAATTAAATCCTTCTTAGATAAGAGAAAAATCCAGGTAGTCCTCGACGGTCGCACATCTAAACAATATGATATAAATGCGGGAGTGCCCCAGGGTTCTATCCTTGGACCTCTATTGTTCCTGATATTCATAAATGACCTCCCCGACAACATAGCCTCTGAGATGGGTATATATGCTGATAACACTACACTCTATGGCAGACACGACAGGAAGACGAATGAACACATTTCTAAAGAAATGGCAGAAACACTAGAGGAAGACCTCCAATCTGTAGTGGAATGGGGACAAAAGTGGTTGGTCGCGTTCAATGCTGCCAAGACTAAACTAGTTTCATTCAATAATTACAAGAAACCCTCTCTAACACCCATAGCAATGACCAACGACTCTTTATCTGAGAGCCCATCTTTCAAACTCCTTGGCTTAACGTTCACAGGAAACATGAGTTGGAACAATTACATTGAAGGCATTGCCAGAGCCGCTGCAAGAAAGGTAGGCTCTCTCTACCGTGCTAGAAAACTACTAACACCCGAAAGTATCCTGTACCTCTATAAGGCCACCATTCGCCCATGTATGGAGTATTGCTGCCATATCTGGACTGGTGCATCTGCTACTAGTCTCTCGCTCCTTGACAAGGTTCAAAAAAGAGTCACAAACCTGATAGGCCCTGAACTGGCATCTAAGCTTCAGCCTCTGTCCCATCGACGAAATGTTGCATCCCTCTGCCTTTTCTACAAGTATTTTAGTGGTGAATGCTCTGACGAACTGCAATCTCTTGTGCCCCCACGACGCGAGCACCCTCGACAAACCCGACAGGCTACTAGATCCCACCCCCACACTGTAGAGATCCCTAGATGTAAAAGATCTTTTTACTCCAATAGTTTCTTCCCCAGAACCGCAAGACTCTGGAATTCCATTCCAGGTCCCTGCTTCCCCAACAGTACTGACGTGCAGAAGTTCAAGTGTAACGTGAACCGACACCTTGCTGCCCAAATCCCTACATAGTACCCCAGTAGTTGTTGCCCCTGATAGTAGCCCCCTACACCAAAGTGCAATTTGCCTTGTTTGGGGTGAAAATGTAATAAAAAAAAACCCATTGAAGGCAGAGTTAAACAGAGCGATTTTTTGGCCGTCATGCGTCGAACACGACGGGAAAGTCCATTATATATATATATATATATATATGTTTGTATATATGTATATATATATGTATATGACATATGGCATATAGATATAAGTATATATATATACATATGCGTAACTAATATATATATATATATATGTATATATAATTATATATGTACCTATACATATGTGTATATATATATCTTAAAATGCAATTTGTAGAAGACAGCACAATGCAGAGGTAACGAAAAGATACAAATAGCAGCAGATAGAATAGTTTTATTAATACAAATTACAAATAACTGTGTATATATTTATATATTTCATACACACATTTTATTTATATTTCTACGTTGATTACCTGCATTAATGTGTCCGATAAAATATCCGTGTTCTCTGATTTAAAGAAAGATCACTTCCTCGATATGTTTGATTTTGGTTCAAACCAAACGCCTAACACATATTTGACTATGAGAGATTTTTCGAAATATCATAGAACACGGATATTTCATCAGACTAGCTGGCACATGAAAATCAATGTCAACATATAAATAAAATGTATGTATGTTTAAAAAGGATGTGTCCTCTATAGTATCAGATCTGACCGAATTGTTAATTGTAGGCATAGACCAATTCATACCATCTAAAAAATTTCAACAAAAACCTAACAGCCAGCCATGGTTCTCCCCAGAATGTGCTGCTGCTATCGCGCACAGAAATCACTTTTTCATAGCTACCAACGTAATAGATGCACTGAGACTAAAGCTGCTTTCAGGTCTGCCAGCAACCACTGTAAAAGAGTAATAAAAAAATGCAAGAGAGCTATATGCCCAGTCTGTTAAATCCAAGGTAGCTGATCAGCGGCTTGGATCCCACCAGTTTTGGCAAATAACAAATAAGATCCTGAACAGAAGTGTCCGTTCTATACCAACCATTATAAATGGACCAGAGGTCATCTCGTCAGCGTCAGACAAGGCCAAACTATTTGCAAAAAACTTTGCAGCTAATTCTACCCTATGCGACGAAGGCCATCAACTCCCCATATTTCCTCCTATAACACAGAACAAGCTAGGTAACATACAAATATCCGTGCATGAGGTCGCCAAGCTAATAAAGAACCTAGATTCCAGTAAAACAACTGGCCCTGATGGCATCTCAATTATAGTGTTAAAAAAGATTCAACCAGAACTTGCTCCCATACTAACGAAACTATTTAAGCGCTGCCTTAAGGAGAAGTGCTTTCCGACTCTCTGGAAGATCTCTTCAGTTTGCCCTATATTTAAGAATTCAGGTGATAAGTCATCTCCCTCTCAATACAGACCTATAAGTCTCCTGTGTGTTATGAGTAAGTTGCTGGAATCCATATTAAATAGAGAAATAGTCAACCACCTCAGCAAGAATAACCTTCTTAGTGACTCACAATATGGTTTCCGCTCTGCAAGATCTACCGCAGATGTGCTGGCGGTTATATCCCACAGGATAAGTGAATCTCTTGACAAAGGCTTTCTTTCTAGGGCAATTGCTCTTGACATATCAAAGGCCTTTGACAAGGTATGGCATAAGGGTCTACTTCACAAGATTTCCAGCGACGGTATAACGGGAAATGTTTTCTCAATCATTAAATCATTTCTCTCCGATAGGCTCATAAGAGTAGTGGTCGATGGACAAAAATCGGAGGCCTGCAATATAAATGATGGAGTCCCTCAGGGGTCAATCCTGGGCCCAACTCTCTTCCTGATCTACATCAATGACCTCCCTAAACACATACTTAAATCATTCGTAGCATCTATGCTGATGACACAACCATCTACGGCAACACATCAAAGGCTGTAAATGACAAAGTCCTCTCTGATTCTCTCTCCTCTGATCTCGAGCGCGTGGTTCAGTGGGGGAACATGTGGCTGGTTACCTTTAATGCATCCAAAACCAAACTTCTATCCTTATATCATCAACGCTCTGATCCCCAGCTGGCATCAATTGTGATGGATAGCTCTCGTCTGGGTGAGGCTCCGTGTTTTGACAAGCTTCTGGGTTTGACCTTTACTCCTAATCTGAAATGGAACACGTACATCAAGTCTGTGGCCAAGGTCGCTGGAAAGATGGTGGGATCCTTCTACGACTCCAGAAGATATCTCACTACTGATGCAATTCTCTATCTATATAAAAGCCAAGTACGTCCAAGGATGGAATACTGTTGCCATATCTGAGATTTAATGTATGTTATCAAATTGATTTCAAATGATTTAAACATTTTTTAATAATAATTGTCGACTTTGATTATACTAAGTATGTGACTCTACATTATTATCTAAATTCTGTAAGTTTTTCTTAGGCCGTCGTAGAAATTATTTATTAAATTTTAACTAGATTCTTATGTATATCAGATGTCATTGTTCGAATGATACAAACAATGTAACTATAATTAGCTTATATTATACTTTGTACCGATTCATAATTCGTTTTGGCATCTGAATTCTGTAAAAAAAATAATCTAGCGTTAGTAATTATTTTTTTTTAATTAAATGTTTTGTAATTACTTGACCATATATAATTTTTCCCCGAGTTATATTAAAAGATAAAACAAAATCATATTCTTTAACTATTGTCGATCGTCATATATATCTACTAGTATGGGCACCCGGCGTTGCCTGGATTAACGTTAAGTTCCCTATGGAACACACTTGCTATACTTATAGTTTTCATCATGGGAAAACTGGACACCCCACCAACAATTTCAAAAATAACGGATAAAAACATGCCCCCCATAAAAAGAGTACGTGAAACAATTCTACAGATAATGAGCACTGGAAGGACCCTATCCCCCAAATAAATAGTTAAAAATAAATCATTACAACTTCTGTTTAAAAAAATAGCAGTGAATGCCTGTGCGATCGCAAAAAAAAAAAAAATAGTCAAGTAGGCAGGATCGAACGTAAGATGCGAAGTAAAAGAAAAAGGTAACAGCGAAGGTGTTTTGTCCACTGTCTTAAGAAAACTCCAGATTTTTCGAACCTAAAAAAATAAAGTTTATAAACATTAACGTGTGCGTTTGTTTTTTTTTAATTTTTTTGTAAGGGTAGGTTTCCATTGACTTTTTTTTAAATGAAAGAAAATTTTTAATTAGCTTTTTCGATTTGAATTTTTTGAAGGGGGCCTTTGGTTTTAAAAGTTTGCGCTTCGAATTCAACTTTTAGGTTGAATTCGCAGCAGTCAAAGATTCTGTAGTAAGTTTTTACAACGTGACACAACGTCGTTTAACACTAAAACAAAACAAGATGTGCCAAAAAATTAATTTTAAAAACAATTAAATGAAATTTTCTAGCGTTTATTTAAAAAATTGAATTTTACATATTTTAGGGTTTTTTAATGAAATTGTTAGGTGAATGTACAGAGTGGTCTCATAAACTTAAGTAAATTAATCGTTATTTTGTTTCAAATGTAATTTCCGCCCCTCCGCATAAAAAATATATTTGTCAAGTTTCCCCCCTCACCTCCATCGCCTAATTTTAAATAATTCTATAGGTGGCATGTCCTGTAGAATGTTTGGTGGCCAAAATGTGATCCCCACACTAATTTGGTTTTTTTTTTTTAATTTCTTCTTTCATATTATGTAGAAAGGCAGTTAAAACGTATTATGCCTAAAAAAGTTCATCTTCATTGGGGGGGGGCGGTAAACGAGGCCGGCTCACGTAAAAATTACCATTTCTTTTAATCAGAAGTTTAAGATTGTAATCGTTGGATCGCAGGAAAAAAGTGTAAATTGTGGAATTGCGAGAGGAGCAATAGATCTTCATTTTTTTATGTGCTAAACGACACTTGGTCACATCGTAAAATTGTGTATAGCAGTTTAAATAGTAATAAAAACAAACCAATAAAATCTTTTCAATTTTTTCGTATAACAATAACCACCAGATATTTTTCTATCTGTTATTTTTCCAGCTAGAAAATTATTGGAATTACAAAATTATTTTATTTGGTGAGAGTTCTTTTTTTATTTTCGAAGATTCTGGGTGAAAATAACCTTAAAACGTTTCTAAAAAGGTCGGTGTTGGAAATAATAATTTCAAATAAATTAAACTAAATAGTATTAATAAAATTGTGATTTAAAGTTTATTAAATAACAATTTTAAAAGAACAATTTAAACAATTCTCTCATTAATACATAGACTAAGATACAGCTGTTAAGTAAAATTGATTTTTCTTAATGTAATATTTAAATGAGGTGATCACTTAACTGTGCATACTGCTAAAATTATATTATATAAAAATAATTGAAAGATTAAAGTAAGGAACGTTTCGTATTTATTAATAAAATTGTGAACAAAAAACAAACAAATCCGATATATATATATATATATATATATATATATATATATATATATATATATATATATGTATCGGATTTGTTTGTTTTTTTATCTATATTCTTTTTTTACACAGTGATGACCACCTATCAAGGCCCGGAAGCCACTCAGGGATAAGGGTTATTGCAAGTAAATTAAGTTAGTGAGGAGATTTGCTGAAGTGTTTACTTAAGGGGGCGGTTCATTAGGAATTTCTTAACATTGGACTTGAAGACATCCAAGTTGTAGTCCGGAGGGAAGCAAGCAGACGGAACAGAGTTCCACAGGCGTGCGGTTCTAAGAAAGAAGCTTTGTTCATGGAATATTGATAAGCTTTGTTCATGGAATCTTTGATAACATACATTAAATTCTTTGATTAATAAAATATTTTCCCGGGTTCAGATTACTACACTTAAGTTTTTGCTGATAACAATATTACGTTTAATGACGTAGCAAGTAACGCGGTTCTAGTTTTATAGACGAGGATAACTTGCCATAGAATAATGGTATATAATTAAATTTATATGTCATTAAGTTAAATGACAGTATAACATATTATAAATTAATCTATGCATCAGCGCTTTAATCAGTCATATGATAATAGACAGTAAACCAATTCTTTATAAATAATACTTAAGAATATATATAATGCTTTAAAAAAAAACTTGTTTGATTGGAGATGAAGTAATAAAACATAAACTGTATCATAATATGCATCGCATTAAGTATATCATAAAGCAACACACGTATGTCATTAATTATTCTTAAAGTGCTAACCAAACCTTATAACTGACTGGTTTCTTATTATGTAGTTCGATATTACTGTTCTTTTAGCAAAGAAAGACGTAGCCTAAGCTTCATAAGAATATAAGAAGTAAAAGCTTAAACATATAAAGAAACATTATGTTTAAAAAAATATAATGATTGTTGCATGTACATATTTTTGAAAAATACTATAACATTTATTTCAAAATTATGTATTTTATAGTTGTTAGAATTTGAAAAGGTATTTTATATCTAGAGAGATGCAATGTTCGTATAATTCTAAGAAATGCCATGCTCGTATAATTCTAAGAAAAATAGGCGATTTAACAAGTAGAAATCGATACGGATTGAGAAGTAAGGAAAAGGTTAACTGTTACAATTCAAGGTTGACATAAAGGTCAAATGTTTAATATATGAGGTTGAATGTAAAAATATGTCATAATAGAAATGCCATAGAATAGATAGCATGTGTTTTATATCAATATAATTGGTTTGGAGGATTTTTTACTGAACTTCACAGGGAAGACTGAAAACAAAATAAACCCATTTGATCCAAAATCAATATTGATTTGCAAAGAAACAATAAGTATATAAAGCAGGAAGCCGTTCTGAGATTGAATGCGATATTTTTTTTAATAATTTGTTTGAATTCGGTTTTCTTGTTTATGTGTTATTATGTTTGCTGTACCTGGCTTTTCTTATATTTGATATGAATAATATGATCCTTATATTTTCTGGTCCTGGATATGACCTTAAACTATATCCAGTGGTGAGGCCCCAGCTTGCGGGCTTTGGGGAGATTGGAGCAATCCTGTAATTGCCATTGCTCCCAGGTCAATTCAGACCCGGATTGACAGTACCTGTACGGGTCAAATAGAAACCAACTTGAAAAACAACATATATTCTATTAAAAATTTTACTTCAAAATTACTGGATTCGACATTAAATAACCCGAAAAGTGTTGATATGCCGTAAAAATAAACAACCAACCAACCAACCAACCTTATATTTTTGTGTTCTCCATTTTCTTTAATTGTCATTTGTACTCTTGCTTTTTTTTTGTTTCTCGGTTTTAACGGTTTTTTCTTCATTGATACCTACTCAGTGTCTCTTTGCTTTAATTCCTATGGTGTTTTCTTCAATTTTTATATACTATCTTCCAAGAATATAGTGAAACACATGTTGTGTTCTGTGTATGTATGGCTTAGAAATTTACAAGTAGTTTATTTTATATATACTCTACCTGTTTTATAAGGTATGTATATATATATAAACAATTGAATAAATTTCAAGTATAATATGGTATGAGAAAGGCAGAAGCAAAGTAATAATCTGTATGAGAAAGTGTTAAACTCGTGTATACATATATGCAATATCATTAACTTCTGTGTAAACATCCACAACGAGACTGCTCGACAAATAAGACATCTCCTCAATATATATATATATATATGTATATATATATATATATATATATATATATATATATATATATATATATATATATACAGCAACGAAGAACTCTAAGGGAATGAAGCAACAGATGGTTTCGTGACTGGCTTCAAATCTCATGACAGGCATGAATAGTCACCTCTACATTGATGATTGCGTAAGCACTGAACACAAACCCGAGACCATGAAAATTAATATTTTATGATAGTATATCTATATATATATATATATATATATATATATATATATATATATATATATATATATATATATATATATATATATATATTCTTATATGTATACAATTATATAAATGCAACTTTCTCTGTGTGTAAGTTCCTTCCTTATTGACCTCCGAACGAGTGAACACATTTTCATTCAAATTCAGTGTACTTTAGTGTATGGATCTGGGAATAATCTTAGTTTAGTTTTCTCTCAGATTACCCTGATTAATTATTGATACTCGATAATTAAAACTGTTATTTTAATGTATCTATAATTGGTAAAAATTTTTCGTGTCATCGCTTAAGATCAATGAAAGAACAACAGGCCGTGAAAATTCTACTGTGGGTAAGATGTACTGTGATCTTTTTCTGTTTCCTTTTCAATAATTTTTTGCATGGCATGGTCTTTAGGTTTAAATTCCGCGCGTAACTTTTTTCATTTCCTCATTAACTGCAAAGAATGTTATAAGATTTGAAAATTGTTTTCTTTTTTCTTTTTTTTTGTATGATGTAGACTGTATGTTAAACCCCCGCACGTAAATTTCCCAATGTGTGTTTTCGTTCATTTTGAAAAAAAAAGTGTGTATAAAAACAATATAAAAGTAACAGTAGGTTACTCTAGAGGGCAATGTAGAAGGACATATATTTTGGAATAAGCTAATCTATGGGGGCATGTGAAGCCTCGCCCCCGGGCGATTTCACGGACTTCGTTGATAATTAAACAACAGTGTTTGGGGTGCTAATGTACTCCGACTTTTGTATGTTGATAGCATGTCTTACCTGGTTAGATTTGTGTATTTTGGGTAGCCCATAGAAGATGTTTTTTTTTGTTGGGAAGTTTGTAAGGAAGTATTTTTCTTTTTTAGTTAATGTACTATTGTATGTTGTGCAGAGTTTTGTTATTTTAGATATGGTTGTGTCGTCTATGTTAGAGATTATTGGTTTGTAATAATTTTCGTTCCCTAGTGCTTCTAAATATTTTGTTTTATAGAAGTTCTTATTCATTATAAACACTGCACTACCTTTGTCTGCTTCCTTTATAACAAAGTTGTTATTGTGTCAGATTTTTTTTAAGTGCTTGATTTTGTTTTCGTGTTAGATTACAGTTGGGTTTTTCTTTTTGTTGGGGGTTGAGGTTCCAGAGCTTTTCAAAGAAGGTATTTAGTTATTTTGTGTTGTTATGTTTGTTGGCGAAGTATGTTGATTTGTTTTTCACTAGAGAGTCGTCTGTTGTGTTATCACTGTCATTAAGTATATCTATGAGTCTTAATTTGCATTCAAATTATTTAAGGTCTTTCTTTAACTCTGCTATGTTTCTTTTGGGAGTTGGTCAGAATTTGAGGCCCAGTTTTTGTACTTCAATTTCGTCCTTTGTAAGTGTCTCTGTCGATAGGTTGATGACTTTTGTTTTTTTGTTGTCAAGTCTGGTGTTGTCATTTTGTGAGGGATTCCTAAAAATGGTTGTGAGGATCGTTAGTTTCGTTGATCCGGTTTGGAGGTTGGTTGTATCGTTTTGTAGGGATGTATGGGTTATGATGGTACCTGGAGTATTTGGATTGGTTGTGTTTGTGTGGAGGGTATTTTTTGGGTCGGTTTTCTACTGTAGGGTACTGGGGGTGGGGGTTGTAAGGATTGGTTTGTGTTGGTTCTTTCTATAGGGGGGCGCTCCATTCGGTTGTTTCGGTTGGGGTTGTTAAGTAGGGGGATTCTTTGGTGGTTAGTGTGGGTAAATAGGGTAAGAGGTAGTGGGTTATTGACTCAGTTGGGTGACGAGATTGGTAGTAACTATTTTCGTATTGTTGTGGAAGGTTGTATCTTTTAGTAATGTCATGTAGTAGTGGGGTGTCGGTTGTTGATATGTTGTTTTGGGAGCATTTTGGTAGTTGTATTTGTGTGTGTATGCTGCCTGTGTTCTTGTGTGGATGTGTTGTGTTATAGATGGGAATTTTGGTTGAGTTTGTCGGTAGGGATAGGTGTATGATATGAATATATTCCGTTCGTTTATTTGTGTGTGTTTGGATCTGTTGTGTAGGTATATTTGAGAGTGATGTGTGTCTCGTTTCTTACCTTTGTTTCGAAATCTCTCAAGCTGTTTAAATCGGGTATGATTCGGTTTTTGGTAGGTTTGACAGGTTATGTTCGGTACTTGTTCGTTTTTTTTCTTTTTCTGGTAGATTCTTTAGCCAGGCTATCTTCCTTTCGATAATTCTTTTGGATTTTTCCTCCTCTTCTCTGCATTCAGACTCCCACAGTCCAATAGGGAAATGGTGGGCCTCCTTGGGGCATAGTTTTCTGATGTCGGTAAGTATTTTATCGTCGATTCTGGAATATTCCTCTGTACGATGTATCTTTCTGTCCTCCTGTATGTCGATTTCAGCTTGTAGTTTTGATATGTTTAGGGTTTTTTTTTCTTCTGCTCCTCTGTGTTTTATGACGTTTTCTCGGAATTTGTTTGAGATAAACTGCTCCTCCATCGTTAAAAATGTCCTGTAGGTTAGGGCGGTGTCGCTGCATCGGACTGCACGGTAGTAGACAATTTTTCTCTTTTTAATGAAAGCTTTCCATGTTTTCTTTTATTTTCAGCGCTTCATTCCGGATATGTCGTCCCTTTAGATGTTCTAAATGTTCTTGTAATTTTTTAGGAGTTCTATAATTTCGTCGACATTGGTTATTACCTTATCCTGTTGGTGGGATATCATGAGGATTATTCTGTCCATCTTTTTATTCAGTTTTAGAATTTCATCCTCAAGATGTTTGTTTTCATTGTTGTGTGCTGTTTGGGATTTTGGTGTGTCCTCTAAAGGTTTTTTACGTGTTGGTGTTATACTGTCGTTGTAGTTAGATATATTTATATGGAATGTGTTAAGAAATTCAAACCTAAGAAAGATGTATATTTAAATAAGGGGGTAGTCACCAACGATGTGTATTTTTTAACATTATTTTATTATTCCGTGTGTTGGTTTTTCATTGAGGATTATGTTTAAATCATTGTAATAATGTTTTTAAAGCATTGAAATCGTTTTTAACGCGTTTCAGACGTTCTGTGAAGCGTCCTCTTCAGAGATTATTTTCAAATGTGTTGGAGATGTAAATATAGCATTTTCGTAGTTCATTTAAAGTGGTTCCAAGTGGAGGAAGAGTGTAAGTGTCTACTATTCATTGGATTGTTCAATTTTTATATCTCTTTTATTGGGCTGTGTCGAGGCCGCTGACCTCGGCTGTGGTCACTCCTGTGTTGTGTTTCTCTTCCTCACTCTCTCTTCCTAATTGTGTTTTTTTCGTTTCCTTTAGGGTAGGGTGTGTGTGCGTGTGTGTGTGTGTGTGTTTTCTTTTATTGGTTTGAGAATGTGTGTACTGTTTTATAGTATTAAGAGGTTATTTGCTTCCTTGGATAATTACGTTAATTACGTCGACACAACTTGACGCGATTCTGACCAACTAATTCGATACAATCCCGAACTCTTCAAACGACCCAACACGTTGAAACGACCCGATACTAGAGCAAACTCAGCAATCACTCGTTGAGAGATTCGGGGAAGGCTTTTTGTGCCTCTTGGACGAACTCATTGTCAAAATATGTAAGGTTGACTAAAACACTGACACACCATTGTTGAGCGCTTCAACCCATTCACGCCACAACAATAAAGAATTTCCGTCATTCATAGGATATAACACCCATTAACATAAATTTTTTTTGGATATTTGTACCTATTTATTTCTATTACTTATTCCCTGCACTACACACACTTTAAGTTTGACTGAATAATGCATCTACTAGGGAAGCATCCATATATCATTTTTATTGTTAGAAGAATAGCGTCACCTTTTTTTTAAATAACAAAGGTACTTCAAATCAAGCATTTCCATGCTAATTATTCAAATCAATATTTGAGAGATTACAATTACTTTATAAGGAATAACAAAATAACGCCAACAGTTTATTGGATTAACTAAGTATTCTCATAAGCAGAAAAGAAAACTTAAAGGAAAGGAAATGTAAACTGTAAAATCACAACTATTAGTTTACATATAATTAATTAACGTAATATTCATAAGTCGTTGTTTATTCTACTTTGAATAATAACTGCCTTAATGTGATATAATTTTCAGAATTAAATTTAACAACTTATTACATAACAATTATCTAGATCAGCATCTGTTTTCTGTTCTGATGCTGAACTTCTACTTGTCTCGCCTCCGAAAATATGTTATTATATACTGAACATTTTCTATTTGTGTTACGATTTAGATTGCCTGGTTTTATCAGCAACAATATGCAATCCAAAACGAAAATATGCCCTGAAATATGAATAACATCTAAATTAATTGAACTAAGTGGGTATTTTATTTTTTTTTAGTCATGTGCAAATGATGTTCATACATTTCCGGATTGCATTATGTAATGTAGATAAGCTAAACTTAAAAATGTAAATTTTTTGACAGTATCCATTATACTAATCAAGTATTTTGGAATGTAATTGACATGTTTAAAAAATGTATTTTACAAAAATCATTCGATGAGAAAATATTATAAAATGCATACTAAATTGTGATTTATATGAATTGAATAATTTCAGAAGGTTGTCCATTGGACATAAGGCACGTTGTCTTAAGCTCTAAATAATTGCAATTCGACGATGTATGTTTTTTTTTTAGATTTATGCATTCAGATCTATAGAAATCTAATATACATGGCAGACTTTAAATAAATACAAAGGCTATTCTACGGCATATTCTATTAAAGTTCCTTTTAATGATAGCGTATAGATAATCGTATCATAAATGGCTGCTCGTAACATGGAAACCTTGCCTTTCATAGAGAGATTTCACAACAAACAGAATTTTTAATCAGTGATCTAATTTGGTTTTAATCAAATCAGTGTTTACACTTCATGCCTGTATGCCTGTATTATTCTGTATAATACCTTCATATCTGATAATTAGTTTATTTTAAGCATAATACCTTATTTCTAAACAACGTTTGTTGCCGTTGCGAAATAAACACTTATGTTTGGTGAATAAATAATTTCCTAGCGTATTCTTTGCATTTCTATACACTTGTCACATATCCTCTTTTTATCATAGGGCAATATTAATTACTTAAGCCTTGTAAGGGGAGAATATTTTGGATCAATGTTGCGTTGACTGAAATATATATATATATATATATATATATATATATATATATAGTCTTTGAAGTTTTTAACCTTTGAAACTATAAAAAATATTTTTTTATCATTCGTTAGAATACCATCTAGTCAGTAAGTCATTTAATCGCCTGCAGTCAGTGCATCAACTCACTCTCGAATTTACTATGATATCAATGATTTATTTTTCAAGGGATCATCGGTTGTTTACCATGAAACACTGTTTCGGGGATTTATATATATATATATATATATATATATATATATATATATATATATATATATACTAGCAAATGTACCCGTCGTTGACTGAGTTCAAAAACAGCTTACGGAAAATGGACTCTGATTTATGAAAGTATGATAGGTTATGAAAAGGAAAGGTTGTGAAGATATAGCTTCGAATTTGGGGGTAACAAAAACAAAGCAAAACATGATGAAAGTAATTGTTAATACTTTTATTTCAAGAGTTTGTGGATCAGGCGCCTACGCAGATCCCACAATTTTAATGAATCATCATTATGCCAGATTTAATATATACATTCCTGTGTCTCGATACACTTTTTATCATTATATGTGATCGGTTTTCGATAATAGTCATCCATATAGGAGCCTATTCCTCACCAGACACACACACAGACGGTCGGCTTTATATATAATTATATATATATATATATATATATATATATATATATATATATATATATATATATATATATATGCGGTGCCTGTGACCGGATTTTACACACAGAGAGAGGACTATGCCAACCCCGAAGGATAAAGCACTGAGGTTCCGATTAGTCATCGTCAAGACTGACGGTCTGCATAATGATTATGATGGTGATTAAGGAGTGATGACTTCAAAATGGTTTAAAATATATATTTAGGCGGCATCAGCTTGAATGGAACCAAACTGTAGCGTTCAATCTTGGTGACGTTCCGTTGTACCAGCGTGACACGTTCATAAATCTATTAAATATTTTAAAAAAATGTACGAAATATTTACAATATTTTTTAATTTTAACTTATTTGTGACCCCGTAAAAATTTTACTGACTAAAGATCCATGAAAGCATGATCTGGAAAATATCCAATAACCTGCAACTTTTAGTTTTGAAGAAGAAAGAGTTTGAAAATAGTGAGACAGAAAGATAGACAGACATATGGCCGCTTATTTATTAGATTGAGGAGGCACTGAGATAATTCGGTTCTTGAATCGGACTATCTCAGTATCTGCCCGGCATTGCTCGTAATATTATGTAACCCCTCGGCGTTTTAATATAATCTGACATAAAACGCAGATCAGTAAATGACAGCCGACGATAAATTAAAAACATAGTAAATTTGAAGAGAAATACAGAATAGTTGTATTTTTTAGCAAAAATACCCGGCAAATATAAAACGCAGGTCCTCGTGTTGCGATTGGTTTATTTGTTTTTAACCGACGGAAATATTACGTTAGCAGACGTCTCACACCATTCTGTGTCATTTGCTGATATAACTTCGTCAAGAATGAAGGTTACATAGCCACAGAACCAATTCGAAACACCGAAACTCTCTTTCTTATAATGATAAAAATATATTCTGCCGGGGATCACACTCGTGTCAGAATGTGGAAAAGCTTACAGTAACCTAAGAAA